>NC_046154.1:171436650-171784150 GCF_011064425.1 Rattus rattus | reverse complement strand
AGTGTGACTGTAAACCTCCTCATATTTAATTTCTCTTGCCATCTTCCTGGTTGGGTCCACGGCATGCCATTCAGTTAGCTAATTGAGCATCGGAGCTCAGCTCGTGTGACAGCTCGCTGGGTAGTGTGGTGAGCCCATCATTTACCATGCATGTCCCCTTTTCCAGAATGAAATGCACTCTTTGCTGGAAAGATACTCAGTGAATGAAGGCTTAGTGGCTGAGATCGAAAGGCTGCGAGAAGAAAACAAAAGGCTGCGGGCCCATTTCTGAAACCTCTGGACACCTTGATTTGTTATGAGTTAGGTTTCTGGCAACTGAAATACACAGAACCAGTATTGTTCGCATGGCCTTGAAAATGGATTTTGCAGCGCGCACTATTCCATCTCTGTCAGACATATTATATTTTTATATTAAAACCGCACGGAATACCATCTTCCTAGTGGGGAAGTCAACAGGATCTTTATTTTCTGATCGCCTTAGCTATACACTAAGTGCCCTTTTCCTAAAAGAAAAAAAAATGTTCATATAAGAATGGGTTTATGTTTTGTAAATGACTTTTTAAAACAGATATATTTTTGATGGACAAATTGTATTCCAAATTTTTTTAGGTAGCCAATGTTTAAAACCCTGGTATACCTTCTATTTTATAAAGAAATAATTTTAAAGTGGCAATTGGATTTTTTCACAGTTTCGTAATTATTTTGTTAACATGACGACATCAGGTGTGACTTATTTATTTAGTATATATGTAATACATTTTGTGTTGTACAGATACATGGTAACTTTGTTCTGGTTACCTAACTTTATATAGGAAAAACTTAAGAGTTTGGAAGATTCAAGGGCTATGTATATCTGCTGATTGTCTAATGAATTAACGAAATGCAAAATCATACTCTCAGATTTTCATTACCATGACTCAACTTAGGATCAGTGAAATTTTCTTATAAGATACTAAATATTACATATTGTTGCCATTTTTTTCCTCACAACTGAAAGAGATAGATTATTTCTTCTGTGTTGTTTACCATTAACTTTTTCTAATTACAATGTGCTGTGAACAGCACTTTCTCTCTTTAGCCTTACCATACTATTATTTATAAAGATTCATCATGCAAAGAATTTACACGTTGGCAGCGCTGACCATGTTCCTCTGCCTGCTGTGACCCACACTTTGATGGTGTTGGATGCCTCTTGCCCAAAGATTTCATCTGTGTACTTTATACAGAGATCTGCTACCCACTTTTGCTTTCCAGGATCAAGATGTTTACTAAAATGTAGCTTAGATTGCTAACTGTGGGTTTCTAAAGAGGTGGAAGCCGTTAGGGTGTATTTAATAAATATAAACCTATGAATAATTATCTCCAAAAGTGGATCAGGAACAGGACTTTTCCCAAGCTTCTCAGAAAGTCTATTTGTGTATCAAGTGTCCGTGGCCTTTACTTAGCAGATATGGTGACACTATGACTTGTAACAAGTCCCCTTATATGTCACTCAAACAATGTTAGAATGCAGAAGTCCTTTGTCTATATACTACATTTTAATCTATTAATATTTTCCTACTTCTTTTTTCTATAGGTGTATATATTGTGTATTAAGGGGGATCTGATAGAACATGTGTATAGGTGAACACTTGTCATGGATTTAAGCACTGAGGACAATAAATTTTGTATTCAAAATGTAGACGGTCTGAGCATGAACCTTTCACCCCTAGCTGAAATGGAGTAATACTGAGGGGACTTGACCTTCCCTCTAGGAATTTGAAAACAATAGACAAGTTTGTTATTAATGCATAGCAACAAAACAGTACTCTCTCCTCCCCTTCTGCCCCCTCTCCTCCCCTTCCCTTCCCTTCCTTTCCCCTCCCTTTCCCTCCCCTCTCCTCCCCTTCCCTCTCTGTCATCCCCATCTGCTCTTCCTCTTATATAATTAAATAAATCCTTAAAATTTGTGCAAACCACTCCGTGTGTTATTTGTAGATGAACGTATAGCATCAAAGTGTATCTGAGAAAAGGGAAGACCCCTGTAGTTAGTGACCTTGGCTTCTACCTGCAAGTAGAAGAATATGTATGCCCCAGTAAGAAAAAGAAAGAATGCAGTGGAAAACAAAATTAGTCAACAAAGATAGTGAAGTGTGCAGTAGTTCTTAGCAATAAAACTGATAAGCCAGCCACACTACTGAGAAAACCAGACATGAATGATCGATATTGGAAGTGAAAGAAATCACCTATTCTACAAGTATTTCTGTGTGTGTGTGTGTGTGTGTGTGTGTGTGTGTGTGTGTGTGTGTGCATGTGTGCATGCAACGCAGCACAGTGCGTGCACACATGCACACACACAGCCAAGTATGAAAACTAATGAATCCTTTCAAATATTTAAAGAAAACACCCTGTGCTGAACAAGTGCTTGCAATATTTTGAAATCAGGGTAAGATGCCCATCTCACAAAAGCCAGCAACACTCTGCTACTCAAAGGTGACAGCATCCTGATGATCCTACATCACATTTTAATAGTTCAAATCCAGCAGCCTATTAAATGATATAGCCAAAGGAAACTTCCCAAAGATACAAACTTGGGATAACGAGGCAGTCTAAGAAAAGACTATCACAAAGCAAATATTCTTTTTGAATGTTGTTTGACAAAGCTAGCATTCACTCCTGATTTAAAACCCAGGTGCAAGTGAATATACAAAAGCCTCATTTCTGTGTGAGCAGCATTTAATGAGAAAGTTAGATGCCACTTAGAATAGTATAAAAACATGAGTTTGTGAGGGATGGATTTGATAAAAGACCCATGCACTGTGCTCTCCAACAAGAAGGCAAACTTAACAAGTGTGGCATGCACATCAGGGGTTGAAAGCCTCAGTACTATGAAACATCTAGATATGTGAAAATATTTGAGTAACCAAACAATCTAGGAAAAGTAGCACATTAGTGTTTACATTTCATAATTCCTCATTAAAAGGTACAACTAGCCAAGATAAGAGATACATGTAAATATAATCACATCAATATTGTATAATAAAGTCCAGAAGTAGATTCTCATTCTGGCATACACACTCATATAACATCAATATTGTATAATAAAGTCCAGAAGAAGATTCTCATCCTGCTACACACACTCATGCATATGTTAGGGGCAGCCCACCAGAAATGACACAAATTTATAGCCAATTGAGAGTCATTGTTACAATTGGCTGGGACCACACCTGGGCTTTTGGAACCCAAGTGTAGCACTGGGTATTTAAAGTAAGGGGTTTAAAAAGGCAAAAGCCATATCCTGTCGTCAGCTGTAGGAGGAGGTTTTGCATAAGCAAGCAGTTTAACAGAAGCTAAGATAAGCAGCTAGCTGAAGGGGGAGGTTTTGCTCAAGCAGACAGTTGAAGCTAAGTAAGCTGGGGCATCTTAACTTTGGACTTCTAGAATAGAGTTGGGTGATTTTCTATGGGGCTTCCCATCAAAGAGACCAAATTCTAGTTAAACCTAAAATGGCCCTCAGAAGTATATTAGATGGGGGAACCTCAGCACTGTCTTGCCCTGTCATACATACCTATCAACTGATTTTTGACATAAAAATAAAAACCAACCAGTAGAGAAAGTTTATACTTGTTTTGTTGGAATGAGTAGAAAACTGGAATAAAAAGGTTAACTAAAATCTATCAACCTATATTCAAATTTTTAGTTAAGGTTCTAGAAGACAGTATCAGGTGGAAATATTGAGCTTACCAGTTTTGTATATGTCAACGGATAAAACTTTGAAAGAAAAATTGTTAACTTGAACTCGGGCAAACAACTGATAATGTTTTTCAAAAAATACTGCGAAAGAGATTCAAAAGACAAGCATGATGGGAAAAAAAGTGCCATTTAGTATCTTGCACTCCAGACATAGGATGCTATCTCAGTAGAAAAGTAACATGCTTTAAAGTGGGCAAATGATTTAGATAGGCACTTTGACAGTGATGGTGGGAAGGCTGTGAGTGGGAAAAACTGTATAATCTCAGTCCTCAGAGAAATTCACACCAAGCCAGGAGATGCCAGTGCATGTTAAATTAACTACTGAGAGCTAGAAATATGGCTTTATCCTGGGTGTCTTAGTAAGGGTTCTATTGCTATGAAGAGACAGCAGTGTCCATGGTAACTCTTATAAAGGAAAACATTTAATTGGGGCTGACTTACAGGTTGGTTCAGAGATTTAGTTCATTATCGTCATGGCTGGAAGCACGGCAGTGTGCAGGCAGACATGGTGCTGGAAGAGCCGCGAGTTCTACATCTTGATCCATCTTGGACCCAGCAGAGGGAGACTGTGTCACACTCAGTGTAGCTTGAGACTAGAAACTTCAAAACTTGTCCCCACAGTGGCACACTTCCTCCAACAAGGCTGCACCTCCTAATAGTGCCACTTCCTATGGGCCAGCATTCAAGCACAGGATTCTATACAAGCCATATACAATACCACAGTTGGCGAGGAAATGGAACAACTATGAGTTTTACACTCAATGTAGAATAGTACAGTCATTCTAGGGAACATTTTTAACTGTTTCTCCCATCATTCAGCAGTAATGTGCCTCAGCCATTCTACTCCAGACACTTAAACAAAACTTGCTCAGGAATGATCACAACAGTTCTATTGTAGTATCCCAAATCTGGAAGCCATCCAAACACTTGACAATAAGTCAATGAATAAACAAATCATAGTACGTGAAACCGAGCTCCACCATCTATATGAAGGGAAGAACTTTAACACAGAGTAACGTGATTTAGACAAAATATATGGGTCCAAGCCAGTGCTATGTGGCCATGTGAAGTTCTAGAACTTGCAAATATACCCTGGCATTAGTCAGTGTTTGTAAACAGTAGGGAGTAGGGTCAGAGGATGCTAAACAGACACAGGAAGGTTTTTGTCACTGATGTCTGCTTAGTCTAGGTTTGATGATGTTTCTGATATGGATAATTTATTTTAATATCAGCTGTTTCAACTTTTAGAGACAGTTTTCATAGCCCAGTTAGCCTCAAACTCCATATGTAGCCAAGATTGACCTTGACCTTTGATCCCTCTGTCTTTACCCTTGCATATATCCCCCAAGAAAGGGATCACTTTTGTTTTTTGTATTTTTATTGGATATTTTATGTATTGACATTTCAAATGTTATCCCCTTTCCAGGTTCCCCCTCTTCCATCCCTCCTCCCCCTACTTCTCTGAGGATGCTCCCCCTCCCACCTACCCACTCCCACCTCACCACCCTGGCATTCCTTACACTGGGGAAACAAGCCTTCACAGGACCAAGGACTTCTCTTCCTATTGATGCCAGACAATGCCATCCTCTACTACATATGTGGCTGGAACCATGAGTTCCTCCATGTGTACTCTCTGGTTGGAGGTTTTGTCCTTGGGAGCTCTGGGGTATCTGGTTGGTTGATATTGTTGTTCTTCCTATGGGGTTGCAAACTCCTTCAGCTCCTCCAGTCTTTTCTCTAACTCCTCCATTGGGGTCCCTTTGTTCAGTCCAATAGTTAGTTGCAGGCATTCTCATCTGTATCAGTAAGGTTCTGGCACAGCCTCTCAGGAGACACCTATATGAGGCTCCTGTCAGCAAGCACTTCTTGGCATCAGCAATAGTGACTGAGTTTGGTGGCTGCATATGGGATCGGTCTCCAGGAGGGGCAGTCTCTGTGTGGCCTTTCCTTCAGTCTCTGCTCCACTCTTTGTCCCTGTATTTCCTCTCGTGAGTATTTTGTTCGCCCTTCTAAGAAGGACTGAAGCATCCACATTTTGGTCTTCTTTCTTCATGAGCTTCATATGGTCTGTGAATTGTATCTTGGATAATCTAAACTTTTGGGCTAATAAACATTTATCCATGAATGCATAGCATGTTGTCTCTTGTGACTGGGTTACCTCACTCAGGATGATATTTTCTAATTCCATCCATTTGCCTAAGAATTTCATGAAGTCATTGTTTTTAATAGCAAGTAGTACTCCATTGTGTAAATGTACCGCAATTTGCAAATTCATTTGGAATAACAAGAACCCAGGATAGCGAAAACTATTCTCAACAATAAAAGAATTGGGGGAATCGGGGAATCGCCATCCCTGACCTCAAGCTGTATTACAGAGCACTCGTGATAAAAAACTAAATGGCATTGGTGCAGAGATAGGCAGGTAGATCAATGGAATAAAATTGAAGACCCAGAAATGAACCCACACACTTATAGTCACTTGATCTTTAACAAAGGAGCTAAAACCATCCAGTGGAACAAAGACAGCATTTTCAACAAATGGTGCTGGTTCAACTGGCAGTCAGTATGTAGAAGAATGCAAATTGATCCATTCTTATATCCTTGTACAAAGCTCAAGTCCAAGTGGATCAAGGACCTCCACATAAAAACAGATACACGGAAACTAATAGCAGCTATAGTTGGGAAGAGCCCCGAACACATAGGCACAGGGAAAATTTTCCTGAGCAGAACACCAATGGCTGATGCTCTACGATCAAGAATTGACAAGTGGGACCTCATAAAATTGCAAAGCTTCTGTAAGGCAGAAGACAGTCAATAGGACAAAGCAGCAATCAACAGATTGGGAAAAGATTGTTACCAATCCTATATCTGATAGAGGGTTAATATCTAATATATATAAAGAACTCAAGAAGTTAGACTCCAGAGAACTAAATAATCCTTTTAAAAAAATGGGCTACAGTGCTAAACAAAGAATTCTTAACTGAGGAATATAGAAATGGCCAAGAAGCACCTAAAGAAATGTGCAACATCCTTAGCCATCAGGGAAATGCAAATTAAAACAACCTTAAGATTCCACCTGACGACAATCTGAATGGCTAGGATCAAAACTCAGGTGACAGCAGATGCTGGCAAGGATGTGGAGAAAGGAACACTCCTCTATTGTTGGTGGGATTGCAAGCTGGTACAACAAAGCAGTCTAGTGGTTCCTCAGAAAATTGAACATAGTTCTACCTGAGGACCCAACTATACAACTCCTGGGCATACACCCAAAAGATGTTCCAACATATAGCAAGGCCACATGCACCACTATGTTCCTAGCAGTCTTATACAATTTATGGTAGCTAGAAGCTAGAAAGAACCCAGATGTTCTTCAACAGAGGAAGGGATTACTTCTAATATATGGCATAAGTAGGTTGAAATGATTTCTCCTTACCCCTTACACCCTTAATATTGTTCAAAATATGAAGGATATATAAAGCGAAAGAATCATTTGACATTAGCTTAGCACTCAGATCTTTGTTCTACTGTTGATAGTAACGTGCTGACAAATGTAACAAGGGGGAAAGGGCTTACTTGGCTCAAGATTCCAGTCACATTGTCATTGTGGGGAAGCAAGATGACTGGAACCAGAGGCAGTCACATTCACAGTAAAGTGCAGATAGAGTGCATGCGTGCATTCCTATGTATCCGGTCAAGGGCCCAGCCCAAGAGATGATGTTGACCACACCCAAGGTAAGTCTTTGCACCTCAATTGGCCTAAGTCAGAAAATCCTTTGTACACATGCGCATAGGCCAACCTCATCTGGACAGCTCCTCATGGAGACTCCTTGCTTGGCTGATTATAGATTGGGTGAAACGGGCAGAACTAACCATCCCAGCATTGATGCTGAACCTGTAAGTATGTGCAGACCACGTCTACAGATAATAGTTACCTAGGGACTGTTCGAATGTGCAGTGTTAGGTAAACACATCCATTGGGAATTCCCATCGTTTTGGTTTTATAGCAAATAAGGCCAATGGAATAATGAAGTTTACCCAGCATGGAATGTATTTTTTCTGGCTTCTAAAAAAAGTTGGGTAGCATTTTGGTTAACAGCCTCTATGCATTTAAAAATTTAACGTAGTTGTTTGACAGTTCCTAGTTAATCAACTTTAACCACCTTACCTTTTCATCTCACCTAGAACACATCTATCGATTCATGATTATTTGTTGATGAGCTGAGTGTTTAGACTACAGAGCATTAGAGGTGTTGCATGTGGTTAACTCATTTTTCTGGCAGACTCAGATGGTTGTCATTTATACACACACAGTTTCTCTGACAAATGACAAATCATTACGGAGAAAAATGAAACTGTCAAATCTAGTTTTACATTTCCTTCTTTTGTCTGTACATTCTAGTCTGTTTATTTTTGAGACACGCTGGCCTTGAACCTGGGGCCCTCTTACTTCGGCCTCCTGGAATCTGAGATTATAACCTTCCTGGCTAGAATGCAGCATTTGCTCAAAAGGCAAAGTCTAAATGTGGTTTGCAGAACTTGTTCTGAGAGTAGAGGCAAGGAAGCAAATAACTCACTCTCTCTCTCTCTCTCTCTCTCTCTCTCTCTCTCTCTCTCTCTCTCTCTCTCTCTCTCTCTCCCTCTCTCTCTCCCTCTCCCTCTTCCCCCCCCCCTCTCTCTCTCTCTCTCGCTCTCTCTCTCGACTGGCTGGTCAACAAGCTCCCGGAATCCTCCTATCTCTGTCTTCCAGTGCCGAGGTTGCAGACATGCGCAGACATGCTCAGCTTTTGTGTGGGTGCCAGGATTGCAAAATCGGATCCTCAGCTTACACAGCCAACACTTTACCCACTGAGCCATCGGGTTTGTTCTTTGCCTCGTTTATTGAATGCCTGGCCTTATGGATAATGGTATTTATTTAAGGATGATAAGAGGCTATATATTTCGTGGAAAATAATAAAAGTTCAGTGACTAGGTAAATTATGATTTTTACCACTCAAAAAACATTTAAATGGAAATATATCAGCATATGCTCGACTCGATCTTGAACTCTGTTTTCACACTATGAGAAAATGTTAGCTATAAAGAGTAATTATGATATTTTGACCAGCGATTGGAATGGTTAGTCATATAGTATTACTTTTCTCCCATTTTTTTTTTTTTTTTTTAGCAGAAATACGCTGGGTAAATGATCTGAAATTGTCTAGACTTACGGCTTTGAGTCTGAAAATACAACATCTCTTCTAGCAATTTATAGGATCCATTTCAGAAATTACAAAGCCTCTTGGTGGAGGGATAGTTTTGTTGTCCTTGTTTCAAAGGCTAGGTCTTTCCGGAGTGTGCATGGGAGCTTCCCTGTCATTTAAGGTCACCCAACTCAGTTTATATTTTATGATGCCCAAATCACTAAGCATTTATCAACTGGGGTGCATCAACTTGAATAAACAACTGAACAGTTATCGTTCACTTCTGTCTTATAGGCTTCCTTGGTGCATGAAACACAGAATTCTTTGCAGAATTATGTAAAATATAAATATCACCGTTGTTTACGTTCCCACATCCTCTGAATGATGCCTTCATGTATATAGCTACAATAATTTGAAATTACTCTTACTATTCTATAACTATATTTATTCTGTCTTATGAAATAAGTTGCCAGATACACTCACAATTAATTTTCTATTGAAAGTTTTAGTTGATGTACTATTCAGACATTTGACCATGAAACCATACATCATAATACATTTCTATATTTGAAGCAAATTTTGATGTAATGATAACCCATAGTGATTTTTATGTGTAAATTGTTAAAAAGCTATATTGGTTTGTGTGTGTGTGTGTGTGTGTGTGTGTGTGTGTGTGTGTGTGTGTGATTTTCATACAAGTCTTTACTTGTATATTAATAGCTGGTGCAGAACGGAAACCCATGCTTTAGGACTTATAGAGATGTGCAAATACACAGGCAAAATGGCCAAAATAATTGGCCCTTAATTTTTTCCCCCTAAGGATTCTACTGCAACAGTCATTAAAGATAATTTAGTATTTGGAACTGTCTCATGTTAACTCGTGTATACATATGTATGTGTTGCATATACATGCCTGTGTGTGAGAGAGTGTATTGTACATACATGCTTGCGTGAGAGTGTGGCCATGTGCATGTGCATGTGGAAGCCAGATGCTCACATCGAGGTCTCCCTCAGTTGCTCCCCCATCATTTTATTTCATCTTGAGACAAACTTCCTCCCTGAGCCTGGAACTCACTGGTTTGACCAGACTAACTGTCCCCAAGCTCCAGGGACTTCCCTGACACCCTCTAGCACTGGGCTTTCAGACATGCCATCATGTCTGGCTGTTACGTAGGTGCTCATGCTTGGGTGGCAAGCACTTTAACCATTGGGGCATCTCTCTGGCCTGTCTGCCTTAGTATTAAGGTGCTCAGCCTACGTGTTCCAGGCTTGGAAAAGCAACTGGAAACACCTGTATTGGGAAGAAGACCCTTTATTTCCACAAGCTACCACCTTGGTTTAGGACCAGATCTGTGTCTCAGTTGAGTTCTAACACCAGCCTACTCTTTGTTTTCTCCTCTTTAAGGTCACCAGAATAATTTGTTAGCCTAAATGCTAGCCGCGTCTGCTCCCATTCTCTACTCCATATCTTCAGTTTCAGCTGTCACCAACAGCGCCTTAACACCTCTTATTTTATCGACCTCGTAACGTGTCTCCTTTATTACTTTTTAAAAATTAGAAATTATTGCATGTCATAAACCCAACTACTGACTTATGCTCCAAACCAGGTGCCTAAAATCTTTTTATTCCTCTTCTCCTGACTGTATAAACCCTTCAGCGAGCACTAGGAACAAGCAAGTCAACACTTTCAGCAGGCACACAACGTTAAGGACACACAGGTATGTCTCAGTAGGGCTGCGGGAGGCTGAGGATTGAACCTGAGGCCTGACACATGCTAGACAAGCACTGGATCCAGGAGATATTCCTCAGGCCTGAGAAATTTTGTTTTGTTTTGATGTTGTTTTTTGCTTGTTGTTTTCAAATAACGTTTGTTCTTGTGCTGGTAAATCTTAGCGCAGTGGCTCTCAACCTGTGGGTCGAAACCCCTCTGGGGGAGTCCAATGTCAGATACACCATGAGTCGTATATTTACTTTTTGATTCATAGCCATAGCAGTTATGAGTTACATAAAATACAGTTATGAAGTAGCAATGAAAATAATTTGGTGTGTGTGTGTGGGGGGGGTGTGTCACCACACATGAGGGGCTGTATTAAAGGGTCTTTCAGTCTTAGGAAGGTTGAGAGCCAGTGTGTTAGAGGACTTAAGAAAGCAAATGTTGAGTGGTTTCAGTAAGGTAAATGGACAAAAAGCTACAAACCTTCCTTTGTTCACATTGACCAAACATTAACAACCCAGAGATCAAATAACTTCTCAGAAATCCACTAACTGGTTCTTATACCACAGGAGAAAATTAACCAATCTCATTAAAACTCATTAGAGGACATAAGAAGACACTCCCCAGAACCCCTCTCTTGAGCACAGAGCACAGAACTGTATGTTTGGGATGACAGGTTAACTCCTAATTTTTCCTTGGGAACAGAGGGTTATAACATACAATATGCATATCGAATGTTCTGCCTTTTAGTGGAGGCTCCATGGCCGACTGGTTTCTGCTGTTCTCGTATCTGAATAAAGCAGTTACTTTTCTAAATTCAAGAGAAAACATGGTGAACAGCAAGACAAAACTATTCATAAATATAATAATCCCCAATACAGCTCAGTACATAGATACATAAAAGAAGCCCGTAGTATTGAAAAGCAATTCATTTTTGAATCGGGTGTCGGATCTTTAAGAGCATAAGAAGTAATTATAGTGTTCCAGTTAAGCAAGATGAATAAGCTCGGGGGGCCTGCGCATTGCATCTGTTGTCAACAGTGATATATTACACACTCACAGCCTGTTAATAGTGTAGGTCTCATACTAAATGCTCTTATCACAGTAAAATTAAAAAGTTACCAATCTATGGCGTTGGGCTGGGGCTATAGGTCAGAGTATTTACCTGGCGTGTGTGAGACCCTGGGCTTTCTCTCTCTCTCTCTCTCTCTCTCTCTCTCTCTCTCTCTCTCTCTCCACACACACACACACACACACACACACACTAATACAACTAATCTGTAGGATTGGATTTGAATACCGAAAGGGAGATTTGTCAACAGAGGAGATGACTCAGTGGGTAGAAATGCTTGCACACGAGAATGCTGTTCTTAGTCTCAGTACCTAGAACTCATGTAGAAGGTAGGCATTTAGCACAAACATCTGTAACCCCGGGGCTTCTAGAGGGGAGACAGAGACAGGAGAATTTAAGAGTCAGCTAGCCTGACGTATACAGTAGAAAAACAACAGAGTCCCTATCTCAAGGAAAGTGGAAGGTGAGACTCAACAATTGAATTTGTCCTCTGATCTCCACCCAGATTTACACACATACACACATGCACGGGCGTGCACACACAGAAATTTGCATCGTTAGCTATCTAAAATGTGATAGAGAGCTGTAAGGTGTAGAATCGTTGTAAGTGAAGCCACGTATTAAAGTTGATTATTATAATTAAGTAATTAAGATGATGTATATAATTACACTAATATCCACAAAGGCTATGTATTGCAAATCGAGGAAGAAATAAAGTATAACTGCAGAAAAGCTCAACGATGCAATAGAAGAAGTCTAGGGAAGAAAGGGGAAGCAAGAAAGCTCCAGGAAATGCAGAAAGGAATGAGCAAAGGTCAGCAGCAACTTCTTTTTCTTTTCTTTTTTTTTTTTCTTCTTCTCTTTGTTTTGTTGCCAAGACGATTAGTTTCTCAGCAGCAACTTCTAAGCTAGAGATAGTTTCCTCGAGTATAAATGTGCTACCAATTAAATAACACCGGTTGGCTTCAAAACCATCAATGCGTGCATGTACATACAAGAGACTCCAGTTAGATCTGAGGATGCACAGGCTGAAAATGAGGGGATGGCTTGATATTCCATGCAAATGAGCCTCTGAAGAGAATCAGTGAGCACACACACAACAGATGTGAGGAAGGCTCTCAGTAAGCAATTAATAATAATAATAATAATAATAATAATAATAAATTACCCAGATTTTACAGGTGCTTTATATTTATATGTGTGTATGTATGTATGTATGTATGTATGTATGTATGTATGTATGTATGTATGTACCTGAGTGTGCACACACACATGCACACATGAGCTCATGTGCATATATGCAAGCATACACACGTTTGGCATCAGCTGTAGAATGGACTATTAAGTTAATGACCCTACGACACCAAGTCTTAGACTTATGAGATGCAGAGAAATCCTTGTAAGCTTTGAAAGGGTGACCCAAATTTAACTTTGACCATAGGGGGTTATACTGCTGAGATGCTTTGAATTTGTCCAGAGGGTCCTCTTGGGACAAAACCCCATCTAGCCCTTGGATCAGATTGAAGTCAGGTTGGTTGAGCCTACATCTGTCCTCTGCATCTCCTTCCTCTTAAGGAGCAGCAGCACTCCAAACTTGGCAGAGTATACACATGCCGCGCTAGAAGGCCAGCAGCCAGGTTTCAGTAATGAACAGTCTGGCTGGACTCAAAGCCTTGTAAACTGATGGCTGCAGAGCTCAGTGAACTAACCCACACTCTAGTTTATGATGAAATGTAACGATTTCCTGTAGGCATGGCGGCCTGGGGCAAGTCGACAGTAAAGGGTCTCCTATATACACTATACCACTGAAGGGTGTACATGCTGTAGGGGATGTCTTAGTTAGGGTTTCATTGCTGTGAAGAGACACCATGACCAAGGCAACTTTTGTAAGGGACAACATTTAATTGAGGCTGGCTAACAGGTGCAGAGGTTCAGTCCAGTATCATCAAGGTGGGAGCACGGCAATCTCTAGGTAGGCATGGTGCTGGAGGAGATGAGAGTTCTACATCTTATTCTGAAGGGAAACAGGAGAAGACTGGCTTCCAGGCAGTTAGGAGGAAGCTCTCTCAAAGCCCACCCTCCACAGTGACACAATTCCTCCAACAAGATCACACCTACACCAAGAAGGCTACACCTACACCAACAAGGCCACACCTACACAAAGGCTACACCTACACCAACAAGGCCACACCTACACAAAGGCTACACCTACACCAACAAGGCTACTCCTACTAATAGTGCTACTCTCTGAGCCAAGCAAATTCAAACCACCACAGGGATTCTCCTGGAATATTTCATCTGTGGCAATAGAGATCTCATCTGAATTCTGGGGCCCAAGGCCCAAAGAACACGAGGGAAATTCCTGAACCCAGGGCTTCACTTTCTAATGTTGGCTTACAGGTATGCTGTTTGTGAAAACCTATTCTAAAGCTATGAACCTTTTGCTAACTCACTTCTAGTTTTGGGGGTGGGGGTGGGAGAGTGTTAATTTTGACAAACAACTAAAAATAAGATAACACAAAAGAATATTCGCTCCAGATGGGAAACAATCGTAAGGTAGTATATTTCAATTAAAATGCATTAGTAACAACACTTAACATTCAAAGGATGAGCAGGGCAATTAAAACAATTAGCAGACAAAACACAAGGTAAGTGCTCATCGCGAGATTCACGTTTTGAAGTATTGGGTGACAGAAAGGACAGAAACAAAGGAATTGAAGAAGGTGTGAGAGACTAGCACACACACACGGTGCTAGAGGTCTGGTCATCTCATTTCTAATGCTTCGGTAAGATGCTCCAAAGAAAAGCAACTTAAGTGAGAAAGGGTTTATTAAGCTCGCGATTCCAAGTTCCATTGGAAAGCAAGAGAGGGACTTGAAGCAGCTAAGGCACGGTTGCCATCAGGAGCAGAGTGAATGCATGTGGAGGGAGGCGTGGCTTGGTGTTCAGGTAGCTTCCTCTACTCTTCCACAGTCCAGAGCCCAAACCTGGAAATGGTGTTGTCCACTTTCAGGCTGGGTTTTCCTACATCAGTGAAAGCGATCAAGAGACATTCCCACAGGCCAGCCTACCCTAGGGTCACTGACATTCTTCCTTAGATGATTCTAAGTTGTATCCAGTTGACAATGAAACTAGAAAACTGGATTGGCTATAGGCGCTCTGGAGCTAAAGAAGCCATCTGGGAAGTGTCTTCCTGCTCAAAGAAAAAGACTTAGTGATTTTAGTGTTTCATGTTCCTTAGAAGAGAGATTTGAAACATATAAAGCAAATGTTATGTTATAGACAGCCAAAGAAAAGGTCAACGCTTATAATTTTGTGAAAGTACGGAGTGCACCTCTCTCAATAATTGGTAGGGGAAAGGCACAGAGTCCCCCATTGTCTGTCTAGTTTGCTAAGAAGTTTTGCTTTGTTTCAATCAGGAGTGAGTGGGTGCTGAGCTCTGTTAATTGCTTTTGCTGAACCCACTGAGATTGGTTTCCCCCTTTAAATCTATGAATATAGAGGTTCGTATTGATTTTTAAATGTTAAATCATCCTTGCACTCTGAAGAAACCTCATTATCTTGGATTTACTTTGCTAGTATTTGGGATTACTTCATCTAAGTTTATTGGAAAGGTTAGTTATTAATTTTCCGTTCTTTAGAATCTTCTGTCAGTATCTGAGTATGAAAGGTTTGGCGACTACAGGAAACAAAGTTGAAGTATGCCCAACAGACTTAGATGCTCCTTGGGACATCTCTCTCCAGGGTGACTGCACAGGGCCAGTGTGAACTGGATTGTTTTCAATCTAACAGGAAATGCCGTGATCATGGGCTGTAGCTTTGCAGAGGGTCCTGAGTCTGATTCCCAGTGTGTTCTTATAGACCTTCAAGGAGTTCAGCATAGAGCACCACACAGTCCTGGGACTTCAACCTGGGATGCCACCCACACACGGGTCTCTGTTCAGCAACATTGGCTGTAGATTATTTCAGATTTCTGAAGCTTGCTTCCCAGATCTTAGCTTTAATATCCCAGATCTGTCCCAGTGTGGATGATTCTCTCTGCTTTTGAGGAGAGCCATAAGCTAAGAGCTCTTCTGGTTTCTCTTGTTTCCTGTCCATAGTCAGAGTTGGAACATTTCCCAGAGGCCAGTAGCATGGTGATCAGTAGGTCCTTCATGGTCCTTCATTCCAGAAGGATACATCTTCCTGGTTCTGGGTCAGTTCCCTGCTCTCAACCAAACCATGTTTTATTTTACTTAATATTTGACAAAGCACAAGGCTACGACAACCCACCAGAGATCCTTATGTTGTCTGTCCTCACTTCTGTTTTCTTTTTTCTTTTTGGAAACCTTTCTTCTTTTATATCTCTTTGAGACCTTCTCGGTTTGTTTATAAATATGTACTCATTATACTTGCATATGAAAATAGCAATTATTTTTATTTATCATTCATGTTTTTGTATGGGGGCACAGGTGTGTGCATGCATGCGAGCGTGTGTGCATGTGTGTGATGCAAAAGATCAACCTCCCTTGTAAACCCTCAGTGGCCAAACACCTTAGTTTTGAGACAGGATCTCTCACTGGACCCTGGGAGCTTTCCAATTGGGCTGAGCTGGTTAGTCTAGAAGCTTCAAGAATCCACTTGTTTCTGACTCCCCAGTACTGGGGTTAGAAGCATGCAGTAATGTTCCTGGCACACGCACACACACTGGATGCTGGGGATTGAGCTCAGGTCCCGATACATGCATGGCTGGCACTTTAACAACTGAGCTACTTTCTCAGACCTAGAAATTCTTTGCCTTTGCATGCTACTAACCTCCTCAAGAGAAGAAGCTATGGTTTGGGGTTTACTTATCTCCAAAATTCATGTTGGAGTTTAATTCCCATGGTGAGGTATTAAGGGATAGACATTTAATCTAATTATCTGGCTTAGAAATAGAATCTTTGGGAGGTATTAGGATTACATAAAACTAGCAAGGGGGAGCACCCTAGGTTGGACACTGATGACTTCATGAGACGAGTGAAAGAGATCAGGAGGCGTGCAGATGTGTCTCCTGTCCCTTCCCATGAGCTGCCTCATGCTCCTTTGGGACTCTGTCAATAAGAACGTGGGCCCTTGTACCCTTGGAATGGTAAGCTAATTAAACCTCCTTTCCTTATAATTTAGACACGGTTTTGTATTGTGTTTCTAGCAAGAGAAAATGGACTAGGACAAAACTGGTACCAGAATGGAATTATTGCTATATCTAAAAATGTGGGGTGACTTTGGAAATGAGTTATGGGCATAGATTGGAAGAATCAGAAAGAACAAACTAGAAAGAGCCCAGAGTTCTGTAAGCAGAGCATTAGGGGTAATTCTGGTGATGTCTCAGAGGACAAAGAGACTAGGAAACTGGTCTCAAGAAGAAATGAAAATGATCATTAAAAACTGTATTACGGGGTTGGGGATTTAGCTCAGTGGTAGAGCGCTTGTCTAGCAAGCGCAAGGCCCTGGGTTCGGTCGCCAGCTCCGGGGGAAAAAAAAAAAGGAGCCAGAGCTTTTCACAAAGATAATGAGGAAGAGGCCTAGAGGGCATCTCAGAAATAGGTGGTTCTCTCGGAGACATGTGCTTCTGGTTGTTTCATCACAGTCTGTAGAGGTAGGACTCAGTGGTTCTGGGGAGCACACCCATGGCCCTCTCCACGGGCTGTCTGTCTTGGGGCTACCTGGGATTGTCTTCCTTGCTTCCTGACAGCATGCTTCATCACTGAGTCAATAATGCTTTCCACAGACCCTGTTACAGCACACGTTGTTTCTCTAAAGAGAGCATGTGGCAGACTGTTGATGTAGTGGTGGCTCTGCGGACTATGTGGTATGTGGTAGCCTTGTCTCCAGTCTTCCCTCTATACTGTGCATCTGCCCTTTGACATTTCAAGACAATTTCTACTACTGAAGAGTTGGGGTGCCACAGACCACTCAGACACAGGGCACCGTGGGACAAGCAGGGCTCTGGTACTCAGGAAGGCACAGGTTCGGCGCAATGACAGACAGATAGATACAACACACTCAGGGTGGTTTGAATCTGCAGCAATTTTACTGAAATCTGCTTTGTGGTTATATACAATGTTTGAACAGGAACTAATTTTTTGGCCCCTTGCCAGGGTGCACTCAAACAATAACCAAGAAAAAGTTTAACCGTTAATGTGAAGTTCAGAACAGAAAGCAAGACAGGAAATAAATTTTCCTGAGAATCGGACTGGTGCCAGATGGTGGTCATAAACCTCATTTACCTCAATCTCTAAATATCATCTCTTGGATAACAACAGGACAGCCAGCTGTAAGGAATCTTTAGTCTTTTACTCTCTCTTAACCAAAATTCATGTAATTGTCTTTTTAAAGATAGGATAGTTCCTTTTGATAATGGGCAAGCACAGGGACGGGATCTGGCCAAGTGTTCTATAAAATTTAAAGAATAATATAATACTCTCTTTTCATCAATATTAACCCATCTATTACCTTCATCGTATGTCCCTGTGTAGGGCAATGGCTCTGACGTGGTCCTGTATCTACTCATGCTGTTTTTACCTAAAGGAGGGGCCCACTACCTTCATCTAATTAAATAATGTTTTCTTCCATGTAACTAATTGATAGGCATTCCTAAATGTTTGGATTTTTTATAATTGATGGAACTTTCCCCTCTAATAGCTAGGGCCTTAATTCTTTCACTATCTAGGAGTTCTCGATTATCCACAGTTGATTCTTCCTGTTGTAAGTTATTGATCACATCTCTTAGAGTTTCATTCTGATTCTACTTAATTTTTACTAGTGCTTTCAAAAGAGTCATGGTCCATAAAGACCAAATCAGGTCTGGATGTTCCTGTTAGTAGAGAAAGAAACAAAAGAGCAAATATGTAACTCCTGATTATACCTATTCGAATCACCTAGGCAGAAAGTCGAGGAGGAAGTGGCCAAGTGTCTCCAGGAGACCAAGTTCTGAGGAACACATATCTCTGGCCTGCTGACCACGATTGTTTCCTGTCAGACAGGCTCCACTGGAGCTGGCATTGGGGGGTCTTTCTTTACTGACTTTGTTATTAGCATTGGCTGTTGTAGAGTGAAAACAATATTCTGGTTCAAAAAACTAGGCTTCAAGCGCTAAGGTATTATGGCATACATCTGAACTTTCAACCTTCAGAGGACTGTAACATGAGAATCCTGAGTTTGAGGCCATTCTAAGCTACATAATAAGATCCTCATCTTGAAAAAACCTCACCATCCCCAAAAAAGGAAGAAAAAAAGGGATCAGAATCTTGTAAGTCTCAATTGCCTTTGAACTCTAGACACATGTATCAAACACATGCACAAGCACACCTAGCACACATTTGTATACACATATGCATGCCACTCATATCCCTGAGGTAGTACTTGATCCAAATGAAATGAGAAAATATAAATATGGGGCAGAGATGTTGGTTGGTGTTTGTCAGTTTGACACAAGCTAGACTCCTGTGGGAAGATGCAGTCTCGAGTGGGAAAACTTGACCTGTAGGCAAGCCTGTAGGGGTCCAGCCAACTGTGGGTGCTGCCACCCTCTGGGTAGGTGGTCCTGAATTGTTTAAAAATAAGCAAAGCTGAGTGAGACATGGGGAGCAGGGCAGTAAGCAGAGGTCCTCCATGGTCTCTGCTTCAATCCTGCCTCCAGGTTCCTGCCCTGCTTGAGTTCCTGTCTTGTCTTCCCTCAGCAATGGACTGTAATATGGTCGGTAAGGCCAGTAAACCCTTTCCTCTCCAAGTCACTTTTGTTCATGCTATATATCGTAGTAAAAGAAAGCAAATTATGACAGAGACCTTCAGACAGGCTGCTTCCTCAACCCCAGCTCAGTGCATCGAGGAGCTGTAAATAAGCACTGCTAGGTGCTACTGAGATTCTCTTGGTTGTGTATTGTGCTATGCCAGGTACGTTTCTTGTCCTCCCTCTGTCCCAGATGCTATTTTTCAGATGGTCTACACATCTCATCTAGGTTTTCAATGGCCTTCTAACTAGGCTTCCCACTTTCCTACATGGCCACTGCTTGTGTAGCCATTAGAGCTATTTTCTATGCAATTATGAGGGTCCAAAAGGAAGGAGATATTGCCCTTGGTATGATGTTCTTGTTCTTCTTGCAGACTTTTTCCTATTTGTCCACCTACCCCATATCCAATGTACCAATCTCAGGATCTGGGAGTGGGGAGGTGCATGGGTGGGTTACACCTTTTCATGGCTCTCTGCTTTTACCCTTTAAACACTCTCAAATTCTAGGATGTTACTTACTGTACTTACATTTCACCTTCTTGATGATATCTTTCCTTGACCCTAAAGCAACCCTATTCTCTTCTAGGCATCCAAAAATGTGTTCCCTGGCTGTATAGTAAATTTTGTAGAATTATGATGATGATTTGTCTTCAAGTCTGGATCCTCACTAGCCAGAGAATCCCTTAAATTATCTCAGTCAAGACAATGTCCAGTGTGATGTGAACCTCTCCACAGAGGTTCAGTGCCATCTCTTTATAGAGATGAACAATGTTGGGTACATATAGGGATTATTATATATTAATTCCTGCGTGGTATACATGATACTCACAGTAAGCTTGGAATCTGATTAATCATAAACTTTCATTCTTCACATCAACTAACAGCTTTTCATAATAGTTAGGTTTATGTTCACAGCAAAGTGACAATATGATTGAAGATAATTGACATATCCCTGATACAAATATTGTGGATCCTATTCATGTTAATCTAAGGATGAGCTCACTGAATATTAAAAAAGTGTCAAAGAATCAATTATGCCTTATTCTGTATTCAGACATATTGAAATTCTCAAAATTTGTTTGAAGTACGTCTTATGTCAAAAGACACCTACTCTAGTCTTTGAAAAGCAGTCAAGTGAGGAAACATTTCTTCCTTATTTTAAAATTATGAAGAGCACACCAAATTTTTATCTGCCAGATGATACCAAAGAATATTTGGATATTTACATATCACTACAGGTATTGAGCCCTCTTTCAATAGCATCGTTATTGACATTGACACAAACAAATGAAGTTTGTCTAAGTGTCACAGGAGTGAAGGACTGGGGAGTGGAATGAGGGCCGCGTAGAGGAGTTGCCATGGAGAGGTAGGTGAGATTTGGGGGTTGGGAGTAAATCAAGATAGTGGCTCCTCTCCACCCTGTTAGCTGACGCATGCTTGGCTGTACACTACAGAAGGAGAAGAGCTGTGCCCACCCTGATTAGAGGCTATCAGGATTCTTCATGTGAAGCTACCATCTGTGCCTTTGCTTGGTAATGGGGCTGGCATTCCTTTATTTCATCAGGCCTGGGTTTCCAGGGGAGGAGAATACTGCTTCCTCAGTTAGAGACGGAAATGATTAGGTGAGCCTATGAGCTATCCCAGATCTGGAAAGTTGCTTTGTACGGGTTTCTCCTAGGATTAGTGGTAGATATTTTAAAACATTGTCCCTGGCTTAGCAGTATTCACACAAGACCTATCCCAGCCTTACTTCAGGGGAGGTGCTCCATCTGGAAGGCTCACTTCTAATCTTTTGTCTTAATTTTTAATTATGAATTAATTTGATGAACAGTAAATCATTCCTTTGTGATAAGCACTAGAATAACATAAGCTCAATGAGTATAAAATACAGATAGATATATTGGCACAAACCGGCAGCTCTCCTCTTAAAGGGAATAAAAGATAATTTGCACTGTAGCCAAATATGGGTGACCATGGCCCTGGTCTAGCTGTAGATCACCCTAAACCCCATTTTCTATCATGGTAGCAGTTTCATGGAGCTTTTGTTTAATTATGAAGAATCATCATAAGGTACTTGTAAAACACATAGGTGAAACCAATCAGCTAAGTGAATGACAGCAAAACAGAAGAATGTGCTACACAGGCTTTCAAGGCTCTCTGATGACATTCTTTGCTTTGGGTGTAGGACGAACTATAGTATGTTAATACATCCCCAAGGGTTTCCCATGGTAATCACAAGGATGTTAGGTCAGACAAGTTTCTTGACTTGCTCTCCCTAGTTTCCCCAGCCACCCTTTTTGCATAACCCAGGCCTAACTGAGCAAAGATGATATAACCCACAGTGGGCTGGGTCCTCCTACATTAATTATGAGTCAAGAAATGTGTCAGAGACTTGGTCATAGACTAATTGGATAGAGACAGTTTCTTGATTGAGTTCCCTCTTCAGATGAGTGTTAAGTTGACGACCAAGATCAACCATCACTCCTTGGTTTACAGAATTAAAGACAGGTAGAGTCATAGAGTTCCCAATATCCCATGGGGTTTCCTCTCCTCTACCAACCTGTACATGTTGCAATTTTCTTTTTCTTTTTCTTTTTTTTTTTTTTTTTCGGGGCTGGGGACCGAACCCAGGGCCTTGCGCTTGCTAAGCAAGTGCTCTACCACTGAGTAAATCCCCAACCCCTGCAATTTACTTTTGAATGCTGGCTCACCCTTTATTTTGGAGGCAGTTTCTTCTATAGTCACTGATTTCTGTATAGCTTTTCATATATTGTTTTTATCCTTTCATTTCGCATTTGTCTCGGGTTCCACTGCATTTTTGTTAGAATTATTCATTTTTGTTTTGTGTGTATGAGAGTTGTGCCTGCACGTATGTGTTTGTGCCATGTACATGCCTGGTGCTCCTGGAGATCAGAAGAGGATGTCAAATCCCCTGGAACTGTAGTCACAGCCAATTGGGAGCTCCCATGTGGGTGCTGGGAACTGAACTCAGGTCCTCTGCAAGAGCGGCACGTGCTCTTACCTACGGAGCCATCTCTTTGGTCCTGTATTGTGCTTTTCAAACCCATTATCAGTTTCTCATCACCCTTATTCGCTATTGTTACTTTTTTCTTTTAAGACTATCTATTAGCTTCCTAATAGAATTTTCTTCCATGATACACACTCATCAAGTCTAGTTAGGCAAAATACAGACCTGGCTTTCAAAGCTATAAAGTTACAGCTTTGCCAGATGTGTTTATCATGCTACATGAAATGTAGCATATAATCAAGATAAAGAGTCTTACTGGAAACATAATCCTTCCATCATAAATAATTGAAGTGGCTCTGGATTTCACGTCACAACCCGTATCAGTTACGGCAATTGCTTACTTGGTGCCGGGTTAGCAATGCCAGGGGGTTACCGGTGCCATATAATTTCTAAGGATGTAGCCACTCAAACAGCCGAGGCAAGGAAAACACTATCGCCAAACACAGACTGTTAACTATTTCATGAGTGATTGTGTCAGTGTGAAGAAACAAGCTCTGCCAAGTGTCTCTTCATGGATGTGTTTTGATCCTGGAAGCTGTTCTATTTCTGCAACTGCTTGCATTCTTCGTCTGAGAGCAAATGGTTCATTAAAAGAAAAAACAAAAACAAAAGAACACCCCCCCAACCCAAACACAAACAGCAATCAATGACAACGGCCTGCTGAGAATAAGGATCTGAAGTAGAGTCCATCAGCTTGAAGCATGTGCATGCCACTTTACATCAGTGAAGAGTTGGCTAGAAACACAGTTACAACTTGTTCTTACTAGGAGATGCTGTCACCTAAGTATCTAAAAGGCTAGATATTTAAACTATTTGAGCAAAAGTACTAAAAATACAAGCAAACAAAACAAACAAAACACCACAGAGTGGAGGAGATGGATTGCTAGATGAAGTGCTTTGTACCCAAGTGGGAAGACTGATGTTCCTAGGACTCATGAAAAAGATGGGCAGCCATGGCTACCCCCTTGTAATTCCAGAACATTGGAGGCACTGACAGAGGATGCCCTGGACACGCTAGCTGGTTAGAGTGGCTGAACTGGCAGGCTCCAGGCTCAGTAAGAGATACTGCCTCAGTTATTAAAGTGGAAAACAATGGAAGGAGATACTGGACCTCAACCTTAGCTGTTCATGCGTGTGCGTGTACAAACACACACACACACACACACACACACACACACACATTTATGTCCATTCATGTGTAATCATATACAGTTACACATAACACACAGCACCAAAACCAATCAAACGAACACAGCAACCATAGCAACACAAATCCATTTCCTATCCAACTGAGGCCAGGCAAGTCCTCCAGTGACTGATGTGGGAGGGGGTGGGAGGTGGTACCCATGGGGGCTCACCCTTCTCAGAGGAGAAAGGGAGGGGAAAATGGGAGGAGGAGCTTCGAGAGGGGAGGCCTGGGAGGGGAGGGGATGCTGATATTGGGATACAAAGCAAATAAATAAATTAATTTTAAAAATGCATTACTTGGTTTATAGTCTACTAATATCCTATTTGGCATATTTATCACCAGAATTAGCACTTTCAACCAACTCACATTTATTCCTTTTCAGTTTCTTTATCTCAGGAGCCTGGGGTGGCTACACTGCCAGCCCCCCTCCCTTATCCCTCCCCTCAAGGTGTTAGCCTGGGCTACATGCTCACTTGTGGGCTGTGCTAGGGTCAGTTAGATACATGGCATTTGGTGCAAGACCTGAAGGTTGAGTTGTTCTAACTTACCTAGGCTAGAGAGGTCTAAATCAGGTTCTGCAAAGCCATGTGTGCCCCCATTACCACTGCATGGGGGAGGGAGGGGATGCGGGGGGAGGTAGACGACTTGATTGATCTTTTTAAAAGGAGGTCCCTGAAGTATGGTGGAAGAGTGCAAGGATGTTCCCAAGCAGATGAACGTGCTTAGGAAGCCATCTTAGAGGCACACGTTGTAAACCATAGTCGTGTGAGCAGGAATGAAAAGGGAGCTTGAGACAGTATGACAGAGTCATCATATAGAGATTCGGCTGACAGGAAGTAGATGGGAAGGCAGAAGAAGCATCTTGCTTCCAATCCTAGAGAAGTGATTGCTCTCAGAATTACAGCAGTATGACTAGGATGTTTGCTTTGGTTGCCAAGTAAACACTGAATGGCCTGCTAGACACATTGGGGGTCTTGAGTTCACAGAAATCTATGTTAGGACATAGTGGGGTTTTCTATACATTTGACATAGGATCTGTGGCAAGTTTCTCCAGAGCATTGAATTGTCTTTGTCTAGATATGAACCAGGGAGAAATTCATGTCAAAGGAATAAAGACCTTTGCTTTGTATCATGCTAAAACGAGCTCAAAATGAGAGCTCAAAAGATCAAAATTCTGAAGCTGAAACTCAGCCCTCTAGCAGCATGAAACCTAGGGACACATTTTCTTGATTTTGGCTTTAGTTGATGTCCCCTTTTTTAATGTGCGACACTGAAAGCATAAATGGAAAGTGATAATCTGGACTCTGTCAAAGTTAAAAATGTATATGAAAGGATGTCGCGAAGAGAGAGAGAAAAGATATGGAAGAGAGGAAGGTATTTGTAAGTGAGCTCACACCCAGAATGTATGAAGAGGCCTTAGAACTCAACCAGAGACAAACAGCCCGGTTAAAATGGGCAAACGTCTGAAAAGAACATTTGCCCCAGATGATACACAAATTTCTAACATGCACACACATGCATATTCATATCTTTGGTCATTATGCAAAAGCAAATCAGAGCCTGGGTAAAATACCAGTTCATTCACACTAGGAAGCCGCTGTACTAGTCACATTTTATAACTGTGATAGAGTGCATGATGAGGCAGCCTTAGAGAAGGAAAAAAATTAGCTTGGCTCCCTTGTTACACTGTGGTAAGACAGAAGGAGCTTGGGAAAAAGGCATGATGCAGGGTAGGGTAACTGTTCCCCATATGACAGTCAGCAAGGAGGGAGAGCTCTAAGGACCAGACATCCTCCCATCCAGAGAGATACACCCCCACTTATGGACTTCCTCCAACTAGTCCCACCTCATAATGGTCCAGGTAGCCATAACTTCATCAGTGGATTAGTCCATGGATGAAATGACAACCCTTACATCAGCCCCTTCTCAGGACCACCAGTGGGAGAGCCAAACTTCAATAAATGAGCCATTTGGGGGACACTTCAAAACAACCATAATTTAAGACGCAGAAAAATAAAAGAACGAGTGTTGACAAGGATGTGAAGAGGTATGGCCCCACACATGTTGCGAGTGGGGATGTAAACTGACACAGCACTTAGAGAGTGACATTGCAATGTGTCAGTGTGTTATGCATAAATACCCTTAGAGTCCAGCCATTCACCTTTGAGTGTACCCAAGAGAATTATAAGCAGGATTTGAGAGAAACAGTGCATGATAGTACTCCAAGCAGCACTGTTCTCAAGGACTGAGAGTTGAACACAAGTGTCTTTCAGCAGACAAATTCATCAGCAAAAGAGCATCTCTATATAAAGGAATCTTATCCAGCCACACAAAGGAGAGTAGTTCCAACATGGATGGGTGTCATCCTAAGAGAAAGGCAGACAGATGAGTAGGTACTATATGCATTCATTTATGCAAAATACCCAGAGTTCATAGACACGGAGCATACTGCCATTCATCAGGGACAGGGAGCTCGGAAAGATGTCTTGTTTATAGTAGGTATGGGTTTCTATATTTTAATGATGCTACAGTTCTGGGATTCGATAATGGTGATGGTTGGGTATGCTTAATTATGTTGAATTGTGCTTTAAAATGGCAGTGTTTATCTTCTTCCTGTTACATTGTATTTAGAGAGATAATGAGTCATTATTGGTGTAGTTTCTAGTATCAGTGGGAGAGACAATCTCACAGCAAACTCTGTTCCTCTGGATCTTGCAACCTTTCTGTGCCTTCCTCAGCAGTATTCCCAGAACCTTAGATATGGGAGTGTCTTATAGATTTATGCATTAGAATTGGGTTCCACAATTCTGCATTTTGATTAACTGTAATTTTTTCTAGTGGCCTCTGTTTCAAAGAGAATTTAGAAGTGGTGTGTGTGTGTGTGTGTGTGTGTGTGTGTGTGTGTGTGTGTACACAATACATATATGCATGTAATAGCAAGTAGTGAAAAACAAAGAGACCATGAATTTGAAAGAGAGCAGGCAGGGTGTATGGGAGGTTTTGGTGGGAGGAGAGGGAAAAAAGAAATAGAGAGATTAAATTATAATTTTTTTTTCAAAAGGCAGTGAGATTTATTGGCCTATATACATCAATGAAAACAGTAATGTGGTCACTTCTGGCTATCATATAGAGAAGCAAGATGGACTATGACCAGTGTTTGAATATTGTGGAATTTTAAAGGAGAGATAGAAGTTCAGTCCTCTGGACACTGAGGAGGACAGGAACAAGAGGAGGAGTCTAAACAGGAAGGTACCATGTGATTCGACTGAAGTTAGTGACATGTTGCAGAATCCTGCTGGGGAATGCTGAAACTTGTGGCACAGAGGGTTTGAAAGCTTTTCCTAAGGAAAATTAATGTAGCAACTATGTACAAAGAAATTTATGGGAAAAACAGGAAAGGGGGTTGACTTCTTGTAGGAAGATGGGTTGGCTTTGAGCAACGTGGAGAGAGAGCAGTTGAGCAGTATCCTGGGTCTTACAGCCAGGGTTTTGGATGCCGGAGATATGGAGACATTTCTCACTCCAAAATGCGACCAATTTGAACTGGATGATTTATTTTAGTCTTTCCCATTTTTTAGCTGAAGTAGGATAGTTGATGCATGATTTTCACTTATATGAGAGATGTTGATCATATATATTACATTCATATACACACAGTTTTCAATTTTCTAGAGTCTTCTTCCTGTTTAGAAGTTACCACTTCTTCTATCTTCCAGTGTCTTGATGAATTTACATTCTGTTCTTTTTGCGCCTTTATACCTTAGTATTGTTTTGAAATAAAATGTCGTCACGCAGCCCTAACAGGCTTGAAACTTACCGTGTAGAATAGGCTGTTTTCAAAATGCATAGAGATCCAAATGTTTCTGCCTTCTGAGAGCTGTGATTAAGTACATGTATTACCATGCCTTTGTGGGGGAAAATTCTATAAGCGTAGATCCTGAAGGTATTTCAGGGATAACTGAATTATAACTGAAGTATTTTTCCCGTGACTGCTGGGAAACCTTTAGAGAGCCTTTCTGTATCAATGGGGCCATCTCCTCAGTCAGCTAAACTCCTTTAGTTTTTCTCTTTCATCTGGAAGACTGTGAACTGGGGTTGTCTGATGGTATAAATATAACAATGAGGTGGTCGGGGTTGGAGATTTAGCTCAGTGGTAGAGCACTTGCCTAGGAAGCGCAAAGCTCTGGGTTCGGTCCCCAGCTCCGGAAAAAAAAATGAGGTGGTCGATACACTCATCAATAAAGTACATACAAATGTATATATCATGGATAAACTATTGTTTCACTAAGAGAGAGAAGAAAAGAAATCTCATGACCCTAAGGTTTGCTGCTTTGGGACAATGTTCAACTGCTTTCTTGCAATCTTTCTCATATTACTCATGTGTGTGTGTGTGTGTGTGTGTGTGTGTGTGTGTGTGTGTAGTAGGAGAGCTAACCCAAGAAGGAGGGTTTAGATTCTCAGTGGACATAAAAAGTGGGTTTCAAGACAGATTGTGTCATAATCCCCCATACTCACGATCATTCTTTATATCTCTGGTCAGCAGATGTGAACTGTCTGGCTGTAGAGTCAGGCAGCAGACTCTTTTCTACATTCTATGTCCTTGATGCTCTTCTGTGATGTTCCCTATAGTGCCCTTCATCCCTGTTGCTTCTGGCGTGCAGATCTTCACTCTACGTGCTTATCAAACTGAGACTGGATTCAATGTACGTCTGTTGTCTGACACAAGAGCATTGTGTTGCCTTCAGTATACATTTGGAATGACAGATGTTTTCATCTCATGCTTTACAGCAGTGTCAATGTGGGATGACGTCACAGGTGAGGCAGGTACGAGATAGAAGGAGGCCTGTCATTGGACGAGAAGGAAGGCTGGGTGGGAGAAAAGTTTGAAGGAAGAGGAGGAGATTGGAACGGACAGGAGGAAGAGACAGGAGGGAGAGGGAGAGAAGCCATGGCAGAACAATATGGTGGGTGATGTTAAGATCCCACGCTGTACAATTATAGGTTGTTATAAATGTTCTTAAGGGATGGATGTGTACAGGGCTTTGTATGTTTAGGTGGGCAATTATATCTTATCAATTGGGTCAAAGGTTATTGTATCATATGTTCTTTTATGCGACAGTTTGAGTGTAGGAAAGTGTGTGGTGGCTGGAGACACTGGGCCACCATGGAATTGGGACGTGTGTTTCTGGCATGGAAATCTGCCTTGGGAACTAGATAGGTAGAGAGATTGCTGTCAGGCTCAGAGAGAGGCCTTCGGCAGTGTGATATGGGATGGAGCAGAGCAGTTGAGACGCTTAGCTGACTGAGAATTAAGATATCCAGCAGATATCTTGGGGCACTTCGGTGTAGACCTAGTGGGAATGAAAGACAGCATTTCTTTATTTTTTATATTTTTACAACAACATGTCATTAGCTAACTTAGACATTACTCAGTTGAGAGATTATGATTTTATTCACCAACTCAATTACTCAACCTGTGTCATCCTAGTTAGGGTTTCCATCACTATGAAAAGACACCATGACTAGAGAACAACTCTTAGAAATGAGAACATTTCATTGGGGCTGGCTTACAGTTTCAGAGGTTCAGTCCATTATCATCATGGTGGCAAGCATGGTAGCATCCAGGCTTGCATGGTGCTGGCAGCGGAGCTGAGAGTTCTACATCTGGATCCAAAGGCAGCCAGGAGAGCCTAGCATCCTCAGGCTACTAGAAGGAAGATCTCTTCCACAGTGGGCTGGAGCCTGAGCATAGGAGACCTCCAAAGCCCATCAACACAGTGGCTTACTTCCTCCAATAAGGCTACATCTCCTAACCATATCACTTTCTATGGGCCAAGCATATTCAAACCACCACAAATGTTAAGGGAAGTCTTAAAACTTTATCTAAAACTTTTGGATGTGTCTTTGGGGTTTAGATTTTCTTATTTCATAAGAGTTTATATACATTATAAAGTATATCTGTTCATCATGGAGACTGTGTAGCACCCTGTAATCACACATATTAACAGTTGCAGCAAAACAGTAACATGGGCATTATATGGGATAAGTCCACACTTTGTAGTCTTTGGTTAGTATTGAGTCACATCTGCATTGTTACAGAATGGGTTACAGTTGGGAGATGTGTGGATTTTGCAGCCACAGATAAGGGCACTTTTGTTTAGTAACAAAACGAACAAAGTATAGTGCCTACTTTTAAAAATGCACCATTTGTTTCGTGCCCTGTCTACTTGGCCTTTTTACTTTACTGTAATTCAGTGTCGGGGAGGGAAGAGGATTGAGGGAGAAGGAGAGTGACTTATTGGCTTAAGAAATTATAAACTTAGCAGAAGGGTTTAGCCATATGTGTTCATGCCTCTGTGATGACATTTGCCCAGCTTTCTCTTAATCTTCCACGTGCTTTTTGTCTCCAACCTTTCCGTCCTTGACTAGCAGGCTCTGCAGTCTCCAGGTACCTTCTTTTTTTTTTTTTCTTTTCTTTTTTTTTTTTTCGAGCTGGGGGGGAACCTTAGGGCCTTGCGCTTGTTAGGCAAGCGCCTACCACTGAGCTAAACCCCAACCCTTCCAGGTACCTTCTTGTGATGGCAGAGATGGCTATAGCTGCATATTCCACTTTGAAGTTTCCATCCTCTTCCTGACTGAACCTTCCCACCAGATGATCTTGTGGGCTCATTGGCTTTGATGGAAACCAAGGGTCAGAGGGATATGACACTCTGATTGGTTTTGGTCCTGGAATATCTGATTGATCTTGGGGGTCCCAGTGGGTCATATGCAGGAACGAGCAGATGTGATCATCCAACAGAACAAGGATGAATGTGGGAGCTGGTGCCGGAAAAAAATAGGAGATCCTGGGTGGCAAAGGATAAATACTGCCTTGTAGATTCTCTTTGTAAGTAAATTCCAGTGGAGGACAGTAGAATTCAAGGTCTTTTTTTTTTTTTAATCTCTTCTAGCTTTCCTGTTGATTGTCTAGCACATATGTACTGCATTGTAGGTAAGAAGTATAGAAGAGCTTAAAGGCACATTTACCTCCAAAACTAGTGTTTCCCAGCCTTCCTAGTGCTGTGACCCTTTAATCCAGTTCCTCATGCTATGGTGACCTCCAACCATAAAATTATTTTGTTGCTACTTCATAACTATAATTTCTACTGTTATGGATTGTAAATATCTGATATGTCGGATATCTGATATGGGGCTTTCATGAAAGGGTCATTTGATGACCCCCTCTAAAAGGGGCCCTAACCCAGAGGTTGAGAACCACTGCTCTAAATCATTCTCACAATCTCACAGTAGTCTCAGGGAGACCATAGCCTCCTCAGATGCAGGGTGGTCTGTCTTCTGGGAATGTCTTCAGAGAGACAATACTAAAAGTCTGTGACTATGGTGTCTGCAGTCCAGCATGAACAACTCAAAGCTCTTTATGTGGGGCTCATGCTAATGCTATTTTGCTTTTGTCTAGAATGCAGCTGCATACTGTGGTTAAGTATATAGGTTCTGCAGTAGAAGTCTTCAGTATGTGGATGAGTTACTACAGTCCCCTGTGCATCTCGTGTGTGTAAAATGAATGTGACAGAATAACTTCTCTCACTCATGTTTGGAAAGGGTCACATGAATTCATACATACAAAGTCCTTAGAAAGGGCACTGCACACAGTAAGTGGGGCTATACTCCTCAGCGACTATCTTTATTCTGGAGAGTAATACTAACTCTACTTCATCTTGGTAAGTAAGGATTTTTGTAACATGGCCATTGGCATTTTGGCTCTGATGCTCTGTGAATATTATTATGGGTAATACCATCTATCTTAATATATGGCTAAGTATAGAAAAATTAAGCCAGCCATAAATTTTTCAAAAAGCATTTATTTTGACGCAAGGGATTCTAGTGTGTTTCATAAACTTATAAGTAGAATTTCTTTCTGAACTGAGGGGAAATGAATCTAATCTCAAATCCCAAATGAGAGTCCTGTTTTTGTTTCTATTCTTCCTCTAAAACACCAAACTGATGTTTTCCCAAAGCATAGAAAACAAAAATTTAAAAACCAGATATATTACAGTGTTACAGTGTTTACTACTCACCCCCGTCCATAGTCATGAAACTCACAAAATCTTTCAATTTCCCAAACATGATATAAATGTCAGACCATTCTATAAATTGACTTTATGAAGCATTTCTGAGCTGAGCCTTCTGACATTCACACCAATGTTTCCATGGTAACTAATGTGTTCAGAATGGGGAAGAGCAGGAGGCGATGAAAAACAAAGGAGATGATCCAAATCGGAGAGATGCGTGAAGAAGGGCAAGGAGAAGGTTCTGGAAACTTTGAACCATTGCTTCCTGCAAGAGATAGGTCTTCTCACTTCTCACAGGAGGCTTCCTTCCTGACCGGCTGACTGAAGGGTCCTTTATTGAAAAATGGGTCCTTACTAAAAACTTAGCCAGTTAGTACTCAAGTTCACTCATACAATGACGTATTGATGTCAACTGGGACTACTTCCTTCTCCTCCTTCCCTCCTGCTCTTCCTCCTCTTCTTCCTCCTCCTCCTCCTCCTCCTCCTCTTTCTTCCCTCCTCCTACCACTTCCCCCTATCATTTTAATCCTTATTGTTATTTTTTCCTTTTTATATGCTTTGGTTGCCGTAGGTAACAGCAGAATAATTTGTACCCGTCAATGAACAGTCAATAAAAAAATACAAGGAATCATGTCAATTTAGAGACTGGTTAAAAAGTGGGGCAGGGGAATATAGGTGTTAGCAATAATCACAACACTGTAGTTAAAAAAAAGTGCCAAGGCCATTGAAACATAGGTTCTGTTCTCAAGTGTTATTAATTGGTACCCAACCATTGGCATTTAGAGGCTTCTTTTGGTGATTAGCATGTTTACAACATGTTTCTTGTGAAAATATAAACAAAGCTACATAAATGCAAACAGTTTTAATTCTCAACTTGTTGGTAGGGTAGGTTGGTAGGGTTGTAAGTGGAGGTTGGTTTGCTCACTGGTGTCTAACTCAGACATCCCTCCTAAGAAGAAAAATGGATCCTTGAAATGTCCACATCCTAATCCCTTACACTAGTAACTTATTTTACCGGCAAAAGGGCCTTTGATAGATCTTAGGAGAAAACATGCCCTAAAATGTCCAGGTCAATCACAAATGTCCTTTTTAAAAAGGGAGGTATAAACGGCAACGTCAGAGAAGGAACTCTACCATTGGATGTAGAGGATGAGTGCCGTGAATCCATGAGCCAAGTGATGCAGATCGTCTATGGATGTTTGAAAAGGCAACATAATGGAGCTGCTTTCAAATTCACGGAAGGAACATGGCCCTATGGATACCTTGATGGTGCCTAGGCAAATTGATATAAACCTCTGTCCGCTAGAACTGTAAGACAGCCTGTGTTGCTTTCAGCCCTGAGCTATTCAGTAGTCTGTGACAGCAACAGATCTTATTCCTTTCTGTCCCAATATGCCCTCTAGGATCATCAGACCTAGTTTTCCCTTTGACCAGCAGAAGAGAATGGAGCCATTGGTGCCTGCTGACTGTGCATCTCTGGCTCTCTTCAGACCATTGCATGCAGGTCTGTTTTTGCAAGCACCTTAGGCTGAGCAATGGGTGCACGGAACATGACAGGATCAGGGAGGCTATTCAGTTCCAATTGCCTGGCTGGACCACCTTGTGAGACCGCAAGCTCCCAGTCTCTGGGTGAGAGTTTATGATTGGGATTCTTGAACACATAGTCCTGTCTGAAGATCAAACTGCTCCTTGGGTGAAGGCACTGTCTTACTAATTTGACAGTGTATGCTTAAGTCCAGATGTTGTGCTTCCTGGGCATCTGTAATTCCCATGGTTCCCCACATTGTACTGGGTATGTAGTCTTATGTCATGAGAAACAGCTTATCTAAGCTGCTTGTAGGTTTCCTGATTCTTTTCCCTCTTATCATTTGGGTAGGGTAGTGCATTAATTGCGGTGTGCACATATGTGTGTGGGCCTGTGTGCATGTATATGTGAGTGCCTGTGCATGCGTGTGTGTGTGTGTGTGTGTGTGTGTGTGTGTGTGTGTGTGTGTGAAAGCCAGAAATTGTCATCAGAAGTCTCCCTCGATGACACTCCACTTTACTTTTTGAAACACAGTTTCTTATAGAACTCCTAGCTTGTCAATTCTGGTAGGCTGGCTTGCCAGTAAGACCCAAGAAGTCTCTCCTGGTTTACCCTGGATAGCTTTGGGATTATAGGAGTGCACCACTACACCCAACTTTTTAACATGAGCACCAGGGATCAAACTTAGCTCTTCACGCTTGGATGGCAAGCACTTTACCCATTGGGCCATTCTCTCTAGCCCAACTATGATGTTCTATTTTATAGTCTTCTAAAGATCTTGGGGGAAAATCTTGTTATTTTCATTTCACAAGGGATGAAAAATGAACATTTAGAAACTAGATCTTGATGAGCAGTACAAGGCAAGGGGTCAGAGCTGTGTTCTGGCCACAGGTATGTCCTCTTGACCTCTCCGTTTTAATTGCTGTCTTAATACCACATCAGAGGCACCATGGGGTGATGACAGTGGCCTTTTGTACCTCGGGCTCTCAGCAAATGGCTTTAATTCTCTGAATCCCTATGATGGCTTTAATTCCCATTTGCACAGAGGTGAATGGGGGCAACGGGCTGTTTTAGAGTTTAAAGATCTGATGGAGAGAAAGTGAGAGAGAGAGAGAGAGAGAGACAGAGAGAGACAGAGAGACAGAGAGAGACAGAGACAGAGAGAGACAGAGAGAGACAGAGACAGAGAGAGAGAGAGAGAGAGACAGAGAGATGCATAGAGACTGAGAGACAGAGAAACAGAGACAGACAGAGACATAGAGAGACAAAGAGACAGCCAGCCAGAGGTCTTCCTGGTCATGGATCTATGTGGCCTTTAGACATTAGTTTGTAAGCTAGAAACCTTATGTCCGAGGTGAGTATATTGTGTCAGTTGTTCTTGTTATTTTCTTTATAGGTAAATTCCATAGAAATCTATGGAATCTAAGGAAAAATTCCCCTTCCCTTGTATGTTCTGTTGCTATGGGCTGAACACTTAATTCCCCAAAGTGGATGTGATCAAGCTCTAATCCTCAATGGTACCGTGTTAAGGGTGGATCTTTCCTGCTGCCTTGTGAGAATGAGGAATGGGAATGAGGGTGCCACTCTGCCAACCTAGGAGAGGTCATCACCAGACACTGAGATACTTTGTCACCTTAATCTTCCAGCCTCTGGAACTGGAAGAAATATTTGTATTGGAATCATGCAGCCTACAGTGTTTTCTGATCACTGAGGTGATGATTATCTAAGTAGTTTTAGAAGAGTTTGGAAGCATGAAAGGACCAATAGAAAGGGCCTTATTGTAAAGTATAGTAAACCAGAGAGTGGCCTCTAAATGCCAACAGATAGCAAAACAGCAGGACTTCTGTCATGTATCCCCAAGGAAGGGAATTCTGCTCACGGCCAGAGGGATCTTGGAAGAGCATCTCTCCATAGTAGAGCCTCCAGAGAAGAATACCTCTAGTGTATCTCAAGAGGAGCTCAGGGCCCTGTGCCTACAATTGCACACCATGAGATAATAAATAAATATATTTAGCTATTAAGTTGGTGATAATTTGTTCTATAACAATGGAAGTCCAATGTATTTTTCTAAAATGCATGGGTTTTTTTTTTTAAGTCTTGTTTGGAATAGATAGAAAAAGGATGCAGACCCCATCCTTATTTGAGGAATTGAACACTGCAGGAATTTACCTAGTTAAGAAAAACATTTCCATTTGCCTGGGAGCTGCCATTTGCAAAGCCGTAGTGTAAATGACCATCTCAGATCAGATTTTTGATGGAGAACTCTGACGAAAATCCTTTCAAGTGCCTCTGAAAATATTGGAGCTTCTAAATATGCCTCAAATGGGGTGAAGGTGGCTAATTCCAGGATGCCTGCAGAAGGGGTTAATGGCAAGGTTGGTCATTGGGGAAAGGTGACCCCTGAGCAGATCCACACCTTCTGGTTAAAAGAAGCCCCTTTCTCTTGGGATTGGTCAGTCCCTCAAATGTACAATGTCCTTTCCTGAAGGAAAGATGTCTTACAGATACCGGGAGTTTCTGTGAAGGTAGCCATAGGCTGGGAATGGGTCCCAGGGTGGTTTGTCTCCCTGGGGCCAAGAGTCTTCTCCTTCCTTCTCTCCTCCCTCCTCTCGGGAGCTTCCATCACATCCGTTGTTCATCAAACACATCTCGAGCCATAGATACAAACAGGGTTTTTGCCTGGTTCTGGAACGCCTCAATCTCTTGTCTGCAAGAAGAGAGAATGGATGTGGATACCAACTTTTAATTTTAAACAGCATTGCTTCCCCAAGGCCCTGTATGTACTAGAAGCTGGGCTAGGAAGTCTTACAGATGAATGGCCCAGGTCATCCTTTCAGTTAAGTCTTCTGGAACAGAGGTCCTAAGAGGGCACCTTTGGTAGAGTTCATCCGGTGCTTCTGTAAAGCTTGGAATATGGAGGATTTTTTTGCTGAATGAAGCAAGGATGAATGGATGAATGAATGAATGAATGGATGGATGAATGAATGAATGGATGAATGAATGAATGGATGGATGGATGGATGAATGAATGAATGGATGAATGAATGAATGGATGAATGAATGGATGAATGAATGAATGAATGAATGAACTGAGGAGCATATGATCATGATTGGTAGCTCTGGCTTCAATTTTAGTGTTATCGGTGTTTCCATAATCAAGAAGCCTAAGGCTCATAGCACATAACTAGTATCCATGGCTGCTTCCTAGATCCTGTTACCCATTAGATCACACTGCTGTGTCATTACTTCTATCCTGCCTGGGGAACTGGTCATTCTCAAGTGATTGATCTAAGATCCAGGCAGTGTGTGTTTGTGAGGCTCTCCGCCAGTACCCTTGTTGGTGCTGACATTAAGGTACAGCAGCCTCAGAGGACTCGTGAGGGGGCTTCTGACGAGGACAGATGAACTGTTTTCAGGGAGGAGGGGGAGGGGCAGCATGACATAGCTTGTTATGTCCATGTCCTGACCACCAATGTTCCCTAAATGCTTGATTTCATATCTGGGGAAGCTGAGCACGTTTCCTTAGTGGGAACGTGAGATCACCTGTAATGTTCAGGGTTTCAAAGTCGTCTTCTTTGAAATGTCTTGCTTCTGGGCCTCTTCAAGGAGCCTAGGATAGAGGCACTTTGAGAGAAAAGGGCAAAGGGTTGGCGACCTAAAGTTAAGGATCCATACTTCATGCCACCTCCCTAAGCTGGGACTAGAAGCTGGTAGTGGGAAGCTGGTAACTCTCCCTTCCACTTGTTCACTGGGATTTGTTTCCTGGGGGGATGGGGGAGAGGAGGAGGAGGCGGAGGAAGAGGAGGAGGAGGTGGGGGGAAGGAGGGGGAGGAGGAGGAGGAAGGGGAGGAGGAGGAGGAAAGAGACGCTGCCTTTGGGCAAACCTTGGGAATCAAGATGCAGGTGCAGTCCCAGTGAGCTGGAAGCCGGAAGAACACGGCCTCCTTCCCTCACAACCTCCTCCAGCTCAGTCCCACCTGTGGCCGCAGCTGCGAGAGCCACGTCCCACTGGTATTTGGGCTTGCTCCCCTCCACTCCAACTGACGGTAATTACACTGCCTCTCTGCACACTGGCATTACTCAATTCTTTCCCTTTCTCTGCCTCATTTCAAGACGCCACAAACAGCATTCACTCACATCCCAGCAAGCACAATTAAGATGTCATCGCGCTCTCTATGCTTTGTTCTGTTCTAGCATCAAGTGAGGACAATTCTGGGGGATTGTTGCTTTCAATCCTCCTCCCATAATTATCTTCTTTATTTCTACCTCCTTCTGTCTTATTGAAATTCCAAATACATAAAGCTAACTTTATTAATTTCTATCTCAAAAACTTGAACAAAGGCGTATGTATTCTCTCAGGGGCTTTCCCACCGGAATAACGTATCCTATTGGTGGAGAAATGTACCCACCGTTACTTGAAAAGCAAAACGCATAGACAAGCTGAAGATAAAGAGAGAGTGATTCTTCTGAAAAGACAGTGCAGATACATTTGCTCGCCTGACTGGTCAAGTTCTCTCTAGACATGCCAGGAAGTGGGCTGGGAAGCCGGAAATGGAGTGGGAAGCAGGAAGGGGGATGGAGAGCAGGAAGCTACTGCACAGCTGTTCGCTGGAGTGCACCAGGGTGGACTGGGAGGCACCAGATTTGGGAGCACGGCTCTCTCTTTCTGTATCATCCAGCCATGTCCCCGATGACTGTGTTTCAGGGGCTGGGCATCCTTTTAATCCCTTCAACCGGAATTGGCGCCCATGTGAACACGTCTAAATTGAAACTCTAAATTAGTTAATTATTGAAAGTTGGTTTGACACAAAGGAAGGACCGTGAATGAAGCCTTCTAAGCCCTCTGCACATTTCCAACTTGTTCCGTTCTTTGGAAAAGTCATTGTTACTGGTTGAGGAAAGATTTATTTAATTCCCAAATGCCACCTCCAGAGGGCACAGCTGTCTCAAAAAAAATTTTTTTTAAGTTACTTCAGTTTTCTTAAGGTTGAATATAGGGGCTCTGCTCTGCGATCTCTGATTATGGTTCCTGGGATCTGAAAATGAGACATTTAATACAGTACATTTTAACATTTATTTACAGGGTATGGTAACCTATTGTTTTTACAGGTATTTAATATGCATAATTTATTTACTTTTTAGAAGAAAAAAAAAACCACCACGAAAGTGGTGTTTTTAATTTTCCCCCAGCTTAAAACCCTCTCCAATCATTTTAACAAGTGACTCTAAACACAGTTCACTCACACGTTTTAACGGTTACAATGCATTTATAAGATTACTTGTCTGACTTTGTATTTCTAAGAGAGCATGTAGAGTAGGTCTTCTAAAGTAAAATGTAGCATCTAGTCCCTATCCTGGTGCGGATTGAAAGCTGTATGTGTTTCCCGGGATGCAGTGCTGTGTCCGGAATAAATATGCTGGAAGCTTTCTATTCTTGAAGCAACACAAACCATTTGGGAGGATTTATTTTTGCAACATCAAAATTTATGGTGACTGAAGTTATTTTGAAATGCCTTTTATTTATCTGCAGAGGAGGAGAAGTTGACAAGAATCTGCTCTGAGAAGAATGACGTTATTTTCTTTTAGAACGTACATCGAACAAATTCATCTCTCCCCCCTTTTGTCTCCGCTATCTCTGCTGTGTTTAGCGTGTTTAGTGTGAAATTGAATTGTGCTGGGCTAAAAATCTAAGAGCAGGCAGGCGATTTACATAGAATTTCCCCAGTGTTTTCTTCAAGTTTTCACTGGCTGCTCACCGATGGTGTGTGTGTGGGGGGGAAGTAGTTTTCTTTGCTTGGTCCCCGCCCCCCTCCCTAACACACCTGCAGGTAACATTACAAACACACAAAGTGGCAAGAAGATGTAAGAGAGACTGCAGTATTTAAAAGGCAACGCACCTAACATCTAGCTACATATGTAAAAGTCTTTCAGGGTTTTAGAACGCTATTTCTTTGTTGGAATGGAAAAGGTTCTCAGTTGGTAACTGGGTAGTTGTTGGCCAACTTTCAGGTTTGTGTTTTGCAAAAGGGCAAAGGAAGCAGTCATCAGAACAGGGTTCTCTGTAGGGGGCCCTGCTCAGGATCTGATGTTGGCTGAGCACTTGGTACAAGAGAAGGAAATATCCCCATATCAGGGCGAGCCGGGGCTGAGCCACTTGGCACCACTATGTATGGAACAGAAGTACAATTAGCAAACCAGTGAATTTATCTCTCTCCTATTGGGCTTCAATAAATTAAATGTTAGTTTACTGACATATTCTTTGGCCTTGTATCTTAGTCTTGTCTCCCTAAAGAGACGGGGGAGGACCGTGGATGGCAAAGAAGGCTTCTGGAATACTGTCTCTTCATTCTACCACGGGTACTCCTGTTCAAACAAAAAGGCTTTCCACAAATAGCTCTTGAGTTACCGTTGGAGCTGTTTAGAAGGTAGAGGGAAATCTGTGCAATCCAAAGGCATTCTGGAGTGCGTTTGCATAGGTGAATGTGTTGCCACCTTTCTGGCAAGAAAGAGGTGGTTTGCAAGGAATAAATCACAAGCATTTCGGATTGTTTTTGCATGGTCATTCTCCTGAATTTAGAGCATCAACCCGACGAAGTACAGTAGAAAAGGACAGACTTAGACCGAGTTGTCCAAAAATGGGAAGAATTGGAAACCAAGGGCTTTGAAAGAACAAAAAGGACGAGACTAAGTAAAGCTCTGTTCTCTTACTCCATTTCATCTACACAGTAGGACTTCCAGTATTCATGAGTAGACATTGAGCATTGCAAGGCATCCAACATCATACAGACTGAGCAACCCAGTCAGCCACTGGAAGCAATCACTTCCCATAGAGGCTCTGCTACGTGAGCTGCACGGGGTGTGTCTGTGTGGTGCCTCCAGATTGTGATGGGAGGTTTTATTAGGTGGTGGTCTCTGAAGTCGCCTGCCAATGAAATTGCTGCCCAAATCTGTTTTGGGCTCCAACGGCACTAATGTCGTACAATCAAAGATGGTTTTCACAAATACTGAAGTCTCATAAAGAAATCCGAGCCGAAGACGGCCAAGCTGGGAGTGTGTCATCATTAGATTAAAGGTACAGCATCTAATTTGGGGTCCTGTTTCTTGGTCAGTGCAGTCTATTAGCCTAGGGACAAGTGTTAATTATATAGGTAGCTCAGATTTCTGTCCCTGACTGTTTACCGTGTTTATAATTCTAATCCAATTAGGAATGCATTAAGAGCGCTAATGCTATTTGTACGAATTTACAAGCAAATTCCTTAGGGTAATAGATGAAACTTTGGTATAGTGAGACACAACCTGATTTTGAAGTCTGTATGTTCTATCACCATTGCTTAATGTCTTGGGGAACTTTCTGGAGAACTGTGACGTAGGTTCTTCCAGCTGCCAGCATGGTCTCCAAAGAGGACTCATTGAGTGCAAGCATTGGTAGGCTAAACAGCTCCTGGGTTTGCTTCTTGCCCTCACTGGTTTTGCTTCTTGCTCTCACAGCGTCTCCTGGTTGCCTGCATGTCCATGTAGACTAAATACCCTGCTAGGAGCAGTATCTAACTCTGTGTTGCAGATGGAGCACGATGCATTATTGATACCCAACCGAGAGCCATATCGGAGTCATCAGAATAATCAACAGTATCCCATCTCTTGTATACCAGTGATGTCATTTTAGTCCAATGTAATTCCAGGTTCATTTACTGCAAAGCAGCACCATACCACTGTGCTTAGTGTTAAGTAGCCTTGTGGTGCACTGGGAGGACACTTGCTCTGTACAGGAAGGCCACACGCATGGTGGCAGAAAAGAAACAGGTCATGCTATCTTGTGCGGTTTCAAAGTCGTCTCGATGACATTTGCTGTGGTTTGGATCAGTTCCTAGAGCTTGTACTCCTTTCTGGGTGGTTGAAGGTCTGGGCTCACATTCTGCTGTTTAATTCCTGCGGTAGCACTTTGAAGCCTGATGTTTGAGAAAGAATGAGCTTTTACGTTCTGATTCTATAAGGAAAAACCCAGTTGTTACTATTGTGTAGTTTATGCTAATGGCGTTGTCTCTCGTCCTTTTAGTAGCTGTTTGCTTTCTTAAGCCAGCCGCGATGAGAGGAGGCCCATCAGGATGCTGCGATCACATAAATGACAAGCTGCACGTCGGACGACATGATTCTTACAGCAAACAACGGTTCCAGGCATCAAGCTGGAAGGCTGTCTTGCATGGTCCAGAGCCCTCCAAGGTCATGTTTGTAGTAACCTTTCAAAGCCAGCCTCTGCTCACTAGCAAGGAAAGACAGGCACAGGAGGATGAAGTGCTTTGGACACATCCCATGGCTGGCGTTAGGTTCTCTGCCCTCCCCTCTTGGTCCGCCTGGTGGCTTGTGATCTCCTCAGTTCCTTAATTACAACAATGTCACTTAGGAGAACTGAAAACAAACCACTGCAAAAGCAAAACAAAAGCAAGGGGGACAGGCAGGAGCCAGCCCAGTGAGCCGGGTTCTGCAGATCGCTCACCACTGGCTTCACAGACAAAGAATTTCCCAGGCACAGGCTGCCCTTCCCTCAGCATCCTTCAGACCTTCCATCCCCACCTCTCCATCCCATGCAGCTTCCAGCATCTTATGGAGGATAGCTATTCTAATCTCTCCTTCCCATTACCAAACCGGACAACAATGCTGTTGCTAATTTTTAGGTCGGAACTGGTGGCGCCACACTAACCCCTTTAAGACATGGTGTAGTCGCTGTTTTAAATCTTCTTCTTCCTCCTTTGAATCTGACTTTTCTCCTAGCCAAAGTGTTTTGGCTTACTTTTTTTTAAGTTGCTTTTTCAAAAGAATTAACTGAGGGTTGTTTTACAAATATATCTCATATTTTACATCATGTTTCTTGGTCAAAAAAACAAAACAAAACAAAACAAAAACCCCCAAAAAACAACCACCCTGAAAAATGAAGGCCAGCTAAAAAGCCTACCAGAACAGAGACACAAAGAGAAGCTGATATCCCGGAGGGAGAAGGGAGAGGTGCTAATGTCCCAAGTAATCAGTTTGGACGATTTCTGTGCTAAATGACAGGATCAAGAAGAAAAATTTTGAAATTGATTTTAAGTCTGTCTGTAAAGGGAGGCTGAAATGAATATTAAGTGATTTCTCTGGAGCTGTCAGAAATAATCACGGGAGGAGAGTCAGGCCCAGTCTTGCTGCTGATGGCAGGATGAGGGAATTTAGAGTCGGGCAGATTGAAGATGAGTTTCTGCACTCCAATTTTTAAAGAAATATTAATGAGGAGGAGAAAAAGGAACCACAGTACAGGACAGTTCTAGGAGGAGGTGTGAGCTATGGGGAGGAGGGGGAGGACAAAGAACTGTATTTCTAAGTGTTTGGATGGGTGTGAGTTGGGCTCTATGGAACATCAAGGAGGGTGTGTCAGAGAGATGCGGGTATAAGGATGGACCATTTGCACGAATCTATACTCTACTCTTCCTGTCCCATCTCTCTCTAATTGAAAGTCATATAGGTTTACCAGTTGGTCGGTTGGAGTGGGGCTCTAGGCTGGCTGTTGAACAAGCCCATATGGTATGTGAATGGAATTCATGCCTTTGGACTCATTAGCACCATGTTGGAATCAACAGAGTTAGCCAGCTAATTAATACAGAGTTGCACTGAGCGTTCTCTGGGATTTGGAATCAGTTTCCCTTAAATTAGCTATGTCAATTACCACAAGTCCATAGATACCAAGAATCGCAAGAAGTTCTGGCAGGATTTAGAATCAGATAGGGAAATAAGGAAAGCTGGATTTTTTTTTTTTTAAATCTATATGGAGGAAAATGCCCAGTTGACTAGACTTGTGCTTTTCCAGCCTACTGGTACCAACCAGCACAGCTTTGTGAAAGGTTGATCTCTTCCTGGGCTACTTTTTCTGTATTCCGTTCTCAAACACTTTGCAATTTCCTTTCTCCCATTGTTTCTTAAGTAAGAGAACTGGAAAGTAGCCTTCTGCAGCTTACACTTCTCCATGTGGAGGTGAACAGCGAAGACTGCTCTCCCTGCCTTTTGCCGAAGGATAACTTAGTTTCGTTGCTTTGGAGACTTGCCTACTTCCCTCTGTCGCATAGATTCTATATCACCTTCCCTGGTCTTTCCTGAGCAATGACATGTTGTTTACTATAAGCCAGCGCTTCCCAATGCGGAAGTGTCTTGACTAGAGAGGGTGCTTCTGGCCGCTAGCCTCTGTTTTGCAAAGGATAGCCCTCCATACTATTACGCCTTACTTCCTATTGCTCAGTCCTTTCCAGCTTGGCAAATCCTAGTCTAAACCTACTCTATTTTCTCCTCTGAGACTTCTGTGGTGAGACGGACTTGTTCCCTTCAGGGCTAATGCCTCCGTGAGTGGTCAAGTTGTTCCTGCTAACTTCATCTTCTTATGCTTCTCTTGGTCCCCGCCCTCTCTGTGACAGATCTCCAGCCTTTTGTTTACCTTCTTCTTTGCCTCTTGGACAAAGCCTTTTACCACTTAAGTTCGCCAGAGTAGTTTTCTGTTGCCAAGGATTCTGAAGTGATTTGGTATAGACGGTAGCTTGTTTTTCCAGCTTTTGTCAGACGGCACCTTATAAACAGATAGTGCCTTCTGGAAGATCTTTGCGCTTATTAACTATTAAGCCGTCAGTTGATGATGGAGAGTCAAATTAAGGAGGCAGAAGCCATAGAAGAGAGAGCTTTATATCCGGAGCTCTTTTCCCAACTGTGTGGACATTTGCTGGGCTCCACTGCCAAAGTCAATCAATGGGCTGGTGGATTACCTATGTTCTCTCTGTAAAGCAGAGAACTTAAAAGTTTCCTGTATACGGGGTTTCCATATAGAATTTAAAAAAGAAAGAAAGAGAAACAAAACAACAGACAGTGACTTCCCATCTTTGAAACCCTGTCTCTTGACTACCTGGGAGTGTCATGCACAATATCTAGGACAACAACTATAGATAAGTAATTGCTTCCCCCTCTCCCAACAGAAACCCTTCTCACTTCAAGATCTTCTTTATGAAGATTTTTAATCCCAGGATTGGTTCTGAGCTTGGTACATCATTCATTTAAGCAGGAGAAGCATTGCCCAAATTAACACGAACCAGTCAGCTGAGTCATTTGGTAACCGAGGCCGGACTCGAGACTGTTGCTTGAGTGAGTTTAGCTGTTGGGAGACCTGGGGGGCTGCCTCATAAAAAGACCTGTTTTGTTGTAAGCTTCTCCCCGAAGTGCATGGCTCGGAATATGTTAAGCTCTTCTCCAGTGAACAAAGTCATAAAAATATGTGAGCGCAGACAGAGGATTCGTGTCTGGGATCTCTTGGGGCTTACGGTCTTTCCAAGACCAGCTTGTTTGTCCTTCCTTTTTCTTTTTCCTTCCTTTTTTTTTCATTTGAGATGCCAGCAAAATGCCATGGTATTTTATTTTTGTCTCTGGTAAATTGCTCTAGAAACCTAAACAAATTAAATATCCTGTTTTTGTGTTGTTTGAGACTCACTGGAGGAAATTCAATCTCTGTAGTCTGATGACTTGGGAGAACAGCAGCTCGTGAGATACTGTTTTTAATCACTTTTGGGAAATCGTTATGGAAGTGTTCAGTGAGAGAGATGCTGGGATATTCAGGATCACCTGGAATCGCAGGCAGCTCTGTTGTCTAAGGAAGAACAAAGTAGTAGGAAGGTTTTTGATGGTGGTGGTGGTGGGGTGTGTGTGTGTGTGTGTGTGTGTGTGTGTGTGTGTGTGTGTGTGTGTGAAAACTCTGTCCTGTTGCTTTTTATAATCTAGGAACTAATTTCCTTATTTTACTGCCTCCTTCCTCCATCTGTTCTTTCCTTCCTCTCTTCCTCTCTCTCTTACTGTCTTCCATGTTAAGACAGGACTTAGGCCCTACGCTGGGAAAAGTGCTCTGGGCAATATCCCTAGCCCTTAGGAAATGATTTCCTATACAGTCTATTAGTGATCCTTAATTAAAATACGCATCCAGAGCATTTTAAAACAAATATAAAAATTTGTCTTGATAAAAGGTAATAATTAAAGGTCATGATGGAATGAAGACAAAAGTAAAAAACGTTAGCAGGTGACGCTTAAGAGTTGTCTTGGAGAATGAACGGGGTCCTATTTTTCTTCAATTCCCAAAAGATTATTTCTAGGGGCTGGAGCAATGGCGAATCAGTTAAGAGCACTGGATGCTCTTCCAGAGGACCAGGGTTCAACTCTTAGCTCCCACGTGGTGCCTCACAACCCTGTGTAACTCCAGTTCCAGGGGATCTGACTCCCAATTCTGGCTACCACATCCACCAATGGGGGAAAAATAATAGAAATGGGTTTGTGGGACTAACACACACACACACACACACACAGAGAGAGAGAGAGAGAGAGAGAGAGAGAGAGAGAGAGAGAGAGAGAGAGAGAGAGAGAATTTCTGAAAATGCAGCACTGCTTCTCTTTGAGGCTTTCTTCAGCAAAGACTGGAACAGTTAGAAAGCCACAGTTGTGAGCCTATCCCTGGACCTGGTGGTAAATGGTTAATTTCAGTGCTTCTAGCCTTGGACAGGAGCTTCTTGAAACTCAGAACTGTCTGGCTTGATTCCTTTTCATGAAACCCCACCCCACACACCAGCTTGACCTCTCAGTTGGAATATTACATTTAAAGGCCAACCAGAAACCGAATGAATGAGAGACTGCTGCACCGTTCAAATGTCACTAAAAAAAAAAATTCTCTGAAGTGAAGACTCAAGTCCTTTGGGATGAAGGAACTGTCACCCTCACCCCCTCTTTCCTCGGCTTAGCTCTCAGCTCTCTCTCCCTCTCTCTGGCTCAAAGTCTCTCTGCCCTCTCCCTTCCTTCCCTCCTCCCCTGCGCGCTGGCCTCCTCCCACGCACGCCTGAGCCGTGGTATGAAATTCAAGTTCGAGTGTATGCCCTGGAGGCTGAACTATGCAAGAAGTGTCATCCGCGGAGGTGTTTCCTTTCTGAATGTCACTGTTTAACTTCAGGGTCCTGTTATTCTTGTGTGAATGAAATGTCAGAAATGAATTTCATCATGTAATTTCCCAAGCAGCAGCAGGCCTTCGGCGTCTGTCATCGAATCAGGGGTTTTACCTTTGGTCTCCTGCATGTTTAGGGTTTTGACCTATCCCTTTGAACCTTGATGATCCTACCTACCTCTCAATACACGTGAAGTGGAGGGCTCTGTCGCCAGGCGTGACTTCTTTCGCTTCAGAGAACGGGGTGATTTCTTTCACAGGTTTGCTTATTATTATTTTTAAGACACGAAGTGTCAGAAATCCTGTCACCCGAACAGGGTTGCTTTGTGATTAATCCTGTGTGTGTCTATTTTCATTCTCGGGGTTTGCTGATGAAAACGGGAGCTCGTTACACATAAAGCCTCAGCCCTTACTTTCTGAAATGAAGGGCCGGGTCCTGTTTGCTGAAAGCGGTAGGTAGTTCAGGGAAAAAGAGTTGGTGAAGTCCAGAAAAACTGTGATGGTCTTTAGAAAGAATCAAGCTTAATTGGAGAGAAGGGAAACTAAAGTTTTTCTTTCCCCCAACAGTGAAGATTTTGAAAAAAAAAAAAAAAATCCCACTGCTCTGAAGTCAGAGGACGGATTTTATAAAGTACAAGCAGATTGTCTTTGAACTGAATTTTAAAGCTCGGCTGTCAGACTTGACAAGCTCCTGAATTCAATTTTCAAACTAAAACTTAGAAAACTGGGGAAGACAGTACAGTCTCCTTGGTTCTTATCAAAAGAAAAGAGGCGGCAGGCCAGGTGCGGTCGGGTGGGACGGGGCAGATGCTCTTCCGGGGAGGTTACTCCTAACTCTCTCTGGCCCATGATGCATCTGGGAGGCAAGATGGATGGAGAGCTCCAGCAGCTTGAGTTAGCTGAGATGTAAGGACCATGACAGGTAGCCTAGCTCTTCTTTGCGAGAACACAGATGGTGCTGAACCCTAGTGGTCCTTGCCCAGAATCAAGGGTCTTCATGGCTGGCAGAAAAAGGATTAACGTGCATAGACGCTAGCACACGGTTGCTTTATAAGTGCAATGCACTTACGTGTGGCAGTATGACCGTCTGTCATACCTATAGACTTGATGTCAAATCTCTTCCTCAATGGCTGTCCACTTCTGTTTTGAGAAGCTTTCGATTCTGCTTGATTAGAGCTCGTTGATTCTGCTAAATTGTATGTTCATAGCAAGCTCCAGGGATCCTCCCGTCTTTGCTCTCCTAGCACTGGGATTATAGGTAAATCTTGCCTCTATCACCAGACTATCTTGGACCCACCAGCTCTCAAGTAATGACACAGAGACTTAAGCTTAGACACTATAGCAAGGCTACCTCCCAGCTAGTTCTAACTTAACCCATTTATTTTAGTCCATGTATGCCATAAGGGCTAGTTACCGCTCACTCAGTCCTAGTCCTCGTTCCTTTAATCTCCATGTCATGCTGGTGACTCTTCCCACAATTCCTGTCTCTTTCCGGAAGTCCCACCTTTACTCTCCTGCTTAACCATTGGCAGTCAACTCTTTATTAAACCAATCAGAAAGTGAGGGAGGTGTATGTTTACAAAATGTGGAGGCAGGGGATGGTCTGTAAGAATAACAATACTGTACAGAAATAAACCTTTGAATAATACAAAGTCAACCTTGAAACGGTGTGCAAAAATGTTACCCTAACCTGCCACACCCGGATTTTGAAATGTGTGTTGAGGGTCTGAAATCTGGTCCCCACACTTAGTGGTAAACACTCACTGAGCCATCTCTCCAGCGCTCTTCCTGCCCTAATCATCATTCTGAAATAAAACTCAGAGCTATTTATTTCTTCTAAATTCTGCAGACCTTCCTTAAATATGTAGACAGTGACTGGTTATTCTGAAAGAAAAAAGATTCAGTGCAACTAATTTTTATATTAAATTGATCTAACAAAGCATTAAATGTAATTTGCTGTGTACTGCCTAGGAGCCACGGAAACCTAAAAATTCAATGATTTCCAGCAAGCTATCACCATCATGCAGGGTGAGTGTGAGAGTTTGAGTGTACTTAGGGTTTAGATCTAACTCCCGTCTGACTCCTAACCTTGGCCTCTTGTTACACTGCTATAAGTCATGACAACAATGAGCTCGTGGTAGAATTCCTTCCCACAGATCTGTTCAGAAGTAAGTAAATACCGTGACCTTTTGCATAGTCTTTGGGGTGTGTGGTTCTATTAAGTCTTACCTTTTCATGCTTTCTTGTGTTTGTATCCATTTGGACTTGGAAAATTCAGGTTTATTAGCAGCTATCATTCGTTTTTATTCCTCCAAAATGTACTAAATTGAAACCTTATTGCCTGAAACTCTCAGTTAGCCAGATTTCCCCTCCCCACCCTGTGTTCTATTTTTAGAAGGAGGAAATCACAGTAAAAACAGCAACAAGCTCATATCAGAAATTATTTTAAAGGTTAAGTACGGCCTACGGTCTTATGCTTTTTAATTACATGCTAAAATGCCAGTATATGCCTTTGTGATTTCTAAAACATTTAACTGCAAAATACCTTAAAACCGTTTCAGTGGATGTCAGTTGTTATAAGCTTATGGCTTGCAAAATACATACATACACACACACACACACACACACACACACACACACACACACACACACATATATCTGCATCTCGATCAGTTCCTCAACACAATCAAACCTGCTTCTCTCATCCACTACAGCCCAGTAGGGGGCAGTGGGAGTTCCCTCTCTGCTCTGTATACCCCTTCACATATTTAGACTCTCAATCCCAATGGCCCTGGTGTACTAGAATCTCACAGTTCTCCCTTCAATGTAAGGGTACAAAGGAAAGCAGAGTTGACAGTAAATAAGGCCAAGACCCAGTAATTTGCCCTCCATCTAGCTGCAAGGGAGGCTGGGAAACGTAGTTCAGTTCTATCCAGGAAGCAAATGGAGTCGTCTTGACTTTGCCACAGCAATATTGTTACAGCTCTTTCTGAGGTTTTAGCGTTAAGAAACACCCAGTTATCATGGAAATGTGTGATGCTTAAAACCTAGACAATTGAAAGCTCTGACATTTTATATAGACCCACACAGAATCAAAATGGTAATGACAGATTGGGGCAGTGACAGGTCAGGAATCTGCATTCCTCAGAAGCTGTCTATGTGATATATAAATAGTTAGTCCAGGGCTGTGTTGACGCCTAGAAATAACCAACGTAGACATCCATTTGATAAGGTAGGGATATGGGTTGTTGATTTCATGAATATTTTTTAGCAAAAAGAGCCAGAAGGAATAAAAGGGGGGAGGGCAGGGGAGAGGTGATCTTTAATTACTTAGCAAAGGAACCCAAACTTCTGTGCATAGCGTCCATTCTGTTTAATCAAGACTATAATCTGTCTTCTATTGTTTTGTAAATCTATAGAGTTCCTCAGCGGAACAGCTCCTTTTCAGCTATCTTTTCAGTGAGACAATTGGAGAGCCTTCCTGATACAGTGAATGCTGACTACTTATAGTTTTTAATAATTATTTTAAAATTCTCTTAAGCTCCAGTACAACGTTTTGCCTCCTCTTGTCAAGCATGATTATAGATTGCTGGCAGCATAAAGTATGGGAGCAGTTGTAGAAGTAAAAACAGTTTCTGCCGTGAAACTGTTATAGGGTTTTAAAAAATAAAATTGTTTGTTCCTTGTATTTGGTCTTTAGTTTTATGGCATTTCCATTTTGCTTGTTTGTTTTCATTCCACATGCCCCTTCACAAGGTAAGCCCCATGTAGACATTTAATAGTGTGTGGCTTTGTGGGGGATAAAGGTCACGCCTGGTGACCAATAAAAGTTTCAGTGTTAAAATTGCTCCCATCTGTTTTCAGGACCATCCTGGTTGCCAGCCCTAGGGAGAGGAGGTGTGCAGAGGTGATTTTCAGGTCTGCTCGTTTGTGTTGCCATCACACTGAATTTATGAAAGGCTGCTGGGATTTATCACCCATCGCTGTTACTCCAGAACCATAATTTTCTAGTCTCTTGGCTGCCTGTGAACATTTCTGATAAAATGTGCAGCTCTCTGAACCTTCATATCACGGATTTGTTTAAGATCTTAAATTATATATTGCTGTGATCCAAGAGGAGGATGAGAAGCCTCCGGTGGCTGCAGTTCTGACTGAAGTAAGGGCAGCATTGCAAATCATCCCACATAGAGCTTTAACCACATCACCTTCAAGACTCTTCTGTGCCCCAAGTCTCTACCTTCCTCAATCATGCAGTCAAGCACCCTGGCAAGGTCACCTCTACTTTTTGAAACTACTGGTGATCTTTCTAGAATCTATCCTGGGCTCCTCTCTTTCTAATTCTATACCCTACCCTCTTAGACCATTCATCATTTCCCTGGGAAATCTTGAGTGTTCTGTACTTTGTATCCCTAAATGCCATCTCTTCCCAAATGAGCTCCAATCCATCCTTTAAGTTTACATATCAGGTATCACAGACTCTGAATTCTTGTGTCTTTAATTTAGTCCTGACATTGCTGAAATTCCCACTTGCTGAATGCATGTAGTTTGAAGAATGCATGGTAGATTTTCTATTTCAATGTAAGCTTCTAAAGATCGAAGATCCTATTTTGTTCATATCTTGTTTCCTGGGATTTCATTTGTTTTAATGTTTCAACCACAGCAACATTTCAGTAAATGACCATTTGATGTGTGGCATGATTCCTGGGGGAGATGCCCCACAATTATCTCTTCACTCCAGAGAGAGAATCAATGAAGACCAAGTAAGGACACCACTGTAATGGCTATTCTTGGGTGTCACCTTGACTATACCTGGAATTAATTAAAACTACAGTAACTAAACTAAAACTAAAACTAAAGCATCAGGGTTCACTTGTCAGAGATTTTCTCTTAATTAAATCATTTGAATTGGGAAGAGTAACTCTTAACCTGGATTCTTTTGAAGTGAGAATATACACCATTAATACACATCTTTTGAGGTGGGAAGGTCTACCTTTAATCTGGCCCATGCCTTCTGCTGACAACCTATAGAAATGATGTGGAAGAAGAAAGCTTGCTGTCCCTGCCACTTGCTTTCACTAGCAAGTCCAGTTCTTTACTGCCATTAGAGCTTACTTCTTTGAGAATGGACCAAAGAACTACTGGATTTTTGGACAGCCATTGTTGGACTAGCTGGACCACAGCCCGTAAGTCATTTTAATAAAAAAATTTATATATGTATATATTTATTCAATCTATATATTCACTTAATTAGTTCTGTTCCTTTTGAGAACCCTGATTAATACAGAAGTTGGTATCAGGGAGTGAGTACTGCAGTGACAGGCTTGACCATGCTATTTGTTGGCAGAATGTGGACTTTGGATTAGTGAGGAAGTTGATCTCTTTAAGTGGTGCTTAATGGTCCATACTAGTAGAAGCATGGAAAACAGTAGTACTTAGAGTTATGTAGATTTTTATGGACTTACTTAAGAGTTTTCAGGAGGGAAGTCCCAAGTCTGGCTTGGCAATGTAAGGGACAGTATGACATGGTTTCCTGACCCTGGAACATAGCCAATAGGATGTAGGCCTTCATGAGTGTTGATGGTTGCTGTGGGCATAAGGCTTGTGTATATAATAGTGTATATAATTTCACATACCCCATTTGAGGAATATCCTCTGTGCTATGGTTAACAATTCCATGATAATCAGAGACGGCATGAATCTGGGAGGTGAGAATGTGTCTATGTCTCAGCAAAATGGTAAATGCTAAGACCTTCAGGACATCTCTTAAGGCTGTGGGAAAGAACACTGAAGATATGAGTTTAAAAATATATAATTTCTCAACTATGCAAAATATAAACATGCAATGTGAATTGTATAAGGAACTTCACATATATAAAAGAACAGAAGTAGTACTTTGTACTTTGAGCTAGCTTGTCAGAAAGCTACTAAGGAAAGAGATAGAGATTTAGGGAGTAGTAATCACAAGGCAAGATCCTACCCAGCTCAGTTGTTTTTGTTTAAGCTTACAAAGGCAGGTAGTTTCCTAAGTTCAAGGTTAGCCTGAGACAGAGCTAATTTAGGTCCAGGTCAGATGGTAATTTCCAGCCAGGATCCTACCTGGATTTTATCATCTGTGCTTGTTTTTGATGTCTCTTTCTAAGAATCAAGGGACAAGGGTCATGATATTCTGATTCATGTGATAATCAAAAAAGAACCTGGGGTAATGATTGAATTGATATGTCAATACAAAACTGGGCTTTTGATCTGCAATAGATGAAATATCCAGAGAGTTTTTAGAATATCAAGAGAAAGCTGTTTTGAGCAGTGCAGAGCACAGAGAGCAGACTGAAAAGTTGTTTCAAGCAGAGCACACACACACACACACACACACACACACACAGAGAGAGAGAGAGAGAGAGAGAGAGAGAGAGAGAGAGAGAGAGAGAGAGAGTCTGAAAGCCACCTAGAGCAGAAAATAGCTGTCAGCTCGGACCCACAACTAGTCTTCAAGTTGTTTATTTTGCTGTTTCCAAACACCCCTTCTCTCAGAACCCCTCTTCAAGCAGTTGTTGGTCTTTGTCAGGGAAGAACATTAGTAAATGGCCTAGAAACATTTCCTGTGATGTTTTGGTGAAGAATATGGTTGCTTTTCTGCCCTTGTCCAAAAATATCTGAGGCTAATAAAGAGTTTGGGGACTAATGGCCAATGGCAGTAGCAGAAGAGATTTCAGGAGGGCCTAGTATTGACTGTGTTGTGTGGTTATTAGTGGTCACTCGCATGCAGCTCTATAAGGAAAAGGAGCAAGCTGGACAAAGAGAAATATAAACTGTACAGTCTGAGGAGAAACAGAAGCACCAGGAAGTATCATGGAGCTGAGTCCAGTGCTCAAGGAGCTAAAGTCTTCTGAAAGAAGACCACAGACTTAAATAGTATGCAAAGACAAAGAGTGTTTATTCTGCAGAAAAAGCCAGCATGCAGGAGTCAAGCATCCAAGCAAAATGATGACCCAAGGGAAGTACACAGGCCCCTTTGTAAGCCAATTAGGAGTTTTCCAGTTGTAGTTGGGTCACCTTCATAGGACTGTTGAGCTTATGATATGGATGGAATATTTGTACACTTCTGATTGGTTTGTACCTCAAGGGAGAGAGGGTTACCTTATAGGGACTTTTTTGTATCTGTTGTAAGGCCCTGGCCAGATGTTAGAGGCAATTGACTGTCTTTCTTCTGTGTTTTTTCTGAGAAGCCTGGGCTGTCCTTCTGGGAAATTAGTCTTAAGACCTAATATGGTTGCCTTTCCTAAATGGAGTGAGTTAGATTCTCTCAAGATCAGACATGTGGCAAGGGATCCCTGCATGGAGACCCAGAGAGGCTATTTTTTAAACTGTGAAGGCGAAGCCTTGATTGTGTTAGAGATCACAAGATGCTGGAGATGTCAGAGCCATGGGGTACCTGCCAAGGACATCTGTGGAAGAGCCAATCTAAGAGAAAGAAGTGTGTTATAGTCAACAAGGATGAAAGGGGTTGATGATCTATCTCAACAGCGTTTTGACATCAGCCATGAAGATGAAGAGTTTAGTGTTCACCCTGCTGGGTTTTGCACTTGCTTTAGTCCAGGATTTCTTCACTATACTCCCATCTCTCCCTTTTGGAGTAGTAATGTAGATTCTGTGCCATTGTATGTTGGTGATCGGCTTCTTGGTTTTGACTTTACAGGGGGTTACAGTTAAAAGACTGTCAGGAGTCTCAGAAAAGAAGTTGAACTTTGTACTTTTAAACAGTGCTGAGACTGTGAAAAGACTATGGAGACATTTGAAGTTGGACTTATAATCATTTTACATTTTGCATTATGATGTGGCTACAAATCTATGGGGGCCGGGAGTGACGTGTGGTGTTTGAATAGAAATGACACCCCCAAGAGGATCATGTATGTGAATCATCAAGAAGTGGCACTATCTGGGAAGGATTAGGGGTGGCCTTTTGAAGTGCATCACTGGGGAGTGGGTTTTGAGGCTCCAAGACCCATTTCAGGCCCAGTCTTTCTGTCCCTGTCTCTAGCTCTCTGCTTACAGAACAGGGTGTGGTTCTCACCCAGTGCTCCAGCACTTGCCTGCATGCAATCATGCTTCCTGCAATGGTGATAATGGGCTAGACCTCTGGAACTGTAAACCAGCCTCTATATAAATGCTTTCTTTTACAGGACTTGCCTTGGTCATGGTGTCTCTTCACAGCAATAGAACAGTGTCTAAGACGACTACCAAATTCCTACTAGGTGAACCAATGACTTTTTGAGTGTTGTTTATAGGTGTGTTGATGAGAGTTTATGTGGGAGGTGGATAAAGTCCTGTGTGGATGTATTCTCTTGACAAGAACACAGCCACATCAAAGATGCTGGAGCCTCAGACCTATGGGAATCACAAGGCCTTTCCTGGGTCAGGTTTAAGGGAATGGCAAGGTTTTTCCCCATCTATGCATGGAGATTGACAATGGGTGTGTAAAGTATCAACCACAGCTTCCTCCTTCCTGATGACAGCAACCTGAGACTGATCTCCTACAGAGCTCTCCTATGGAGATAAGCTAACCTGCCTCTTCTTCATTCAGCTGATTATAATATATGAGCTGAGGTTTTGGGCTGCTGGTATCCAAGCTCACAGCTCACCTAAACCCGCAGTTTTTTCTACCTATGACTGTTATTTTTTCCTTCCCTATCATCCTAGTCAGGTCAATCCCAAAGCTGTGCAGGTCTCTGTTTAGGGAGGAAAACAGTTACTCACAAGATCAGGAATAACTGAAATATAGTCTTGTCACAAACCGCACCCCCATATTGGTAAAAGCACCAGATGACTGTATACTTTACAGGGAAATTAAGAAGTTAGAGATTATCTTTTATGTAGCTCAACTGATCTCTGCTTCCTAGGCAGCTTGGTTGGTCTTTGTCACCACAGAAATCCTTACTGCTTATATAACCTCAGGGTTGATGAGACCTTGTGAATCAGACTAGTTTCAGGGACATCCTGAGATTCCTGAGTTGTTTAGTTCCTGAGCCTTTGTAAGCCTCCTTTAGAACCTCATAGGTTTTAAAAAGCTTTCATTTTCAGAGACTATGGCTAGACAATACTTTCACAGTAAATAGCATTGAGTCCAAGTGTGGTGGCTCACACATGTAATCACAGCACTTGGGAAGTAGAGACAGGAAGAACAGGATTTTAAGGTCATCCTAATTTTCATAATGAGTTTCAGGCCAGTCTAGACTATGTACAAAAAGCAAGACAGAAATAGCATTAGATTTAAGATTACAATCTATAGAGAAAAACAACTTCATACTATTTAAAGTGTCCAAAAGAGAACAGTGGCACAGTTATTTAGGGAGGAAAACAATCTGGCTACATTTACATAGGTAGGTGTATTGTAGGACTTCTAAAGAACCTTTAATATGCTAACTGTGTGGTATACTAATGAGAATGTCTCAGAAAAGATGTACTCAGTGTCATATTTCATAATGCTTTTGACCAAAGAATTATTTTAATGAGAGAACTTTAACAAATGCAGTTGTTGACAAAGAAGGGTCAACCTCCTAAATTTGGAGTCATATTCTGTCTTTACACGGTGCCTTCTGTTACCCTCACAGTTCAAGCCATTCAGTTATTTGAATATTGTGGACTGCTCAGAGAAGAAAAATAATGCTTTTCCAGTTTTCACTCCTAGACATAATTGTTTTGGGTGTTTTGTGTATGCGTGTTTGTAAACTGCCAAAATTCATCAAATTTACTGTTGGCTTTAGCTAAGAGTTGTGTATGGTTCAGGAAAATGCTGGCTGATTTCCATGAAGCTTATAATGATAAAGATACAGGCTGAGCGTTCCCCCCATCAAGCATCTTGGAAGAAATATGTAAAGGCCTTTGAGGAGCAATTCTCCTGAAGGTCATCTGCACTCAGACCTTTTGTCAACCTCCACACATGCACACCCCTTTTAATGATTTACTGAATGATTAGCCTTTTCCCCTTATTGATTTATCTGTTCCATGCTTCTTTCTGTGGATGCACGAATTAAAAAAAAAATAAAAACCAGGTCATTCCATGTTCAGATGTCTCATTTACATGAGGTCTGTTACCCACAGCAGTCAGCAGGACTGTAATTGCCTGTAGGGTGGATGAGAGAGGATCACGTTTCAGAGCAAGAGGCATTACATAAATCTCTTAGGTTGAAGCAAAACCTATGATTTTTTATGAACTTTGGGGTGCCTAATTAAGCAGTTAGTAACAAACACGAGCTTCCAAATGTCAAGGGCATGATTATTAAGTAAACCAGAGTTGGCCTTTCCTGAGAAGCTCAGTGGCATCTGTGACACTTCTCCATGGCCCCCAACATTGTGTTCCAGCAGAGACCATGGGCTTTGCAAAGATTTTTTTCCAGATTACTGGAAGAATATTCTTGTCTTCTCGAACATAGCTGCAAAATACATAGGGCAGGAGTAAGTTTGAACCCGATAAACCTATGACTGAGTATTAATTTCTTTTAAACAGGTATTTTAAAAAAGCACCATTATTATTTTATGATCAGTTCTTTTTTATTTTGGCTTCCTGTGTTGAGCTTTATCAGCAACATTTTTTGAATTATAAGATAGTTATTTTTTTAAGACAAAAGTGATTTAAGTGTGGTGGGTGGTAAGGAGTAGTGGGTCTGCAAGACAGCTCAAACATGTTGATATTTAATTGAGAATAAGAACATGTAAAAGCATGTGAATTATAATATATTGTAATATCTTTGAGGATAAAGATCTTATTTTTTTAGGGTATACCCTGTCAATTCTTTATTGTACGCACTAACTGTTCAACAAATTTCTATAGAGTTTAGCCAGTTGGATAGTAGAACCTATTATATATTGGGAAAATGGTGTACTCATTATGTCCCCATACACACTTACAAATGAGCACATAGACACAGTCATATCAACACATTTGTCTTGCACATTCTGTGTTGATGAAATTTGAAGTGTAAGTCAGCTTGACCATGTTAAAGGCACCTAAATATCCATGGTTCAAACAAGGTAATGGTTTGTTCCTCTGTCATAACACAGCGATGGGCATGCTATGACACTGGCAGACAATTAGGCTCTTTGTAGCTCTATACTCTATCATATCCAAATTTTCATAGCCCAGGGTGGTAGCTAAACCCTTAACTAAGGGTTTAGAGAGAAAAGATATGGCCATAAGGACAGATGTTAGCCGTACAATTCTACCTGCATCAATGAAAATTTAGATTTTTGGTCATAACTAGCTACAAGGGAGTCTAGGACAAAGGTTTACTATTTTTAGCTTGGCAGCAGTATTTCTAGCTAAGAGACCAAGGTTTTTATAATAAGAAAGAAATCTGAGGGTGTAAGTTGAGCCCTTGCCTAAGCCTTGAGTTCAGTTGATAACACTGAAAAGACGAGAGTGGGGGATTGTAGGAGATGTGGAGAGGCAGTTAGCATTTTCCATCATAGATGTGGTAGAATGACATTGGCCGTTCTTGAACATGGTAACTGTGTTTATTTGATTCCTGCAGATAAGTGACATGTGTCAAGTCAATTAGGTAGATAAAAAGACCTGGAGGAGAGGTCTAGAGTGGAGATAAGATCACAGAGGGTGACTTGTTTGGAAAGATCCCTGTAGTTGAGGTGGATTTGTTCTCGGTTCTGATCCCTGGACATCATAGATGGGAAGATGGATTGGTGGTACTGCTAGGCAGGTGAAATGTGACACCAATTCCTTTAGTCAGTCATTCAAGAGTGATTCATGGATCGAGCATCTGTTGCTTTCCAGATATTGGCCTTGCAGAGAAAGGCTCTCTGCATTCCCCTTTGCCCCATTGTAACTCACAGATAGACTCTGATGAGTAACACAGCAGGACTTTGGGATATTCCATCAGTGGAAGTAGGTATGGAATCCTTAAAAAAACCTTGGATGCCTGTGGAAATCTAGCCTGGTCTTGCAGACAGTGACGATCTGCAGAAAGCTTTGGTCAAAGGGCTCATCTGACCTGAATGGTGTTTGAGGGAGTCAAGAAGACTTGAACTGAAGTGTTGACTCAGACTCTGATCCCGAGGAGTGACTTAGCACATGCCTGAGGAGGGGAAATCCATGGTTTAAATCCTAGCTCCATCTCTTAGTGGTGTGTTGGGCACATTCTTTATGTTCATATGCTTGGATTGTCATCATAAGATGACATAAGTCTGGGTAGCTTAATATCGACCTTGGATCTAGGGGCTGAGAAATTCAAGGTCAAGGTGCCTGCTGACTTGTTTCCTGGTGAGGGCCTCATGGTGGTTTGCACTTCCTCTTCCTTCTCCGTTACATGATAGGAAGAGGTTGTTGAAGAACCCTGCCATAAAAGTTGCAGCGTACCAGATATCTCTCTGAGCTTGGCACAAAATGGAGGACTCTCTTTCTCAGCAGAGCTGCCCTTTCTCTGCCTGACCTTGTCTGTAGACTATCTCGGAGCACAGATGCCTGACCCTAATTGGAGGGTGACCCGTGCAGAACTTCCTGAAAAACTGCATGACTCAGCACTTACGTTGTGCTCCTTCCTTCCACCCATAGGATAATTAGGCACTGCATTATGACCAATCAGCCCTTCCACCTATACCCCTAGGAGGCCTTTTATAACCTACCCCTGGAACAATGAAGGAGAGCTATCTCACTGTGGCTGACACCCTGAAGATCGTTCGTCACACTCCGTGTCTTTTTTGCCTCTCTTACAAAAAATTTTCAAGATAGGGTCTTGCTCTATAACCCAGGCTGACCTTTGACCCTGCAATCCTTCTACTTCAGTCTCCCAAGTACTGAGGTGACAGGCATGTGCCACCAGCATGGTTTTGCTCTTTTCCTTGTATGAGGAAGCCAGCTCTATTGGGTAAGGACACAGTCCTGATAACCTCATTTAACTGTTGTCATTGCTGCATCATAGGCCCAGCTCCACATATAGTCACAGTGAGGAGGAGGAGGAGGGTTACAAACTGTGAATTTGTATGCTATTGCCACTCAGTTCATTGCAGTCTCCATAGCCAACTATGGTCTTGTCATCTGAGAAAAGAGGAAGAACGTCACTGACCTGGAAGGGCTAAGGGGGAATCAAGGGAGGGGAGGTTCACAAATCTTAGTGGCGGACACATGGGAAGTATGTAAAAACGGGAAACTAGAAGACACTGACGAGCCAGGCATTTCAGTGGAAAATTTTTAGATTTGAGTAACAAAGACAAAAGATCAAGGAAAGAGAGGGCGCAGGGGTGATGCCGAGGACCTGAGCCAGGGTGATGGGGAGAATGACATCAACTGGTAGAAACAGGAGGCCCTGGGCAGCAGCCAGTGCTTGATGAATCTGACTGGAGATGTGATGCATGGGAGAGATGGCTGGATCTACGAGTGGAAATTTCCATCAGACAGTTGGGATTTGTTTCCAAAAGACGATGTATGGCTGCTACCGACAGCTCCTGGGGGATACTGAGTTGGTAGAAGCTGAAATTTAAGAGGAAAGAAACAGAATGCAAATGAGCGTGCACACCTCCAATAAAACTGGAAACTGCGGCTTAGGGAGGTAGGAATTTAGCCTTAGAAAGTTCTCCAGTTGAACAAATGAATGGATAGAAGGCACCGTGGTATGGGTGGTGGAATTCCCTGGGCCATTTTTGGCAGTATTCTACTTGACTTTGGCATATTGAAGACAGGAGATAGTTCAGGGTCCAAAGTGTCTCTCTCTCTCTCTCTCTCTCTCTCTCTCTCTCTCTCTCACACACACACACACACACACACACACACACACACACACACATTTACATCTTCAGCACTTGGGCTGCAGGTTTTATGAGAAGAGAAAAGTAGCATTCTAGGGAGTAGAAGGATGTAGCTGGGAAATTTCTGAGCTAGGTTATTGTCTGGAAGCACTGTAGAGTTCCGAGCAGTCTGAAAAGCCCCTATCACTTCAGGATCCAATTAAAAGGGAATTATTTCCCCATTCCACAGCTAAGGAAATGGATCAACAAAGAGGCCGAATGTCTGTTGTAAAACCCGGCTGATGTAACCCTCTAGACAGGGAGCTGGGCTTAGAGGCCTCCTCTCCACCTCCTGAGATGGCCAGTTATTTTCTTCTTAGAGTCATCTGTCAGTTCTCAGAGCAGTGAGCCCACGGAAATCAACCTTTGATAGACTCGTGCCAGCAAATAAAAAATAGGCCGCATTTATCCAGTTGCAGGCAATGGAAAAGACTACGTCCTTAGAATCTGTCATGCTTCCTAGTAGCTTTTCTTTGCGTGGTCTCTAGCCACACAATCCTTGAGCTTCCCTAATTAGAGTCAAATAGTTATTTTCTTCACTTTAATACTCATCCACTCTACTTTGGGGCACCGAAATCTCGCTAATAGCGTGTCTCCATGCCTTTTAATCAGTGCATAGCCCTGCATAGCCCTTTCTTAGTTTATTCCTCTGGGGATTTCTGTTGCTTACCATTATTTCTTCAAGATCTCTCTCTTGGCATCTTTGGTACTTCCTCTCGTGGTTGTCATGACACCTCTCAAACCACCCCTTCTTGGTTTTCTCCAGGAGACCCTCTACTGCCTGCCCATTAAATCCAGGCATCCCTTCAATCCGATCAATCCGAAGCAAGACATCTTTCTCATCTTGTACTTTCTTGTTTGGCTGCTCTAATGCATTCTTCTTATATCAATTATCATCAACACACCATGACTCTTGAATCTCTTTGTGTGTGTGTATGTAGATCATGCGTATGTAATATATGCATATTATGTGTGACTGTAGGTGTGCACACATCACAGTGCATGGGTAGAGGTCAGAAGACAATGATGTAGTTGCCTAGCAACGACAGTTGTCATGCCCAAGGTCAGTGAGTTATTTTATAGTAGTCTGCAAGACTTTAATATTTTTCACTCTTTTTCTTATCCAAAACACGGGTTCCTTTTATAATGTATGGTGTCTAGGAAATGCCTTTAAGTCAGATTCAGTGGCATTGAGAAACTGTCCCTTAGAAACCATTCCTGCTGGTGAGGACCTCATGAGGCTCCATCGTGTGCTGAGGTTCTGCAGTAGTTAATGGGTGCTGGGCAAGGGGGGGTGGGTCGGATAACCACTGATAAGTTTCTCATGTAAATGACCCACTACGCATGCATCCAGTCATAAACACAGTTGGTAAGTAAATATATCAAGGGGGAACTGCTTGCTGTAAAGAAAGGCCATGCAGGAGAAAGGAGGGTGGAGAGAAGGTTAAAGATTCAGCATATACACATGTGTGGAATTGTCTAAGAAGAGAAAAGAGGAAGTGTGCAACTGAAAAGCAATTTAGGGGGCTGGAGAGATGGCCCAGCAGCTAAGAGCACTTGCTGCTCTTGCAGAGGACTCGGGTTGGGTCCCTAGAACCCACATGGCAGTGGAAAACTCTCTGTAATTCCAGTTTCAGGGGATCCAGTGCCATCTTCTGACCTTTACAACACCAGACATACATACAGGGCACTTACATATATGCAAGCAAAACACCCATATACATAAAAACACATTCTTGAAAACGAATAAATGCAATTAAAATATGTTGACAATTATAACCAACTGGACACACTTAAATTCAACTTAAATAATATAGAACAAAACAAAAAACCCATTAGTGCTGATTCTGAGGCTAACTGTACATATCCCACCATCATGGCCTTCTTCTCTATGCTAAGTATCTCCCATAATTTACATTCCTGGGTTCCTAGTAAATCCAAGAATCCAACATTGGGATCTAGGTAGTTAATGTCGATCAGTCAGAATTTGCACAAGAACTGAAATCCAGCGTTCATCCATCTGGAGTTGTTGGAACCCGGTTTCTTTTGTTTCTGAAGCCAGCATGGTAAAGAATGACATACTAATTAGCTTTAACAAAGTTTCTTGTATCTTTTCCTTCGTCATGTGTATATTTATATTATTGATTAGATGATTGCTTTAAATAGCAACCGTCTTTCTTGGGTTGATTTTATTACCATTTATGAAATGCTGTGCTAAGGAGGTTACTTCCCAGGCATTATTTCACTGTTGCTGGTTTTCTTTTTTTCATTAGTCCAACCCTGTGTTGAGGCTCAGGAATACTTCATTTTGAGAGTTTGTCCCACTTGGGTATTGGCTACTGATAGATGGAACAACTCTCGTACAACATGTGATGGTTAATTAACTGAAACTGAAATTCTTCAGGAGACACACCCCTGAGAGGGCACCTCTATAGAGGTTTACCTGAGGAGAAAAGTCCCACCATGGCAGTTTGATTGAGATGCTTTTCATAACCTCTGTCATTTGAATACCTAGTCCCCATTTGATCACCATTTAGGGAGGATTAGGAGATGAGGCCTCACCAGAAGACATATCATTGGGGTGGGGAGCAAGCTTTGAGGTTTCAAGAGGTTTGTGTCATTTTCAGTGTGCTCTCTGCATCCTGCCTGTGGCTGCAGGTACAAGCTCTCGGCTGTCCCTGCCACTATGCCTTTGCTCCACCACCATGGACTGTAATCCTCTGGAACTGTAAGCAGAATTCAATACGTTCTTTTAATAAGTTACTTTGGTCATGGTGTTTTATCACAACAATAGAATTGTCACTAAAACACCCAGCCTGAATGTGGGTGGCATCATACTGTGACCTGGGACTCATCCCTAAAAGGATGAGGGTGACCGAGCACCTATGTTCATCTCTCTCTGTGGCCAGGACCTCAGGCACGGTGTGACCAGCTACCTCACGTCCTCACTGCTATGCCTTCCCTACAGCAACAGGCTGTGACTTCAAACCATAAACCAAGCAAACACCTCCCTCTTTAAGTGTCTTCTTGTCACCTATTTAGTTGCACCAACAAGGAAAGCAACAAATAGTCGAATATGTGTGCTCCTACGGCAGAAGAATCACTATCTTTAGATTCTCCAAGCCTCGACACCAAAATAGCATTCTTCCCTAACACCTACCACACAGTGTTTCCCCAACTTCTTCTCAGCTTTGTTGCACAGTTCTTTATGCTAATTTTCAAAAGTATAACACTCCCCCCACTCCAGCATTTCAGAATTGATAGTCTCTGACTCTCAGAAACAGTGATCCAGATGGTCAGAGCAGCAGGCAGCGCGTCTCTGTCAGGAGTGGAGGTAATTGTGAAGGAATAGAAAAAAGGTGGGAGGAGAAGTGAATCGATAATGAAGGAATCAAAAGAGGCCGCGCGCATCCCAATAGCATCGTCTGTTGACATTTCTTTCGGATTTAACGATATTTCACTACCTGATTAGAGAGAGCCAGCCACGGACTTAGTTCTAATATTCCTAGGCATCTTGAAAAATGGATATTATGGGTCTGTCAGTAGAGGAGATCAAAGTATCACCAAACAGATAAATTCCTACGGAGAGACTAGGAAAAAAAATTGTGGTCACTGTGTTATAAATCAGGTCCTCTGTCAGCCTGCCTTTCAGCAACTCAGGGCCAGCCGTTTATGCCGTTGCCCATTGTGGCCAGATGCACTACATTCATTGTGAGTTGTCTACCCTTTGAAAGGTCCCTCTCAACATCATGGTACCCTCTCTCATCCTCTTCATCTCCCAGTTTGTCTGTCTCTATCTCTCATGTCCCCATTCCAAGATAGCCCTTTGCTCCGCCCACCCCAAATAAACCTATCGCACTAGTTCTGTTGCATGGTGTGACCTCTTAAGCACATTATCTTGGCCTGGACCTGACAAAGGTACCTTTGACACTTAATCCTGACCCAATGTCCCTGTTAACTTAAACATCTAAGTTTGACGCTCGCCCACAGATCTTGGGGCTGGGGAGACTGTAGCCTGAGTCTAATGTCTGTGTGCCACCTGGGCATGCTCGACTGTCTCTTGGTCTCTTTGATGCTTACCCAAGATTATACGTTAGCTTTTGGCACTAGCCCAGGCAACATTAGTTTTTCTCTCTTGGTGCTTTGTTCCTACGACTGTTGCTCCTAGCTCAGCCATTTGGCATACACACTCACATTCACTCCCACCTAACTTCCCACTTGGCTTATTCTACACGAAATGATTTCATCTCGATAGACCAGCCTTTCTAAAAAGTCATGCTTTCCAAATTGGTTTCTTTCTTTGCTCAAAGACCCTTGGGTGTTCCCTGCTGCCTGTGGTAGCAAGTCTAAACTTTTCTTCATAGTGTTTCGGGTCTTCCTGTTTTCTGTATCACCATCATCCATCGTCATCATTCTTGAAATAGATGTTGCATTTCAAGGAGTTCAACTGTCATGATTTCTACCTACAAGGCTATTAAATCTAGCCTTTGAGCACGTAGACTGCTTCTCAGCTTGTGGTAAAAGGTCTCAATATGTGTGTATGTGCTTGTATGTGCACATGTGCATGCATGGGTGTCTGCAAGTAGAGGGTAGAAATGAACTCCATGAATCTTCCTCCATCACTTAGTTTTTGAGACAGTCTCTCTCACTGAACCTTGAGTTTGTTGATTTGGTTAGACTTCCAGGCCAGCAAGCCTCAGCAATCCTTTTTATCCCTCCCTCCTTACTCCCCAGCACTGGGGTTATAGGCATGTACCACTGCATCTGGCTTCTTAAGTGGATGCCAGGGATAGGACTGTGCTCCTCAGATTTGGGCAGCAAGTACTTTCCTGACTGAACCACCTCTCTGGTCCTTCTCTGAGGAAGTCTAGCAAGCATTATGCCATTTAGCTGAACTTCTCAAGGCACATATAACATGTCAGTAGTTACCACCCACAGCTTGATTAGTTCTTCCTTTGTCCTATGCCTCATAGAATCTCAACACTGGGGACCAGATGGATTTGGCCTTGATGTACATGAAAAAAAAATGTCCGTGTTCCATTGTCTGGACATCCCTTACACATTTGAGAAGCATCCTGGCTATTATTTGAGACATGAGCAGGCTGACATCCTTCTTCGTCCCTGTCAAGCATTTCATTCTAGGTCATCTGGAATTTATACATTGCTTCATTTTTTTTTTGGTAATGATATCAGAGCCCCCTTTCAAAAAAAATAGACATTTAGAAATGGAGACAGTGGGGAGTGATGAACAGCCATCAGGACCCTGGCTCAGTGAGTGAACCTGTCATTCAGGGCCTGGATAGAAGGAGGTCAGATAAGTTTTAATACAAAGAGAGAGAAACTGTACTGTGCGAGGACCAGAATGGCTGCTAGAGAGGGTAGGTGGCTGCCATGCAGAAGAATGGGGACTTAGCAGGATGGGAAATGGCACAGGAAAGGTTGAATAATCTACGTTCTTCAGACAATGGGATCCCTGGCTTTTAAAGGAGCAGCAAGCACCAGCAGGTGGGACCCTCTGTCCGCTGGCTAGAGTTGCTGGTCACCGCATGATTCTGTTTAGCCGAAGGACCCTTTTCCTAGGGTCAGCTGCTCGTCATTTGCTTTATGACAAGAGCGTCTTATTTGTGTGGAACTGCCTGCTGGGTTTGGGCTCTGGAGATGAGAATCATTAGCTGGTGCAGGATAGGGTTTCTGGAGAAGCTGGTTAATGGGTCAGAAGGTTTTTCCGGGCCCCAGAGCTGTTTACAGAGAGAATGAAGGGGGAGACAGTTGCAAGCACAATAGCATTCTTACAGAGTTCCCTTTGCCAGAAACGCACCTTCCATCACAGTTTGTGACTAAGACAGTAATTAAACCAACTATGCACTAATTAACAAAAATGAGGCCACCTTGATTTCCAATGTTTTAAGAGCTGCATTGAAGAGGAGAGCATAAAAGAAAGTCTTGGACCCAACCAGGGGCAAGTGTTTACCTGGGGCAGGGTAACATGCATGATTATATGCCTTGATTACCCAGGTTATGGGGCAGGGATCAGGTTATAAAACTGAGCATGTTATAGTCTCCATAACCTTACAGCCAATTATCTCAGAATCTGACCTTGTTAAGACACGGAGCTGAATAAAATCCTTGAATTATTTTACAAAAAATCCTTGGTAATATAGGCAAACACTGTGGAAATCTTGCTCAGTCTTCTAGCAGTGGAGGCAGAAAAGGCATAATTATGATGTCTCGAGTCTTGGATATCAACTTGAATGTGGATATTGCCTACAGGATTGCAGGTTTTCTGTTGTATATCACTTGAGCCAGAGGGGGCATGGGGGGAATGAAGGAATTGTTGAGCTAAGTGAAGTCCAGAGGTCAGAGGACATGGTGGTTCTAGAAATCTAAGTCAATGTGGTTAGATTGCATGGAAAAGGAACCAGTCTTCCTTTGAGCATGTCTGTATTTTCAGTGTTGATATTTTATGGTTCTGGGGATTGAACTGAGGGGATTGGTCAAGCTAAGCAAGTGTTCAACCAGTGAGCTATACTCCCAGCTCTGCGCATGTTGTGTAATCTCACTTGGTATGGGATTCAGGGTGATGGTGTGTGTGTGTGTGTGTGTGTGTGTGTGTGTGTGTGTGTGTGTGTGTGTGTCTTTATTTTATGCACTATTCTATTTGCATAAATGAACTCTGTGAAGGCTAATATACCTCGAAAGACATACATCATACATTCTGGAAAGAATTGCCTCCATCAGACTGATCTGTGAGAATGTCTGAGGGCATTGTCTTGACTGCTAATTTATACAGGAGGCTCCAGTTCAATGTGGCAATGTCATCCTTAGGCAACTAGGCCTGGGATGTTTATAAGAAAGGTACCTGGAATGTGAGTGAGGGAATGAACCACTAAGTGGCCTTCCTCTGTATCTCTATTTCAATTCCTTCTTCCAATCTCCTGGTTGGAGCTCCAACCTGGCTTTCTCAATGATGGAAGTCAGTACAAACCCCTTCCCCTGCAAACTGCTTTTGGTCTTGGTGTCTATTACAATAACAGAAACCAGACTAGTGCACTCTCATTGCCTCGTGAGACTAAATGAGAATGGGGACAGACTGGAGATTCTCCAAGAGAACATTTTTGGGAAAAATGATCCACCTTCAGATGGAGTTGAAGACAGCAGGCACAGAGCAAAGTATGGGTTCACTTTCCAAGGAAAATGTAAGAAGCAAAAGGCTTTGCCATGATTGAATCTTTCATGCTTTGAAGCCAGGAAGTCATTCTGTAATTGCCAGAAAGAGAGGCATGTTTAAATCTGCATTTTTTGTTATGTTTTCTTCTGAAATGCCCATCAAGTCTGTCAGTCTGTCTGTCAGTCTCTCTCTCTCTCTCTCTCTCTCTCTCACACACACACACACACACACACACACACACACACACACACACACACACTAGAAGTTCTTCGAAGACTCTTACATATGGTTTCTACAGGTATTCAAGTGGGAGATTGGAGGAGTAGTTGTTTTGTAATGCAAATATGCAGATTTGAAATTAGGTTTAAAAGTAGAGGTTCCAGCCTAACTCTAGTTTAGTAACTTACCTAGATAGTCATATAGGCTCCTTTTGCTAACCGAAAGAAAGAAAGAAAGAAAGAAAGAAAGGACAGAAAGACAGAAAGACAGAAAGACATAAAGACAGACAGACAGACAGAAAGAAGGAAAGAAAGAAAGAAAGAAAGAAAGAAGAAAGAAGAAAGCAAGAAAGCATGAGAAGTCCTAAGAAAGGGCTGTCTAATGGAATGCTCTTTGGTAACTGGAATTGGTACTGTTTTCAGTATTCAGCACTAACGTTAGGAGCTATATGTAACCACCAAAAATTACAATTTGTCTATTTTATTGAGGAACTGAGTTTATTTTATTTAATTTAATTTAAATTAAGCTGAAATGGCCACATGTGGCAGGCCACTAGCTGCTACATTAGACAGTGTAGCTATGGGGTCAGAAGCCTAGTGTCGAATCCTAATTTCATTATCAACTGCCTTGTGACCTTAGGCAAGCTCTGGCCCCTCACTGTGCTTTAGTCTTACAGGCTTTCATGAAATCCAAAGTTCTTAGCCTGAATTTTAAAGATTTCCCTGATCCTGGTTTCAGCTTTATCACTCATTAGTCTCTCCTGTGTTCTCTAATTCCATAATATTTGGCTGCTTTCTGAAAATAGTTCATATTTTCCACCTACAGTAATAAAAGGTCTCAGCTGTAAGTTAGAGAAAATCCAACTCAAATTTATTTAAGAAAAAGTGAACTTTTGTCTCTGGCACTAGATCTAGATCGTCTGATCCTCAGGTTCTTGACCACCTTTGTAACAAGCAAAGTGCTTAGGGGTGTAATGTGTTGATTAAGCAAACCAGGTTCCCATGTCTGTCCTTGATTTCCTTCTTAAAATAATTACATGGACTAGGAAGATGAGATCATTTCTACAAGGGCAGTCAAAGTCAAACACAGACAAAAATCAATAAGTAACAACATATAAATCCGCATTGTTTCCTCTAATCCCTGATCATCAGAAGTCTTCCAATTGTTTAAAATGGTGGCAGGAACGGAGCGCTATGTGGTCTGAGCTCTTCTGAGAAGAAACACCTCTGGTTGAAAAGCAGCTACTTCACTACCGACTATACTGAATAAGGTCCCTTCCTCCATGCCACGCTCCTAAGAGGGGCCATGTGGCCCTTTTCATAGTGGACTCCCAGTTGAGACATGCAGTCGCCTCTCATTTGCTGATCAGAGACTGATTTCCTGAGTGGCTTTGGAAGTCACTCAGAGATGATGATGGTGAAGCCTCAATTGTCTTAGACTCTTGATTGTTCATGATTGTGGAGAGCTGAGTTCATCCCAGCATCCCCCGTTCCTTATCTGGTTTTTCACAAAGATGAGATTTACGCTCTTGTTGAATTATTCTCCCAAGGTACCACATTTGTTTTTCATAGCATCTTTCCCCCTCCTCAATTCCAGGTTCATGTTAAACTCCAAAAGCTTGTTGCAACGCTCTGTTCTCCATTGAGAAGGTGTCTAATGCTCCTGTTCTCCGTTGCTATCTTTACCCAGTTAGTAGATGTTATTTGCACTAAAGGATTAGAAGACAGTCTCTAACCTCTATATTTTGTCTATTTTATTCAAAGCTGGGATCTTATGACTTAGTTTTATTTCCATTAAAGCTAAATGGTACACATTTATAATCTGCCTATCGTCTTCTATAATTTTATTATTTATCTATTTATCCATCTATGTTCTATCATTTATCCATGATCTATCTATCTTATAAATCTCTATCTATATCATTTATCTATCCATCTATCTAATTTACCTATCCATCTGTAGTCTACTATTTACTATCTATCTATCTATCTATCTATCTATCTATCATCAAACTACTTAACTACCTATTGGACAGTAGTAAAATAAGACAGAGAAAAGTCAATTATTTTAAAGCTAAGTTGACATGTAACTTAAGTCAGTATTAACCCAAAGAAGATTCTAGCAAATTGAGATATATATTATAAATCCTAGAATAACCACAGATAAATTAAGAAAAAATATAGCAGGAAAGTCTAACAGAGGAGTTGTAATTATATAATAAAACTATTTAATACAGGGTAATTAAGTGAAGAGCTAGGTATAAGAATTGAGGAGGGATGTTGCAAACAAGAAAAATTTACTATAGTAATGGCTATATCAAAACTTTAAAATATTAAATCAAAGAGCAACTATAGGAACACAAAATGGGAAAACAAACACATCAAGCCACAATAATTCCCATTAAATGTGACTGGAGTAAAAATCAAAAATAAGTATGACTAGCTAATAACATACTAAGACTCAACTCCATGCTGTCTTTAAAACACACATTAGAATCTAAGACACAGGATGATGAAAAGGAACACAGGAAAAATGTAACATGTAAGCTATAGCTACAAGAGAATTAGAGGTGCTCTGTGTGTGTACATATGAATATGGGAAATTACTTGTTATTCTAATGTACTTATTGAATGATGTTCTTACTAAAAAATAAGAACATCTCACTTCACCCACATGGGAATGATGGGCATGAGTGAAGGTGGTCTAGATAATCCCAAGAGATGATGTCAATCGTGTGAGGATGGGACCAACTGAAGGTCATTATTCCAAAAGCGAATGTGTTACTCAGTCATTTGTCATGGTGTCTCCGCAAAAGAATTCAGAGGAAGAAAGCCTTATTTGGTGGTTTCAGGCAAGTTTGGCTAGATCCTGTCTGTGTCTGAGGCATTTCAGGCCTTTTACCTAAAACCCAAATTCTCTTATACTGGTATATAAAGTGCTTTGTGTATGGAACAAACAAAAGATAGCACAGACAACTCATGAGAGAGAAGAGGAATATAACTACAGCAGGGAGTAAACAAGGACCTTGGGCCAGCTGCCTTAGGCCAGAGAACATGCTAGGTCATGCATGTTTCTCATTGTAGCTCTGGTACAAAGATACTGGTGGCATATCTGCTGGCCATCCATTCCATCAACAGTGTGTCACTCACAGCTACTTTCCTCCACAGAGAATTTAGTGTATTCTCCCAGAGAAAGTCCAGTGAATTTCATTATAGCTACGTACAAATCTACGACTTCAGTGACTTTGGAATTCTTTAGGCAAGGGCACATCCATAGTTTGGGTCCTTACAATGCAACGTCTTCCAAAGGGCTTTAAAATGTTGAGGATGGGCTGGGGAGATGGGTCAGTAGATAAAAATGCAAGCATAAGGATTTGAGTTCAGATCTCCTGACCTCACAGGAAAGTGAGGTGTGGTAGTGGGAATCTACAGTCCCACCACTAGTGTCTCAAGAACCCACCAGACACACTTGGCTCGGTGATAGCCAATTAGAGATTTTATTCTAGCAAGCTGGGACAGCTACACTCAGATATTTGGGTCCTAAGTGTAGCCCTGCGTGTCCAGAGCATGGGGTTTTTCGAGATGGGGCTTAGGAAGTAAGCACTTTAACATAAGCTAAGTTAGCTAGACCATCTTGACCTTGGGTTTCTAGAATAAAGTTTGGTAATTTCCCATGGGATTCTGCATCAAGGAGATCCAATTCTAGATAAACCTGAAATGGCCTCAGCAAAAATACAAGATGGAGGAAACTCTGCGTGATCTTACCTTGTCACACTATGTCAAAAGAGCCAGTCTAGTTGAAAAAGCAAGCTCCAGGTTCCGTGAGGGATTCTGTCAAACACTGTGGTGAGGAACGTTAGAAGACACATGACAATGACCTCTGGCTTCCACACATGTACTCATGTACCCTCCCTCACACATGTACACACATTTGTAGGCCACACTCAGCACACATCCACACAGGAAAACAAGATGAAATCTAAGTAGAAGATAGAGTCCCATATCCAAGATCAGTATTTCTGGGATGGGGTTCAAAATTCTGCATTTTAGCAAACTCCCTAAGTGGTGCCAATTCAGGAGCCAGCTATCCTCCTCCCTGAGACATATATAACTTCAGATCTTTCATCCTTGGCCTTTTGCTGTGTGTGATATGACACTCATTTTGCACATGGGGAAAGCTCTTGTCAATGACTCTGTTCTGAAATTCAATGACCTAAAATTGTCACAAGAAAAGACATGCAAAAACTAATTTAAATGTCAGTAGATCAGCGCACTCTTCAGCGTGCTTAAATAGTGGAAATGTTATCAAACAGAAATAAATGTTAGGCAACAAAATACAAATCAGTTGCTTGAGGAGCTGCCAAAACTATTTTCAGAGGTAAGAGTTGGATGACGCTACTCAATGCCAAATTCAATTTCCTCGGCTCATGGGGGGAAATCTACAGCTCACCAGCATCCAGGATTCTGTAGAGTAGAGCAGGGGCTTGGAAATTGAACCTAAAATCAAATCCCAGAACTACACAAGAACATTCTCTCCTGTAAATGTGCTACTTGGCAGTTTTGGGTTTTGTGTGTCTCATGTACAATAGAGAGTTAAGATGGAGAGGAGAGGAGGTGGGGGGGAGGAGAAGAGAGGAGAGGAAAGAAGAGGAGAGGAGAGGAGAGGAGAGGAGAGGAGAGAGAGAGAGGAGAGGAGAGGAGAAAATGTACCAAGTACAAGAATACACTTGACAAACATTGGGGATGTTGTACATATTCATCAGTACTCACAGACGAAACTGAAAGAAGTTAGTAACAGAAAGGACATCCTAAGAGTGAAAGAGGTTGGTTTTTTGTTTGTTTGTTTGTTTGTTTTTAAATGGGATGGTTAGGTCATGTGGCAGTGTAAAGATACAATTCAGGATGTGATACTCTTGATCTGAGTTGGTCAATGTTCCTTTCTCAGTAGTCAGGAAGGAAGCTTGTACCTAAGTCTTGCTGGCCTGCTTGGGTAAAGAGAGGTAAGAGGCATTCTTATTTCTAACAGGAGGTCTATTTTGTTAAGACTTTGTTAACATGTTGAAGTACATAGGTGATTTGACAGAAGGTAATGAATCACAAGGCTGACATTTGGAATGTGGGCATGGTAGACATTCTAATGAATGTTCTCTCAGTAATAATCCTTGGCCTGCTCTATTTCTGAAAAGACTCAGGAAGCATAAAGAAATTCAGTAAACTGCAAAGGTAATTATTAAGGTGTCCTCTCATTCAGAGTGTTGTTGAGATTGGGTTTAGTTTGGGGAGGTAAAAGTGTTGATCACTGTCTGTACAGGAGAAGGTTTTGTGGCTTTGCAAAAATTCAGCATTGAAGGCAAAACTCTGCATTGTTGTTGCTGAAATGAAGCAAGCGAACTGCCATGGACCAGGGCTCAGGAAGCCGCAGGGACATCAGTAGACCAGAACAGTGAGCTTACAAAAGTCTAAAGCAAAGTGTTGACTCATTGGGGTTCCATATTGTATCTCTTTTTGGAAATTGATATAACGTTTGATTCTTTTTAATCTCAGTTCAGACGCCTTTTACAGTTAAGCAGAAACACAATGCATCTATGTGCAAAGCTGTCTCTGTGTCTAAATCTATGTCCACATCTGTGCCTACATAGAGCCTATTAGAAGGAAAGCAGGCTAAGCAAGGTTTTGCAACTTTGTAAGTTTAACGATGTAGCTCTGATATGCAGCCAAAACTTGTTACCTGTAGGAAAGATTGCAGAAATAAACAGGCTTATAGATACTCTTTTCTCCATTTATTATCTGATTCTGAGAATGGAGACAACTTTATGAAGAAAAAAATTACAGAATAAAATCTATGGCCAAAAAAATTAACACAACCGAATTCAGGCTAAAACCTCTTCCTGGATTATGTTATATTGTCACTGGATACTTATTAAATAATTATAATGATGTATTTTTGTGAGGGACAGGAATATATGTGCAGTGGGAACTTGCCTGCAGAGAACACATCTATATTTTGAGTCAATGAAACTTCTGGGTTTTGGTTCCTTGTAATGAGTGTCTTTCAAGTGGGATTTTGGTGGAAATGATGCTGTTGAGGAAATTATGATTTTGATATAGAGTAGCTTAAGGTTGTAAGAAGACTCTGCACCTAGATTTGGTACTTGAGATGCCTAAGGCAGGAAAAGTGGTTGACAAGAATATCTTCCTCCTTTGAGAGAAACAGACTTTGAACAAAATGAAAAGTGGTCACTTAGAATTTCCTTTTCTTACAATTTCCAGACTTACCAATTTCCAGAATGCCTTTTTACATAAAGACAGTGTAGTCTTTGTTCTTACTGAGAAACGGGTAGGTGGACTCAGGTGGGGGTGTGGGGTGGGACCAGAATTACAATAAAAAAAAGTAGAACCTCGAATATTTTATGGCTGTGCTTTGAAAAACAAATGTAGCCATTTTAATTTTGGAGAGGCAGAATCCAGATATTTATTTTAGGTAGAAGTATATCAAATTTACCAGCTGTAATAAACTCAAGGAATGTTCATTTCCCTTCAGGGCATTTTGATGGACTCCCTTCTTAGTCCTAGAATGGAGACTGTTGTGTTTCCTTCTTGAAACAAGGAGCCGTTAGAAGGAATAATTTCCACAATTCTGTCCCTCAGAAGTGTGTGATTACCAAATTAATGGTTCTACCATGTCCTGCTGCAGTCAAGGGTCCTAGAGATGAACTCTGAGATGCTCAATCACGAATAGCACACATTGCTATACCTATCGGCTGAAGTTTTTTAAGATTGCCCCTTTGAGCTTCAGTAAGCTACCAGGTCAGAGGCAAGTTCCCACTGCTCTGTTCTCTGAGGAGGACAATTGTCTGCAGTCCTGGGTGAATCCCCAAGGCTGTGTGCTATGTCCTCTTGTGGCCCAGTATGGAGAGAGAAAGGTGTACGGATTTCTCTCGCTACTAATTAAGACATCTGTGAGTTCTCAGATTTAGAAAAGAATGAATTTGCTAATTGTTGTGCCGAGATGAATGTTATGGATCCAAAATGACTCTGATGTGTCCTGTCCTGTCTGTCAATCAACTATCATTTCTATCTGCAAGTCCTTTCTTTAAAGGAGGGAAAATCGCTTAATTGCAAAGCAGTTTTAAAAAAAAGACCAAGCCCTACACCACACAAAAACCTAAAGAATCAACTAACCTGGGCCCCTGCAGGCCCACAGAGACTGAAGCAGACAGAAAGAGTGCTTGGCATGGACCTAGGCGCTCTGCACACGTGTGACAGATGTGAATCTCCGTTTTCATGTGGAACTCCTAACAGCAGGAGCAGGAGATGGCTTGACTCTGTTGCCTGCCTCTGGGTCCCTTTCCCCTACCTGGGCTGCCTTGTCTAGCATCAATAGGAGAAGATGTGCCTGGTCCAATTGCAACTTAAAATGCCAAGGGGTTGATATCCATGGAAGTTCTCCCCTTTTCTAAGGAGAGAGGAATGGCTGAAGGATGAGAAGTTAGGGAAATGCCCCCCACTTGGGGGTGGTGGTGGGGGATACTGGGCAGAGGGGAGAGGGCAAAAGAAGAAAGGAGGAGAGGGAAAGGAAGGGAAGGGGAGAGGAGGGGTGGAAGCTGCGATCGATCAATTGGGATGAATGAATAGATTTATTAGTTAAAAAATAGCAAGCCCTTTGGCAGGGCACGATGAAAGACGATATAAACAGATCTTGTATAGAGTTTGTAAGTAAAGAAAAAAATGGGTCTCTTTTGAACCAACCCCTCCTCCATTCTTCTTCCCTCCATCTTTCCCTTCCCCCTCTACTTCCCCCATATACATATTTAATTATAATTGTAATTTAACTGTAAATCGCATAATTATAAATATACATATGTGATTATAGTTGTAAAAGAAGAGGACACCCGAGGTCATCCTAAGTATCAAAGAATTTTCCTTGAAAACAAGTTTCTTAGTTGTGACTGGAGTTCCTAATGCAGAATAATATTTAATTTTAAGAAATGAAGATAAACCAAAGAGGCGTTTTCTAGGCTTTGGGCCTGAGGTGCTCCAAGCATTTTAAATTTATTTTGATCATATTTATTAAGGATCAGAAAGCCTTTGAGTATTACTTAAAAAAAAAAAAAAAACTTCTGAAACATCCACCAAGATCTTTTCATTTTGAAAGAGTAAACAGGATTATGGGCACAGGTAACTTTTTCCTTGAGGAGTGATAAAGGCGAGTCATTAGTAAAGTTCACTTGCACGTTGGAATTCATTTTGTATAAGGTCTGTTGGATAATCATTCTTTCTAAACACGACAACAGGAGCCGAACAGATGTTTGGGTAGATAACAACTTTGATGGATAAGATATAATGAATCCGTTCTTTTCATTGTTTTTAATAAAAAAAGAGAAATATCTGATGGCAAGATCTCTTCAAGCTTCTTAATAGGAATGTGCTCCCAAGATTGAAGGGGGGTGGGGGGGCTAGAGCTTGGTGTGATGCCGGGATAATGAAAAATGTATCACTTAACAAGGTTTGTATTATTCAGAGTTAGGCTTATGCAAGTGTGTGCTCTAATCCCTAGCCAACACGTTGCTTGGTAACCAGTTACCTGCACACCTGCTCTGTAACTGGAAGAGACAGCCCATGTATGGTTATAGCCTGTATTTAGTATCAAAGAAAGAGATAAAAATGCAACAAATATTAATATTTTATACAATGATGCATCTTTTACTTTATCATTGCACTCACTGTTTGGCCAAAGATTTTTTTGTCCTTTAATCATAAGAGCCATTGCTTCCTGTCGCACTCCCCGGGTAAGCCGGAGAAAGGACTTAAATTCCTTTCAGAGCATCTGTAATCAACTCTGTTTGGTGCAGGCAACAGATGCTACCATTAGGAGAGATTTTGCACTTAGGCGAGGAGAGAAGGCTGAATGGAGAATTTCCGTTTATAAAAGATTCCAGCCGTGGAGGCAGAATCACTGTGGAATCGGCTTGGCCTTAAGGGTCTGTCTACACAAAGGCTTGATTAACATGGCCCCAGAAATATCAGTCACTGTGATTAGGCTATGGTATAGCAGGATTGGCCCTGATTATTTCCCTCTCAAGTTACTAGTAAAGAACAGTTCCGCCATTGATTGTGTGACTGTGGCCCAGTGGGGGAGACCTAAGAGGCAAGCTTTGGAACCAACACGTGAAGAGCATGTATTTTTTCCCCCATTAGAACACTGATTGCACACGAGGCATCTGTGTCTCGGGGCTGTTGGGAAAGATGGCCCAAGGGCTTCCAACTCATTTCCTCTAGCTCTTGGTAAGATTGCAGTATAATTTTTAAAGTGTTAGAGGTCATTTATCTCATTGGTTTTTTAGCCCTGCCTACATATTGCAGTCATCGGAATGCATTTTGACACACACTGATGTTGAGCCCTACTTACATGGGATTCTAATGTTCGATAAGGAAGAATTCCGGCTCAAAATGTCGAGAAGTAGAACAAGCCCAGGATGTCAGCCCGACTCGTGGTCCTTAGCTTGAAGGAAAAGCTCTAGAATACAGGGAACGCATTCGTTTCTGGTTAGGATCCATCTTTTATCCACTTATTAGTTGGGTGATTAGTTCAAAGTTGTCCTGCATTGGGAAACGAGAGCAGCTATTGGATGAATACATTTCCCGCCTGCTTCTAGGGCTTCCTCGGAGATCATTTCAGAACCATAGGTAAACAGGGAAGATTTCAAAGGGAAGGCTCTGAAATGAATTAGATGTGTATGATGATTTCTAAGATCTCATGGTTCAAAGACCAGCCACCTACCCTTGGTCTGTTTCCATTGCATCGACAGCTCATTGACCCATGACCCACTTGCCGTGAAGTGAAATGCTATTTTGACCATAATGCTTCAACATCCAAATCCCAACACTAGGAAGATGTATCTGACCCGTCTTTCACTCTGCAGCAGATGTTCTAGACCAGTGATCCTCAAACTTCCTAATGCCCGGACTCTTTAATACAGTTCCTCATGGCGTGGTGACCCTTAACCACAACATTACTTTTGTTGCTAGTTTGTAATTGTAATTTTGCTTCTGTTATGACTTACAGTGTAAATACTTAATGTTTTCAGATGGTCTTAGGTGACCGTTGTGAAAGGGTTATTCTACCTCCGAAGGGGTCAGAGTCCACAGGTTGAGAACTGCTATTCTAGAGAGAAAATAAAACCCATAGGGAATAAAATCTAGAAGAACTCAAGCCCCATCTTCTATTTTCTTGCTTTTGTGATTTAATAGCACAGAAAATAAAATCAACAATGATTCATCCTCAGCTGAGTATTTAGAGCCATCTTAGGGTGTGAAGTTCCGGGACCCTTTTCTAAGGAAATAAATAAATGGAAGGGACATCCTTCACTTTTAGTTAGAAAGTACATCCCAACTTTTGAGTATCGCCTCTATCCCTGTATGTGCTGGGTTCCTAAGAACCCTGTGCTTAGAATGGATGCAGACCAGAGTCCAAATACTGGGACAAGGAGAGGGAGAGGGAGAGGGAGAGGGAGAGGGAGAGGGAGAGGGAGAGGGAGAGGGAGAGGGGAGGGAGGGAGAGGGAGAGGGAGAGGGAGAGGGAGGAGAGGAGAGGGAGAGGGAGAGGGAGGAGAGTTCAGTTTCTCTAAACATTTGTTGTCAGCTTTCTAAAACACATAAATCATGCTATCACAAAGGGAGGGAGTTCTAGCAACTCAGAACTGGGTGAAACTTCACCCATGAATGTAATGTCTCCTCTCTTGGCACTACTCTCCTTGGTTCTTATTAGGATATTTTCCTCTCTTGTTCTTTCGTTGTTGTTGTTGTAGTTGTTGTTGTTGTTGTTGCATTTAAGACAACCATGCTTCTTTCTTTCTACTCATTGCCCACCTGTTGGATAGGCACTACCAATTTAAACTGGAACCCGCAGGGAGCTCTGCTGTATATGAGTTCGATTTCTTGGCAGTTTAAAGTTAGGTCCATCTCACCATTTCTACCATGTCTCCATTGTGTGGACCTTTGGTAGGAGACTGTGCCTATTTCAGGACAGGCCTACCATAAGTGAGGATAGATAGCTGGACCTGGCTAGGGCTAGCAGTTATGAACCAACTGCATAAGTTAAAACTGGCCCCATGGGCCATCTACACTACGCACTAAGCCCAAACCAGCGGCACCAACCATTGCCTTCTTTCTCGCTATGTTTGGTCATGCACAGGTTGGGGCCACTGAGGTAATTTTCCGGACTTGTTAGTTAGGTTCTGTTTTGATAGAAATGCAGAGCGGAGAATGTGCTCCTTAGGGGTAATTTGTCCCGATGGCAGAGAAGGAGAATGTCTTTTCGCCTTCCCAAGCTTCCGTCAGAGAGAAATGCTACAGTTCAAAGGTCATGATGCATAGCTGGCCAAAGAAAGACCCGGAGTCTCATGTTAATTGACGTCTTTCTGTCAGGAGTGGGAAAACGTCATCTTCCTAACGATTTCATTCTTTAGCCTTCAGCTCTTGCATCCAGCCAATGCGCAAGTGTCAATGGATGGGCGTTTCTCGATCTTTTACCTCATCCTCTACATACTGGGTGTGTCTCTGCCGCTACTGCTCAAGCCACGCCTTTTTCTCTTTCCTAAGTAAATTGTTTTCTTCTGGAACTGGGATGCTGTCTTTGTCTTGACCTCCTCTCCTTCCTTCCTTACCTGACGCACCCAGGCAGGCAAACTGGCCACTTTCTAGATTATCTTTCACTGCTTACGGATGATGATGCCTTGCCACCAGTCGTATCTAACCGTGGCTTCTCGTTGCCTGAAGATCACTTATCAAATCCTGCAAGAGCAGAGTGCAGGGGCCTTCGTAATTTGAGTTGTGGATAAACCCGTGGGCTCCAGACAATCACTGCTGGCTCCAAGACCACTTCCCCTCTGTAAGATCATGACGTCTAGTCTAACTTAACCTCTTGGGGTCTCTCCTTCTCATCCATCAAACTTGAGATATTAGTGCTCCCTCCAGGGATATTGAAAGGATCAAAATAAAATAATTCCAGCGAAGTTTATGCTGCTGTGCCTGGCACCTCCGCAATGCTCAGATATTCATCCCCCCCAACACCCCTCCCCCTGCTTCTATTATAGTTACGTAGCTTCTAAATAGTTACGTAGCTGTGCGTTCTGCTCTCAGGTCCTTTTCTCTTCTGACCCTGATACTTTTCCCCCTCAGTTCTTCGTGTCCCTGCTCCAGGATGGTCCTCTTGGAACTGACGTGCTCACCCACAGTGCCTGACAAAGCCTTACTCACCCTTCAACATTCAGCTGAAGCGTTTTCTCCTTGGTGTCAGACTCGGTGTGCCTTTCTCTCTGCTTACCCGTGTGCCTGATGTTTGTGAAGTAAACCTTCCCATGGGCTCTCAGGCTTGTGAACCAGAACTTTCAGTCTCTATTTTCCTTGTGCCCGACACAGTAATGGCTGCATGGCAGCTCCCCAGAAATGTCTACTGGATAAATGGTCATGCGACAAGGAGGCTCTTTCCACGGGCAGATTTTGGGGTTTCCAGCTGGGCGTATGCGATGTTTCTGGGGGAGCTGTCCTCCAGCTCATTATGCATCTGATACAATTCACTGGAAACTTTATATGAAAAAAATTCACAATACAGATAATTGCTATTTTCATTTCAGACTTTTTAAGGTTGAAATTCAAAGTTAATAGAGTTTGTATGTATGTGTGTGCGTGCTAATATATAGTAGGTGTGGGAGGAAGGGGAGGATAATTCCCAACTAACCTTTAAGCCAGCTTCTTTGTTAAAAGAACTTTTCTAAAACTAATGATGCCGTTGACTTAAGCTTTTTCCAATAAATTGCAACACTTCCTTAAGTGAGTTAGTTAGTCTCAAGGCAAGCAACTAGATATAGCTCATTCAAGGTTTTCATATTTTTTTCTTTTTGCAAAAAAAAAAAAACTTTTGAAAGGTCAATTGGTTTATTTTCATGTGTTTAGCAACAGTTTACGATGAAGCCATCCTTTGGAGCTGTCTTTGTACTAATTTCCATGGCTTTAGTAACTGTGAATTTTATATTTCCTCAGGAAGCAATTAATACATTTAGGGAACTCTCCTGGGTTTCATAAACACTTCCAATTAAAATGTATTGATTTGGCAGTGGTTTCTCCTTGGTAGTCATTTACAAAGACCAACACGAGATTGGGGTGGCTTTGTCTAACCTAAATGTGAACAAAAAGGGGCACCTGAAATGCTCTCTTTTTCCCTTAGAAGTTAATTAGTTCTACAGGCATTAGTAGCCAGTAAGCGCCCAGAGGGCAGGGAGAAGGATTTATTCATTATTTTAGCTAACCCAGGGTCTAGACGAGACCCTGTACGTATAAAGGGACAGAGATTGGTGTTCCCAGCAGGAAATATGCCAAATTGGGGGAGCTTTGCCACTGGCCACTGTGGAGAATCAGCAAAAGGCATAGTGTGGGAAACAGGATATGTGAAACTCTCAGGGTCCCCAGGACTAAGCAGGAGTTGGAAGCAGAGCATGGGGCTCCCTGGAGAAGGGGAGGGATACCATCAGAAAACTCTTGGATTTGGGATAGTTCCTTGAAGACTTCTGAGATTGAGGAAAAGTCTGTAGAAACTGGAAAAGGGGTTCATAGTCTTGGGCTATGCTAGGAGTTTCTGTGAAGAGTTGAAAAACTTTCTTACTCTGGTATGTGCATGTATGTGTGTGTGTACATGCATGAACACCCGTATAGGTGTTTATCTATGTGCACAGGCACAGGCATGCACCTCCTCAAACTTGAGTTACAATAGAAGCAAAGGCAATGGCTGAATATAATATATAAATTAGTCAGGGTTCTCTAGAGTCAGAGAATTTATTGTGATGACCAACTAACCCAACAATGGACAGCTGTGAATGAGAAGTTCAAAAATCTAGTAGTTGCTCATTCCTATGAGGCTAGTTGTTTCAGCTGGTCTTCTGTAGATGTAGGCTCTGGCTAATGTGCTAGCAAGTAAGTGCAAGCAGTCTAAGAAGAGTGAATCTTCTTTCTACCAATGCCCTATGTAGGCCATCAGTAGAAGGTATGACCCAGATTAAAGGTATGTACCACCATGCCTGAATCTGGAACTTGTTTTGTCCCAGGCTGACCTTGAACTCAGAGATCTCCTTGCCTCAGTCTCCCGGTATTAAAGGCATGTACTAACTTGCCTGAGTCTAAGCCTCTCATGGCTACTATGCCTCAAGATCTTCATGCCAAGATCCAGGTCAGAAACTTGTGTCATTCAGCCTCAAGATCCAGGTGTACCCTCCAATTCTGTGTTGTAGTTCATTCCAGATATAGTCAAGTTGACAACCAGGAATAGCATACATGTGTGTGTGTGTGTGTGTGTGTGTGTGTGTGTGTGTGTGTGTTTATATAAGATTATATATAATGATGTGACCCTGGTTTCCCACTTTTTCTTAAAGATCACACAAGATAGAAAGTGGGCAGAAAAATCTCATATCTTCTTTTCTTGTTCTGCTATTGGTCTCCCATTAAGGAAGCTTCCAGCTCAACATGATTTCATAGCCTAAGCAGCTAAGGACAGCATATGAAATCCTTTATTCAATTAAAGGCAGAGATGAGACTAGACATGAGGTTCATTGGTCTAAGGAGCATGCAACAACACAATCCATCTCTGAGTGTCTGGTACATGTCACAGCTTCATGGAGCCTGCATGCTATGTGGAAATCATAAGCAATAAGACAAGGGAGGAAAGGATGCCACGTGTCATATACACATTATACCTGTTGTACTACAGTAAACGTAAAGAACACTATGAAGAAATGTGGAGCAAGGCTTTTAAGATGGGCTGACCAAGGGTGACACCAAAGAGAAGAAGGTGCTGAACAAAGCTGGTGACTGGTTGAGCTAGCAGGTCTACAGCAGAGATCATTCCAGAACAGGAGGAGCAGAATGTGCAAAGACCCGGGGATGGCAGTGTTCTAGAGGAAGTCAGTGCCTCTCAGGAATGAGTGAAGAGTAGGTAGGTTATTAAAGGAACATGGCAGAAGGGGAGGGGGTCACACGGAGCCCTTGGAGACCATTGTAGGACTTCCTCATGGGATAATTGCTGCTGGAGGGTTCTGGGTGATATTATGTATTTTACATTGCAATGGGAATATCCTCGTTAATGGATTGAAAATAACAAAATAAAATACTATGAGCAGCAGGTGGTGGGAGGGGGTGGTGGTGGTTATTGGTGGTGGTGGTTGTTAGTGGTATCACTGTCCTAATCCTGGAACAGGGGTCAATGGGAGACAGTGACGGTTGGAAGATTATGGTTAAACAACAATCGGTTCATGTTGACCTTGGGTCAGCTCACTTCAAAGATTGGCTCACTCTAGTTAGCAAACAGTTTGGCAGGGATTGGACAGAAAGCTACAGCAGAGACAATTCTGCCACAAAAGCTCAGCCTCACAGCAGTAACAACTCTAACAACAATAAGACTGAATGGTAAGGCTGATGCACTCTCTGTGTTGGGCCCAGTGGCCCATTTCATGGCACAGATTAACATCTAGACAGAATGGCAAGCCTGAAGAAAAGCTGGCTTCCTTAGAGTTCCCCTTGCAAGTGGAGGGAATAGCAGTGTGAGCGTCGAGGTTTTCATCCCCTCCCCACTTTGATCTTGTGGTAAATTCAATGTATAGAAATAAGTACATGTCTAAGGGTTTTACTGCTATAAAGAAATACCATGACCAAAGCAACTCTTATAGGGACAGCATTTAATTGGGGCTAGCTTAGGTTCAGAGGTTCAGTCTATTATCATCAAGGTGGGAACATGGCCGCGTCCAGGTAGGCATGATACAGGCAGAGCTGAGAGTTCTACATATTCATCTGAAAGCTGCTAGCAGAATACTGGCTTCCAGGCAGCTAGGATGAGGGTCTTGAAGCCCATGCCCACAGTGACAGACCTACTCCAACAAGGCCACACCCACTCCAATGGGTCACACTTTCTGATCGTGCCATTTCCCTGGCTGAGCACACACAAGCCACCACAGTATCCCAGCTTATCATCTTATTCTCAAGTACAGCCTAACAGACCTGGTACTGTTAAGTCCATCTTTAAGAAGAGTTTTAGACAGAGTGAATATCTGTGTATAGAGACCCTCCATGGGGTCTTTCGGTTTACATAGGAAGCACCTATGTAAATTTACATTAGGTAAGTAAGAGGGCAGAAAAAAATCACCAAGCAGAGCGTATTGTGAGAACTCCTCTGTTCTATCTAGACAGAAGGGGAGGTGCCTATCGTTTTTGCATTCTTTCGAAATCAAGTCTGAAAAAGTGACCTGCACACCAAACTGTCTGCCAAGTTCTCATGAGCTGGTATGACTGGGATGATAAGTAAAGCACCCCCATGTGTAGTCCTTACTTTCATGGTGTTTTCCTCAAAATTTGACCCTTGCATCGTGAATGGAATGTTTCATTCAACATCCAGTGGCTTTGTGCGATCCTCATGGTTGGTATACTTTGTGTCACGGACTCCCTTTGAAACCCTCACTCAAACTTCCCATGACATTCTATGTGTAGAATGTGTAGATATTCTATCTCACAGCACAATTCAAAAAAATTTTATAAGCAATAGACCATTGCTGATTAGGAATGGTATTCATTTTTGTGATTCTGGAGTGCGTGGGGCTTCACGGGAAACTGGAAAAGGACTTTTGACTTGGAGAGGTAGTCAGTGAACTAGTAGAAGTCACATTTGACATCTGCAGAGGCACAGTTTCTCTTTGCATCAATGACTGTTAGCTGGTTAGTGCTGAAACTCTGGAAACTATGCAGTTATCTGGGAGACAATGCTCAGACGCCTCACTGCACCCAGTGGTTTCTTTATTAACTGTAACACCTGCTGTTTCCCGCCTTGGCTCTTGTCTCTAGAAACAAACTGAAGGAGTCCCTCAATATTCATTAAAACCCCAAATAATAAAATAACAATCATTCTTGTTATGACAGCCTGAGTCATCTATATAGTCCATGTAGACATGGTTTTCTTTTATCGAACTGAAATGTATTTAATATCAATTAGTTCCTTAATGAATATTAATAAAACAGGCTTTGCGAACTTGGTGTACTAGACACTGGAATGCTGGTGTGGACTCACATGGTACTGTGTTGCTGCCTCCTCTGTAGGAAATGGATGTTCTCTTATATGACAGAGGGTGGAATGGCAAAAGTATTTTGTCTGGTTCTCGCTAACCTTCCATGAGGTTATGATCTCACTCATGAGGGCGCCTCCCACAAGATTTGATCACATGTGAACACTTTACTTTATATGTATTTCATTGAGATTTAATATATTAATGGGGGTAGGGGAGAGAGCATACATTCAAACCATAGTGTGATGCTAATGGGTCCATATGCTCAGAAAGGGTACGAGATTAGCTGTCAGGGTAGCACATCAAAGAGGAAACACTAACAGAAGTTCAACACAGATGGCATTTGAGTCTGGGCTGTGTGTTGGTCTTATGGAAAAATATATCTTGATGGATATTATTCCATTAATAAGAAGAAAGGACAGATATCCAGGGTTGGTTTTACCAATGCAGCCTACTTCCAGACTCAGAGCTCATGAAGTCCAGAACTCTCTTGCCATTGGAGGTCCCAGGACTCATTAGAAGAGTGTAGTAGAGAAACAGATGCTTTGGCCAGAAACCAAAGGGACAATCCAAGGAAGAGAAACACTTGTATTCAGGACAAGAAAGGCAAATGAAGACATTAAAGCTGTTTCCAATCCCATTTCCTCTTTCTGAATGGGATCAAGGAAGCAGCACATGGAAGTCAACTCCAGAGGCATGCCATCTGACCACAGACGGTGTCGAATGTGAGATGGCTGACTGATACTTTGCTGGAAATATTCAAAAGCTTCAAAAGTGCATGCTCTCCTCATGCACTGGCTGACATCTTACCAAGCCCCAGTTCAGGTCTTTTTTTGCCTGTTCTTTTTTCTGTGGATACTGTCAAGTCTTTGGTGCATCCTTAGCAACATTGCAGGTCCTGAGCCTGACACTGTGAGAGAATAGATGCTTTAAGAATTGGGATTTGCTTCCTTCCGGGGCTTGGTCAATATGGAACCAGGGCTGAGATTCTCTTGCAAATACTGTGAACTATGTCTCTTGATTAAGTGGGGAATGTCTGAAAGACATCCATCTTTTGAAAGGGTCTGGGGAGCCTAGGCAATGGAGATTAAGGCACTAATGTATGCAAAGAAATATCTAAGGTAAGCTTTCCCTCCCTTTTCTTTCTCCTTCATTTATTTATATATATATTATATATATAATATTTGTAAAATATACAATTGTAAATCCACTAAACTGTGAGGGGGTGGGACTAGAGAGACTGGAGAGAAACCAGGTCCAATAGGCTAGGCCTCACTTGTGTCTAAGAATGTGTGCAACCATAAAGAGCTTTGGGCCAGTGAATTTAGCAAACCTGTTTTGTCTTTGAAAGTCACTGATGGAGAGTGAAGTTTGCATGCTAGGGGACAAGGGAATTGCAGGTATGGACAGCAGTAGGCAGGCTGTGGACACGACAGGTGACAGATGACACCGACTTACCCTACGGTAACAAATTACCTGATAAGCCTTGGGGAGGACATATTTTTTGTATATACTGATATTGGCTGAGACAACTGGGCAGTTGATGACATCCTTCATGACATGGGGGATTAAAAAGAAGCAATACAAGAGAAAAGGACTGGAAAGTAGAATTTTATGTTTTATTTATTATTATTAAGCTCCATAGTCTTTAGAGCTGTAGTAAAGGGCGTGAAGGCTTTTTGAACCCCAGGTTCTGAGCTGTATGCTAAATACTATGCTTGGATTACTTTAGTCAACATGTGGAACAATGCAGTGTGCTAATTATGACTGCTAGAATGATTTTATAGAGGAGGCAGTTTGGGCTTAGGAAGGGCATCTATATAACAAATTAGCTAAGCAAACAACAGAAGATGGAATTAGATGGATAGGAACTGACTATCTGGATTTCCCAGCAGGAAGGGACTTTAGCCACATAAGACTCAGTGTGCCTATGCTGTAAGAGGCTTTAGTGTAGAGCATTGTATGCAGGAACACAGTGGTTGGGTGATGTCTTTGATAATGTGTTCTCCAGTCTTCTGTTAACTTAGAATCCAGGAATAGAAAGTATCTCACGTCCCAGTCTTACAAAATGGAGCCCAGGAAAGATAGTTAACTTATTTATTCGTGCTGTATCAGGAAGCAGAATCTCGTTTCTGACTTTTAAGCTCATTTTCTTTTTGCTTCACTAGGCAGCCTTTCATTTTCTTGGGAGAGGAATGATTAGTGATTATCTTTCCAAAGTCCCAAGAAGTCGTTAGTCTCTGGTGAAACTCAAGACTATGTGAGCTCTCAACATAATCAGGGCATGGGGCGCTTTTGGAGGTTCTATCTTAAGGGATCCAAGCTCTTAAATCTGTTAACACCGGCATCCGTTAGAGTTCACCTCCCTGGGCGCTTCTCACTTTCCTTCAGTGTTGACATCTGCTGCCCTGAAGGAACTCCACCCAACACATGCGCACTGCAGACCACAGCACATCCAAGGCAGGGCTGTTTGTAATAGCAAAAGCATAGGAGAGAGGAGGGGACCTGCAAAACCTTGACAAGGGCCGGGAGGGAAAGTGTTCAGTGTATTCACGCCCAGCCAATCTCAGTCCTTTAAGGAGAGAGATGGAGTCTTCTCATTGTGGCCCTAGCTCCTGGAGCAGGACCTAGGATGTATAACCTGCGCTGTGGAGGCTTGGTGGTAGTGACTAATGAATGGATGATCTCAGCCACTTGTGTGAATATCAGTGAGTGTCTGAGACATGAGTGTACGGGTGAGGCAAAACAGCAGTGTTGTGGGGTTGGCTTTCAAAGTGGAACATCAATCACTCCCAAGTAGCAGACTCTTTAGGTATACCTGTACAAAGTAAAACAGTAAAAGTATAAATGAACCCAAAAGAAAGATTAAAAACAACAACAACAACAGCCAAACAAGCTTTGTAGTTGTGTCAATGAAAGTCAGGCCCAAAGATTGCTTTTGCTTTCCCATAAAACCCCCATCCCCTCCCCCCCCACCACCCAAAGCATGGCACACAGTATCCATTCCTGCAGAGACCACTGCACTTTCCTGCTCTGTGAAGCTGCTTCCGAAGGGATCAGACTCCTCTTTCTTTTATTTCCACGACACTTAGATCAATTCTGATCAAGCATCTTATGCCAAAACCTGGGAGCCCCTCTCTTTCTACATCTCCCTCTTCTCTGTAGGTTGTCCCCATGGGGAGCACGGCCACTTGCCTAATTTACTAACGGACCTAATAACTGGATTCTAGGGCTTTATGGGTGTAACTATAAACTTAGTTTGGGTTCTTGATGTACACAAGGGGCCAAGAACTGTTGACTGACCACTTCAGGATATGGCTAAGGAGTTCATTGTAGCTATGAAAGAGACAACAGCCAGAGACAACTGGAAGAACTCAGAGTAGAGAGAGAAGGAAGAAGACGGAATATGACCAACAGAGAGAGGGACGAATAGCAAGGGGTTAGAGAACAGGGAATAGAGAGACACAGTAAGAATGGAGGCTGTAAGGAAGGTGAGGAGCGGAGGGGAGGGGAGGGCCAGGAGACTTGCGGGAGGCCAAGTTGTCTGTGTCTAAGTTGCCCTTTGGTATGCCTAAAATCCGACCTCAAAGCTTTAGGTCCCCTGAGCCTCAGAGCCACTCCTCTATTGCTGCTCTCCTTTCAGATGGGCTCCAATATCCCTTGTCGAGAAGCCACACTTGGCCTGAGTTCGGTACTTTTTAATTGCCAAATTCTCATCACTTTAGATGGCTTCATTAGATGAAAGGCAAATGGTCTGAGGTCTCCTTCCTCATTTTCATCTCCACTCCTGTCCTTCACGTCAGTGCTTAGACCACGCTTTACCTACTGAATAAACCTACTTCCCCCAACGTTCTTTCACATGTTAATCTGGCCCATGAGGTCCCTCCCTATGGAAGCAGAGCTGACTATGTATTAAGTGATGGTAGCAATTTGTCCTGAGCTACGTAGGGTCAGGAAGGATGTGATGAGGAACTGGGAGATGTAGAAGGGGAAACCATAACCAGGATATATACTGTTGCAGTAAAAATTAAAAAGGGGGCAGAATGGTTCTTGAGCATAACCTCTTGGTCTCGCCCTTGCTAGTTCTGGCTCCAGAGGGCCATTGGAACTAGTGCTAATTTATCTCAGTGGCTCCACACTATGTTAGCCTAGCTATCTTCTAGTCTCAGTGGTCTCTTTGCTCCCATTGCTAGTCGCCCTGGCCAGCCCTGGCCAGTCGGTAACTCTCTGGTCCCAGATACCTGGTAACATCAAGACTCAACAAACTAACCCAGAAATCAGATTTATATGTTAAATTCTCAATCCACACAATAAACTTACAACCAACTGATAAGGATATAAACTGCCCACCTAGATAAGATAAATTTGCCTACAGAAATCCATCCCAACTACCTTGGCAATTCAAGACCACCCAGATCTGGGTCCTCTTTCTCTGTCTCCATCTTGATTTTCCTCCTTCTCCTTCTCTCCTGCCTTACAAAAATTTTGTCCCCGTCTTATTTTTATTACTGTCCAATCATGGCCTTGACCTAACGTGCTAGCCCTCACCAGCATATCGACATCAACCTACAATATTATGTGAGAACAAAGGCTATTTTTCAAACAAAGGAGGGAAAAGAAAGGAAGAAAAGAAGAAAGGAAGAAAGGAAGAGGGGAAAGAGAAGAGAGAAAAGACCAAAGAAAGAAGGAAGAGAGGAAGAAGAAAGAAGCTTGCTTTGGAAGGTAAGTTTTGACTCTTACTTCAGGCTAAATCATGCATGATTAATATCCCTCAAACCACTGTCCTGGCTCAGCCTGGCTCCCAGATTCTGACATGGAAAGGGAGAATAAAAGAGCCCAGCCCTTTCTCCATTGTGGAAGAGGCCCCTCACATTCCTTAGGGAGATTATTCTCCAAAGCACCTTTATCTCTTTCTCTTGTCTCTCCTGGAACCAGAGAGAAACCTTATTCTGGGATTCTAGCTACTCTAACAGCTATAGATCCTGTCGCCTTAAGCTAACACTATGAAGTTCCCTCCTCTGTTTCTTTATTTTGCTATGTTGGTCCTACCTGCCAGGGCCACAGGTCATCTCCTCCTATATCCATACTAACACGACTGAACAGTCTTTTAAAAGAAAAGACTAATAATTCACCTTTAAGCTATGAGATGGTCTCACAGGGAGTTTTGACCTAATGAGACATGGGCTCACCTTGATCAGAGAGCCATCATGTGACTTGCCTCCATCTTGGTTATTGACCTCATCAAGAAGGAAGCAACCATGTGGCTTAGCCACCATCTTAGTCTGTGGTAATGGTATCATGAAGAAGGCAAATGCTGAGTGACTTCACCATCATCTTTCTTAATGTGATAACATGCCACAAACCCAAAATTATGGCATCCATACACCTTGATGATCCTACTGGGTCCTCTGGGGATCCATAGCACCCTTTTAAAAATATTAGATTGAGAGAACATCATGTTCAATTTGTAGTTTTAATCTTTTGTTTTGCTTTACCTCTGACAGTTTTTTTTTGTCATTGTTATATGATACAGTTACTAGCATCTAAGAGGGTCCTGAATGTTTCCCCAGACACATGCCTCCAACACTAGCATACTCACAATGGCAGCTAACGCTCTTAGAGATTCACAGAAGCTTGGCACTCTAGTTCAACCAGGACAGCTACCATTGGGGATTTCCTATGCTAACTTGTGTGTATTATTTCACTGTGGGACAGCTTCTGTTCCTAAAACCAAAGCAACGAAAACCCAGACACTCACAGCTTTAGAAACCACTCAACTGGATTAATGCATTACCATTAGACTCTACATCGAAATATCCTGAAAACACAAAAAGTAAAATAAAATTCTTAAGCCCAGGATTCCTAGATACTAGCCTAGACCTTGGCCTTGACATACTGAATAATACTCAAAACCCCAGGTCCCATATGGACTCCTTACATGCCCAATCCAGTCCTTAGTCTGCTGTTTGGAAACCCTGCTGAGAAGGAACTTTGGATTTCCTCTAAGCGCTGTCATACGGCAAGTCTGTGTTTATATGTTTCTTGTGTATAACACCTTCTGTTCCACTTGTTTATTTTTCCCCATTCCTATAAAAACACCAGCTTCTAAGAACTAAAATATCTACACGAGACTGCCATCTATTTTAATTTTTTCCTTGTGTACAAAAATCAGGTTTTTTTTAAAAAAAACTTTTTTTTTTTTTGTTTCTCCCTCCTCTGGATCATGTCTATAAAAATAAGCTCTTTGTTTTTCTGTAGCTCCCACATGCTGGAAATCACGACACTCAAAGTTTGAAGAGATACTATAGGAGCCCAGGGAGTCATTTTCCCGAGCATCATTTGGGCAACAAAGTATTTCCATACCGTGCTCTGACACTGACTTTGAAATATTTCGCTCTCCCTGTCTGTCCCCATTCCCCCAAACCATCTAAGCATGCTTGATTGTGCATCGTTTGGGCAATGACGTATTTCCAAACTGTGCTCTGACACTGGCTTTGAAATATTTCTCCCTTCCTGTCTGCTCCCATTCCCCCAAACCATTTAAGCATGGTTGATTGCCCAGCCCGGTGGTGAGAGTGGAGGATAAGGCTGGGACACCTGCTCTTGAAATACTGTCTTAACAAAGAGAAAGGATGCTTATGAGGGCCAGGGAAGGGCAGATGAAAGAAGCAAGGGGATATGTAGGCTAAAACATGAGGTCAAACTAAGAAGATTAAGACTTTCAGCCCACAGAGAGGAAGGCTGCATGGGGAGACGATCAAAGGCAGCAGAGCCACAAAGGGTATCAACATGTTCGTGTTCACCAAATTCCAACATGCAAGACCGAGCAGGGAGAAGACAATTAGGAGAAACAGAACAGGAAATTTGGTTTACCCAGTGAGTCATAAACTTTTGGCACAAATCGCTTCTGAGATACGGTTTGCATTGAAAGGGGTAAGACTTCAAAGAAAGCATAATATATTTATGAGTGATAGAGGCACAGTGGGTATCAGGGGTGATTTGAGATGGCCTGGGGTACTTTGCCAGCATGTTGTGCTTGGGTAGGTGCCATGTGAAAGAGAGACTTTTAAGACATGTTTGCTCTGCTGGTAAACCAATCCAGCAAAATTTAGGTCTTTAAGGAGGAAACACCTCATTCAGCCAAGTACCTAAACATTATAAATGATGGGCATAATTTCTTCACTCTATAGGGGTCCTCTTGCTTGCAAGAAGTTGTTCTCAACCTGTAGGTCATGACTCCTTTGGGGTTTAAGCAACCTTTTCACAGCTGTAGCCTAAGACCATTGGAAAACACAGATATCAACAGTATGATTCATAACAGCAGCAAATTACAGTTATGGAGTAACAAGGAAAATAATGTTATAGTTTGGGGTTAACACAACATGAAGTATATTAAACAACATGAACTGTATTAAAGACTCACAACATTAGGAAGGTTGAGAACCACTGATTTCAGGATACTCTCCATCCCTTCTTGAAGTCTCAGTTTGTCAGTTGCTGGAGCGGTTGCTTTGAATACAATGAGGATAGGGCAGTACTGAAATGAACAGAATGGCTGGTGTGTTACGTCACCTCAAAGCAGATGAATGTGATCAGAGAAGAAGAGACAGAAGAGAGTTTCAGACCAGTGAGAAAATGTCTTGCCAATACTCCTCCATGTCAGATGCTGGTATTCCTTTCTGGAGCACACATGGCCTCTCCACCCTTTCAGCCTTCGTCAGTACAAAGGGTTGACTGTAAAAGGGGGCAGTGGAACCTTTGTTCTCAGTCACAAAGTCACAAGCAGTAGCAAGAATTGGGAAGAAATTAAGAAGTCTCTCAGGTCAGCGGTTGGAGTCTGAAGAGATGGGTCAGCAGTTAAGAGCACCTCCTGCTCTTGCAGAGGCCAGGGGTTCTAGTCCCAGCACCCATACTTGGTAGCTAACAACAGTCTGCAGCTCACTCATAAAATACAAAGTCAAAATCAGGGGCAGTTAGCATTCCTTACATTCTATCCTAAGCACCAATGAAACATACCTAGAAATAATGTTGTTTTTTTTTTTAATTTTTTTAATGCCAATAGAACTCCAACCAGCAAGATTAAGAGTTGATTCCTTTTTGGTGTATCAAAACCAAAGAGCATAAATGACTGAGTCATGCAAACAATTGAGCTCTTTCTCTGTTTATTGCTGTGTCAAAACTCAGTGACTAAAAACAATGGTGAGCAAAATGAACTGATAAATTCAACGAGTCAGTAACCTGTACAATCAGTCCCTCCAGGGCCATAAAATGCAGCTTCCAAATGACTGGAATCCTACGGATGGTTCTATACCAACCTGTTTGGCCCCAAGAGTGGGCTGCCATGGTAATGCCAGCAAGAACAGCATTACTGGACCTCTCCACCCATCAGCTCACTTTTGAGGGAAGAGTGTTAGATTTCAGTTTTTGATGGGAAATAGGGCACAATGCAGAAAAACTGGGAGAGGGAGGCAGTGTCATGGCCGTCTTGGAAAAATATAGTATAGTCACTGTGAAGGTACAGATGTGTATGTGTATGAATAGTTACTTCCTTAACCCCCCATGTTAGAGCTTTTGTTTGTTTGTTTTTATTTTTGTTTTGACACCAAGGTGCTGTGGAATGTAAGGTAAGGATGTGTTTGCAGGAAGAAAAAGTGTAATATTGGTAAAAGAATAACCTGAACACTGCACCCGTTTGCTAAGGGTGTTCAAATAAACAAATCAAGCAGGCAGGGACTCTGGTACACTCTGCTTTATCTCAAGAGAAAGGAACCACTGCTGCGAAGATATTCATAGAATTTTTTTTAAAGAAAGGGCTTACTGGAGGAAGCAAGGAATGCTCCCTGCTCTTTGAAAGGGGTACAGACATAGGGCAGAAGAAAGACATCAGTTATCACTAAAGGAGCATTCAGGACATCCCAAAGTGCAGAAGTGTTTGGAGAGAAGAGAATGGGAACAGCATAGGAAACAACTAGAATTTTAGTCAGAAGGCAGGAGAGTGGAATCATGGGATGTCGGGGATAGAGCAGAGAAGGTCAGCATCAACGGCATCAAAATAATAACAAAGGACTGAAAGCAAAGAGTTCCCAAAATAAAAGAAGTCTGAGTCTGCATCTAACAGCACTTCATTCCCTGGGGAAAATAAACAGAACCAAGTGATTTCAGACACGTCCCGATCAAAACATCAGATGACTTCTGTTATCTTTAGAGATAGTCTCACTGTAAACCCTGAATCCTCCAAAATTTGCATACAAAATTATGATTTTAGACTGGATCTGTATGTTATGAAACAGCAGACACAATGATAGAGGAGATCTCTTCAGATGAACATTACATAATAGTAGAGTATGGAGGGGAAAGGTTTTGACCAGAATATTCATTCAAGTTCTTATCAACATATGAACGTCATAGGAGAATGTTTTCACATATGCTGGAGAGACACCGTCACTCTTGTAAGATTTCTGGAAAATTAAATACATGCATGCCAATGACTTTCTTATTGCAGTAATGGAGCCTGGCTGTCACAGGAGGGCAATGGAGATGGCCTCAGTGTGTATGAGGAGAAATGATAGATGTTTAAAGATTGGTGAACAGGTTGGAGGAAAAGCACCACCATCTTTGTAGAATTTACACGTGACACAGTAGTTATCTACCTGAGAATACTCAGAAAAATCACTTAGCTTCACACTCAGGCACCAGGTAATAGAGAAAGTACAGACTGAAGAATATTGATAAACGTCCACATGCACACATATCAATGTGTTTTTTATGTACATGCTAATGTAAGGGTACATGATGTGCCGAAGAATGACATTCTGAACTTAAATAGTATGTAAATGCAAAGAGTGTTTTACTCTGCAGAAGTCCTCCATGCTGGGGACTCCCCATTACCAAGGCAGGGAGACAACCAAGTGAGTTGGCAGGCGTGATTTAAAGCACATTAGGGAATTGGAGTAGGTGACCTCTATGTTAATCTCTTGGGCCCATCTCTATGGACATTCTGTTAGCGGGGTGTCAGGGGCTGGAAACTTGCTGGCAGGTCTTGAAACTGTTGCTGGCCCCATTGTCCTTGCCTCAGGCCAGGTAGTGGGGCAGCTTCTGAGGGGCAGGACGTGCCTGGAATTGCCCAGTTCTTGGAAGCAGAGATTTAGGCCTAGTCTCCTTAACTGCCAAATTGAAGCTGTGACAGGATCAGCCCTGCCTTCTCACTAATTTTTATTTTTAACTGGTATAGGAAAAATAATTGTGAATATGAATGAGATATCAGTTACTGTTCAATACATCACATAATGCTTAAACCATGCAAGTATAGTTATCTCATCAGCTAATTTCTTTGTGATGAAAGTCATCCTAGCTTGTTTGAAATGTACTGTCTTGTCACCTCTAGTCACCGTACTATGCAAGTACACACAGGAACTAAAGACTGTGTCTGAACTCCTGTTTATATAAGGATACGTAATTCACTTTCTACTTTAGAAAATTCAGAGCAGCTGGATTTTGCTCCAGGCAAGAACAACAGCAACAGGAAAACAAAAAGTTGTTAGCATGGGTCTTACTGCCCTGGAGCCCTTTGCATTCTGTCTTTTAGCTGGTCCATCATAAAGCTGCCTGTTAATTCTTTACCCTGACATCCAAAAGAGAAGGCTGTCTGTTAAAGGAGTCTTATTCTGCTCAGCTTGTATGTGAGGAAACTTCCAGCATAAAAGATAATCCCCCACACCCTTCTAAAGTCTCAACAAACAAACAAACAAACAAACAAAAACAAAAACAATGACAAGAAAAAAAACTGACCCTAGAAGAAATAGATTTGGGGGATTGAAGATAATTTACAGACAACTTTAGTATACCGAGACAGTCAAGAAGATATTGGAAACTATTGTACCATAAAAGGAGAAGAAGACGGACGGTGTGAAGCTGAAAAAATGCCAAGAACAAAGAAGGATACTTAGACATTAGACAGATGGCGGCTGAAATACAACATTCGGCCAAGTAACTGGTAGAAATAATTGAGGAACTCTCCAAAGACAGAGGATAGGAACAGAGAGAAAAGGTGGGAGGTCAACTAACCTGAAGACTTAATGCCCAGCAGACTGTCAACAGGGAGGTGAGGCCGCACACTCTTTCCAGAACCCATTTCATCATGCCATAGTGAGGGTAAGAGAAGTAGTGAAAGGATATGCTTTTGCTTAGGTCTACAGATTGTCTTAGTGGCTTAAAGGGAGCCCACAGGGACTCACAAAAGGTGTGGTTCCAACTCATGACCACTCTGAAGAGTAATAGCTTCCCTGACGTGACATCTTAGTGCAATAAGGACCGAGCACACACTCATGGTCATTTCTGGTTCCAGGTGCAAGGCAGAGATTAGAAGCTGGGTGGGAAGCCACCATTGTGGATCTCAAAACAAGCTGACATTTCCCTTAGGGATGGATGTCTGGGTGTTTTGATTAGCAAATCTATTCCCATACACAGAGTGGTATTTAGGCTCTTTTATAAGCAGTTAGAAGGTTTGTGAAAAGAGACCATAAGCCCTCCGGTTTCCACACATAAACAGACACAGATACATATTGGAATAAACACATGGAGGTCCGGTAGGAGGAAACTGATGCCTTTTAATTCATATTTTCAAATAACTCTATGATTCTACACAGTACATCAGAACGCTATAGCAGGGCCTGACTGTGTTGATATTATTATAAAATTTTGACTTGAGGCCAGGAAGGTAAAAGAAGTGTATTAGGAGCATTGCTTAACTACAAGCAATGGGTTTCTCCCTCTGCAACACTCCGGCTTTGTCCTGCTGGCAAGGGGCGGAATAATAATGGAAGATGGCTGCAAAAGTCACTTTTCATGTAGTGAGTGAGCTTGAGACGTTCAGTCCTGCAAATTAAGTTAAAATGAATGGCTTCTGAGCAGCACACGGGGTGACAAGAAGTTTATAAATGCTTTGTCTCCTGAGGTGTTCCAGTAATAGTACATTGGGGCGGAAGAGGCATTTCCTGTGACAGTCCCCGTGGAAAGACCAGCAGTCTCCAAGGAGACTGGTTAATAAGTTAGTTTCTTGAGTGTTGAAAATGAAATAGAGAAGGTAGGAGTATTAACAAAAAGACTTTGAAGGAGAAAATGTTAATTTAGCCAGTTTAATGCTTCTCCTAAGAGAGTGCTATTCAACCCTGTTACCCTACTGTTTGTGGGTATCTTTGAATTTCAATTTGTCATTAGTCTCTGTGAACATATAGATTTGTGTTTTGTTCATGCAGAGATGAGAGACAGAGGGGGATGAATGTGGAACTTATGCATTGCACAAGGAAAGTTCTGGAAAAAGTGTCTGAAGGGCTACTAGGCCCTGTCGGAACAGTCCATGTGGGGAAGATGGAGCTGGTACTGCTCTGTTCTCACTGACCTCAGTGGGGCTAGAGGTACCACACAGTGACACCCACAGGATGGAGGGAACACACAGTGACACACACGAGTATCACACTCACAGGATGGAAGGAACACATAGTGATGAACCCGAGTGTCACCCAGGATAAAGGGAACACAGAGTGACACACCCGAGTGTCACAACCACAGGATAGAGGTAACGAACTGACACGCCTGAATATCACACTCAGAGAATGGAGGTAGCACAGTAACACACCTAAGTGTTTTAGTCAGACGGTCTGCTCAGTAAGAGCGTTTTAATTTTCTTTCTCAATGCCACCCTCAGAGGAGAGAGGATTAATTGGCTGTTGGACAGTCTTGACACTGAGATCATTAGAAAAAGGTACTACGACATTCGGAAGAGAATATGTTTAGGTATGTACAAGAAGGAAGATTACCTCCTAATAAGCATTACTTCTTGGTACGCGTTTATTTATTTACTTCTTGGTATGGGTTAGGTTTTGAACTAGCAGAGAGAGGGGGTGAGGAAGAGGGGGAGAGGGAGCTTCCAATTTCACAGGTCAGTAACCCAGCAAGTTTCCAAGCTCCTTTGTGTGCATGTAATTCTACATATGTTTACACACAGTTTCTCCTGTTTTGTTTGTACCCCTGGAAGTTAATAGTGTTGTTGTTGTTAAATAAATGAATGTATTAATTTTAATGTGAAATGATTTTTGAAAAAGCAGTACTGTTTCCTTGGGAAAGCTTCATGAAATATTTACTTTTCTATCACCGCACTGTAAATCTACTTGACAGTTATAATCATTTTAGGCTTTGGTTTGTTTGTTCTCTGGTTATTATTCCGAGGAAGAGGGCAGAGAAGAGTGCCATGGCATCGCTTGGCCATCTCTTCCCTCCTGACTTCTCTGTTCTTGATTCTATCTTAGTTCAGGCTACATCACTTCTCTGCCCAGACTGCTGCAGTAGCCTCTGTCTAGCTGATTTCATTGCCTCACTGTTTTATATCTGCAAAACTTTCCATTAAAAACAAAATGGCATGTCTGAAAGACAGCCTTTTATGACTTCCATAGTTTTCTTTGCTTGAGTATTAAGACCTAAGCCGGGTACAGAGCCATTTACATATCGTCCTCTTCTACCTCTCCATGGTCAGTTTCGGCTCTTGGGGGGCATTTGAAAATGTCTGCAGAGTCTTTTCTTTTTATTATCTCTACGGAACGTGTGTGAATGCGTAGAGCTGGATGGTGTTACCTGCACTTAACAGATAGTGGATGGCGATGTTTCTGTCCCACCCTCACCCCAATAATGTACAGGACAGCTCCAAAACAAAGAACTGTGTAGTCCAAAATTTCAGCGGAGCTCAGGTTCGGAAACCTTGGTATGATGGAAAGTTTGTCTACTTGATCCAATCTAGAATCACCCATAGAAGAGGATCTCAATGAGAAATTATCTACATGTGGTCGGTCTATGGGCATGTCTGTCCAGGATCGTCTGAAATTAATTGGTGTGGGAAGATCCAACCCACTGCGTGTGCTACCATGGACTAAAAGGAATCCTGAATTGTATGCGTGGAGATATGGAGCTGAATCTGAACAGTCAGGCCCATAAGCATGCATGCATTTGTTTCTTTGTACTCTTGACTGCAGATATCATGTTAGTATAGCTATGCTAAGTTCCTGCTGCCTTAACTTGTATGCTATAAACTGCAACCTCAACTTGTTTGCTAAAAGGATCACCCTGTCCTCTAAGTTGCTTTTTGTCAGAGTATTTTTTTATCACCACAACATAAATGAAACTAGAACACCTGGCTTGTCTGATCCCCTATTTCTCCCGTGTCACCTAGATCCTAACCACAGGAAGCATTTGGACCAAATCACCTTGCTCTCAGTATGTGCTATTCCCCCTGCCTGGAATGACTTCCTCTCTCTTTATCAGTTAAGTAAAAATGCTCTCACAGTATCTGGGGATCTATAGACATTGAGTTTATACTGCACGGTAATGGTTTTGTTTGGTTTTAATTTGTCTGTCTCCCTTTGTTCCACTAGGCAGTTACTTATGATCAGATGTCATGCCTGGCTGCTTCCATTCCTGCTACCTGATAGGCATCTAGATATTAAGTAAACATTGGACATACATGTTCATTGCATACTTGGACAGATACCCAGTTGGGCAAAATGTGTGTTTAGATGAGTTGATAGTCAATACTGATTATGGGCCAGGCCACTGGTAGTTCAAGTTAAAAATGAACTCTTTGGGTTCTTTCCTTTCCCTGTTCCCTTGGTCATTATCTTTTGATTCCTGCTCTGTTGTTGAGCTGAACTGTAGATGACCATGACTCTTTGTCAAAGAAGCATTAGGTCTGGCTTGGTGGATATCAGGTCATATTGTTGGATAACTTTAGAATTCTCCCCTTTAAGGAGGCAGGAAAGGCAGGAAGATCAAAAGTTGATCTTCATGAGCCAGATTCTGTGTGTGCTTCCCTACCCATCACCTCACTCACGACAGCTCTGTAAATTCCCACAGCTTTGGTGGAGGAGTTCCAACAGACACAGCTATCTTAATCCCATCTGCCCCACGCAGGTTTTGAACATGAAATCCTCTTCTTGTCTTGCCAGTAATGGCAGAGATCTATCCCTTTTGTGTGCCACAGCCTTCTCTCTAGGTCTGTCACCTTTGATTACAAACACAAGTTCGTTAATCTTGTCTCTGCCCATTAATCCAAGCTGTATGGTTTTCTAGTTTTAACCTTCCTTTTCATCATCTGGAAGAAAAGGGAACATACACTTTCCTATAGCCTAAGCCCTGCATCATTGCAGGAAATGACTTTCTCTGGATGTGTGGGTCCACGTAAGGACTACTTGCCCCACTGACCTCCTTCTTGGCTACTTGCCCCACTGACCTCTTACTTGGCTATCTGTAGCCTCCAGTTTTGAAACCGTCCCATCATTCCTTGACTCTTTAATTTTCTTATGGATTCTGATCTTATTTTGTGGGTCAGCAGACTGTGCCAAGAAACTTGGTAAGGTTGAGTGGGTTGGAAGCCTCAGAACCCAGAGGGGGTGGTAGGAGTTGCACCTGCTTCCGGCCAGTCTCCTGTCATGTAACCACCTCCCTACATAAGAACGTGACCTATGGTTACGTAAGTCAGAACACAGTTCTCCATGCTAATGAGGTATCTAGAGGCCCCAAGGGTTTAGCTAGTAAGTGTCCCTTCCCGGACATTCCTTCCTGCAAAACATATTTAATCTTAGGTCCACCCTGAGGAGGTGGTATGCACCCATTTTTCATGATGAACAAGCAATAAAGAGTTTGGAATCAAGAACCACTGTGGGGAGCATAGAGAAAGCCTTTGTCTACACATTCATTGCTTAAGTCTCCCACAGAAGGCCCCTCTGTGCTCACGTACAATTGCCCATGAGCTAGGCCAGAGTTTCCCCCATCCCTATGGCCCCAGGTTCTTCATGCTTTGGCCTCCTCTACTCTGCCCTCACATTACCCCTGATTTCCAGTAGCATCTGGATGTCCAGGAATCTGAGAACCCTCATCCCTGACCTCATTGCAGGCCTGTGGACCCCTGACTCTCCATTTCCAATTCTTTTGCATGGTTTCCAGCAGTAACTGGATGCCCAGGAGTCTGGGAACCCCAACTTCAACCTTACACATCTTAGACTGTGTTTTCCCACCCCTGAGCTGTGTATCAGTTCTCCAGCCCAACACCCAACAGTATCACAGAGTAAATGCAACCTGAGGTGTCCACAGCAGAGTTCCCACACCCCAACAGAGGAGCAAAATGCAGAACCACACTATTTCGTCATCATTATTCTTCTTCCTACAAAGACTTGTTTCCTCTTCTTTCTCTATAGGCACTTTAAGCTCTTACATGATTCAAACTTACCATGATCTATCTCTTCTGTTTCCTTTCTTGGCAAGACTTGATTTCTAGCTCAGGGCCTCACGCATGCCAGGCAAGCATTCTACCAGTGAGCTGCGTCTCCAGCCCAGGTCATGTTCTTCTCAGGTATGGACATTTCTTCAGCACTTTGACTTGGGATTTTGCCTGTTGTGCTGCCACAATAGCAGACGTTTAGTGATCTCTGTAGTCTAGGGTTTTATGTGTGTAATTTGGTCAGACAGGACAGAGAGAAGGGTTAATAGAGAAAGATAAAGGACCCTCAGTGCATGCTTATCAAAAATGGTCCAGAATCACCAGGACATTGATTCTTCACTAGAAAACTGTGGTCTGAGTTTTGAAATATATCCTTTGTTTTCTTAGACCTCTGCCTAATCTGTTTTGGTTCATAAGCAATGCTGGAATAATTTCATTAAGGAATTGGAAGAGAAAACCAACTCCCAGAGGCTGTTGTGGGGTCTGCCTGCCACTGGGTATAATATAGGCAGGGAATTTGGATGTTTCAGGGCCGATGACTTTGGATCAAATTAAGATAAGGGGTCAGTTTTCATCAAGTGACTCCAATTGAACCCCCCAAAAAACCCAACAATGACCCAAAAAACAAAGAAAAAAGCAACCAACCTCCCCAGACAAAATAAAACAAAAATAAACAAATAAAAAAAGCTGGGCAGACAGGAAATGAAGAATGGATCACCAGGTGCTCAGAGAAAGTACAGGCCCTGACCCGTAAATATCACACACTAAGCAATGGCTAATGCACGTGTAGCTTTGCAGTACATCTCAGAGGCTATTGGAAGAAAGAAAAGATTCTCCAGCAGTAAGATCGATGATAAAAGGGAGTTGGTTCAGTCAGGAAGCGCTTGCTGTGCAAGCGTGAGGACCTGAGTTTGGATCCTCAGCACCTGTGTGAGAAGCTGAGAGTGGTGGTGGACACCTGCCACCCCTGGTGCTGAGGGTTACAGAACCGGGGTCCCTGGAGCTTGCCACCAGATGTTTTGTCAACTTGTCGAGCTCTGTGTTCTGTGAGAGGCATTTTTCCTAAAGAGAGAAAGAATGGAAGGAATGAGGAAAGAAACAAAAAAGAAAGAAACAAGAAACAAAAAAAAGGGAAGAAGAAAGGAAAGATGAAGAAAGACAGGAAAGAAAGAAAAAGAAAGCAAAGAAAATATGAGGGTGGAGAAAGATAGAGGAAGGCATGTTATACGAATGTCTGGCCTCCATGTGCACAGCTGTGCGCACACATAAATACATACACAAATACTCATCACACACTCTCCAAAATTGATTGATGAAGAGCAGGATGGTGGACGTGGAAAGAAACGATCCATCCAACTCCCCTGTAATTTTTGTACAAGACAGAGCAAGCTATTGATTTTGGAAGCTACCCTCTTGCCTATGTGTGTATGTTTTGTGCATGTGTGTATGTGCACGCATGTGCGCACGAGTGTGTGTGTGTGTGTGTGTGTGTGTGTGTGTGTGTGTGTGTGTGCAAAATACAGTTGTTCTTTTTTTTTTTTTCCTTTTTTTTTTTTCTTTTTTTTTTTTTTTGGTTCTTTCGGAGCTGGGGACCGAACCCAGGGCCTTGCGCTTCCTAGGCAAGCGCTCTACCACTGAGCTAAATCCCCAATCCCAATACAGTTGTTCTTATTGTACTTCTCTTTATGAAATCTCAAGTTCATCCTGCCTGGGGACGTGCACACAGCGAATCCTATTTCAGCCAAGGGTTTGGGAATTGGAACAAAACTTAGTGAACACCACGTATAGAGTCTGAGCACGCCCTCGGCCATATGTTCTTTTGTTGGAAAGGTCAGACTCCTCAATCCAAATCCAATTAACTAGGATTCCTCCAAAGTCCTACTTCTCACCCCACTCATTATGATTTTGAATATTTTGTAAAATGTTGTCAGAAAATGATCAAATATCAAGAAAACAGATGATGGTGACACTTATCACATGAAAGATCCTGACGACCATTGGTGATCAATGGGAGACTATTCTGGGCTAAAGTGTAGAGACGGTTCAATCTCCTCTACATGGTTTAAATCAGTAACTATGGAAACCTCGTGTTTGAAGTTTATTATAATAAACCAGAAATGATGACCTCAGTCATCAAAGACAGACAGCAATGCTCTAGATGGTGATTGCACCCGGACTGTTAAAGGGACTAATAATGAATAGATCTTTGAAGGATTTCTAATGAGGATAGAAGTGAGGGGTTCAAGAACATTCTGAATACCTGGGTTTTTTTCCAACATTTTAATGAAAAATTTCCAACACATATACAAAAGTAGTCAGCCAGCCTCAACCGTTGTCTCCAGAGCTCACATTTCTTTGATGATTGCTGCCCTCAGCCATTATTTCATTTAAGGGTTTGCAAAAGGTGATTTCCTGGTTCTGACTTTCCTCCTGCAATTATTGGGTGAAAAATTTTTTTCCAGAAAGGAAATGTTTCTCATAACAACGGTTTGATTAGCCTGAGATGGGGAATGTGTTACCACAGCTACAGGAAAGGCGGAATAAATGCCTGCTTCTCTATGGGGGTAGGAAGATGGCTCAGTTGGAAAAGTGAGGATCTGAGTTGAAGTCCAGAACCAGCCCTGGGGAAAAATGTGTGATGGTGAATGTTTGTAATACAGAGCTGAGGAGACAGGGAAGTCCAGTCTCTGGAACTCACTGTTACCCAGCCTAGCCCAATAGGTAAGGTCCAAGTTCATGAGAGACCCTTCCTTAAAGAAGTAGATGCTTCCTAGGGAATACCACTTAAGGTTCTTCTCTAGCCTTTTGGGCTCTGCACGTATGCACAAACAAGTATACAGCACACACACACACACATACACACACACACACACACACACACACACACACACACACACACACACACATCCCACTATCTTCTATAATGGAATCCCTGCAACTTGCAGTGTGGTTACCTAACAAATGGGATGTAACAGATTGTTTTAAAAGTACTTGTGAAGGTAAGATTCTTTTGTCCTTCCATTTTTAAATTATAGTTTCTTCACTAAATGTAACCCTCTTACCCTCCCATGTGTTCTGCCGCCAACAAAAACTAGTAAAAAAAATTCCTCAAATAAAAATGACAACAGAGGCATTGGGTTAAGGGAAGAATTATGGCTTTCACGGTCATTCTTCAAATATTTTATGATTTGTGTTTAATACAAGGACCTCCCAGACCTGACATTGCAAGAGTAGGTAGGAAGATAAATTCTGGATGCTGAGAGGTGATGTACAACTTCCTCTTACCTGACAACAGTTCTACAGCAAGGCTATACTCATCCTGTGATATATAAACAGGGGTGGTTGCCAGGGTAGCTGTGGCAGCCATGTTTGTCTGCATTGGCCCTCATGAATCCTGGCAAGGACATTTTTGGTATTTCCAGGATCGTCTATCAGATACTTTAGGATGTAGCAATATCATGAATCTCTAATAGACTTCACCCAAAGAATCATTGTAGTATTTTATTCCAGAGATAGAGAGATACTGGGGAAAATGGGATGATGGGAAAGAGAAAATAATTGCAATAATGCATTATCCATTCCTTTTCCCCTCCCTTTGAGTCTTCTGTGAGTTTCATGACTACATAACAGAGAGCTGACAACCTGGGATAGGGGTGATGGGGGATGTTTTAGATAAAATGCCAGGTGAAATTCAATTCTTAGAAGCTGTTTGAATATGAAACTCAAGAAAAAAGAAGGAACACCAACAATTCCAAATCGACCTCATGAATCTTGATTTTCAAAGACAGTGTGAGTTTCAGACAATTTTAGCAAGTATATCACACGCACTCCTCAGTACATGTTCCTACTGAAACATTGTCATTTATGTGAAACTCAAGTGTGCCTGTCCCATCTCTTTGTTATGCCTAGACATTCCTCAAGGCTGGCCCAGGGATGAACAGTGTACCATTTGCTGTGACGTGTGCCTGTCTTTGCTTTGGGAAGGTTCTGTGGAGCAAGCTGAGAGACATCAGTGGATAGCTCACTTTTTCCACATAATGTTGATTTCCAGTGACTCTCATGCGCATAGGTGAATTTCAATAAGCACAGATATCTATAGAGGCCCAAAGTTGCCCTTCTGATGGTTCTTCTCACAGGGTGCCTTAGTTCTACAAAGTTGTTTCACAGAAGCATTTAGATTCAACCAGATGACATGAATACTTTGTCATACTCCCAACCCGCTCCCTGACCCAACCAACCCCCACAGCCGAGGGCCTGAGCACTCTATCACTGAGCTAAATCCCCAACCATGGCATCAATACTAACTAAAGTTCTGCTTGCCTTGCTCAGATATTCAGAGGAGAGGGTCTGTGTGAAATTCCTGGTATCAGTGATGTGGCTGGAGAACTAGACAAATTGAAAAAAAGCTGTTAGTATCTCTCTGTTGTAAACATGACCGACTTGAGCAGATCAGAGTTCCCCCATACTTTGGCTGTGCAGACCCTTCAGCTTCTCTAGAGATGGACTCCACACCCCTTAAAGCCCTTGCTATTTTGCATTCTCTAGAGGATGCCAGTCTTGCACAACTAGAAAGATGGCCCCCTGGTCACATGTATGACGTGTTGAGAATTTTTCAGGAAGGAGATGTTACGGCCTCGCAGGACCGCAGTTCTATACAGTTGAGCACACACACACCCTTTGTGGTTTAGCTGTTCCATTGCCTTTCCTAAACCAGTTTCCTCTTTGTGATGCTGTAAGCCCCTAAACATGGATGATTTTAGAAAACATACACAAATCCTAGCTTCATATGATTGGTCCGGGGATGATTACTTAATAATTCCTGAGCCAACCATATTATAGCTCTGCTGTACCCTGCCTTAGACAGCTCTGGTATTTTCTGTCCCAACTCAGTAAATTCCTTCTGCCCACAAAGCTCTAAAGTGCATAAAGCTCCTAAAATATGTAATCACCACTCCCAATTAATAAACTCCTGCACTACAACGTTGGAAAATTAGGGCATATATATATCTTTAGTTTGTTTTCACAAAGCAGCTAAAATAAAGCTAGGAATATGCTCTTAAAACATTACTGCTTTTACTTATTTTAGTGCTACGTGTCCCACAAAGGTTTTTTATTATTGTTTTGGGTCTCTCATTTTTCCCTAGGAAAATTATATTCCATCATATCATGTTTTATCACAACTAACTCATATTGTATTATGCCGTGTCTCACTTAAGGTTTCTATCGCTATGAAGAGACACCATGACCATGGCAACTTTTATAAAGGAAATTATTTAATTGGGGCTGGCTTAGTGTCTGGAATCATGGCAGCATGCAGATGATGCTGGAGAAGAGCTGAGAGCTCTGTATCTGGATCCACAGGCAGCAGGAAGAAACTGAGATACTCCCTCCAACAAGGCCACACCCACTCCAAGAAAGCTCCACCTCCTAATAGTGCCATTCCCTGTGAGCCTATGGCGGCCATTTTAATTCAAACTACCACATGCCATAATATTTTTATTCACCTACTCTACCACAGAAAATTATGCACCAACCTTTCGTTCATTTTAATGGCCATTGCGATATCTGTAAAGCATATAATTGTAAGCAAAAATAAATATTATTTCTTTTTTTTTCTTTTTTCTTTTTTTCGGAGCTGAGGACTGAGCCCAGGGCCTTGCGCTTGCTAGGCAAGCGCTCTACCACTGAGCTAAGTCCCCAACCCCAGAAATATTATTTCTTAATAGAGGATACACATATTATTTTCATAGTTATTTGTCCTTAATGGAGTTTTGTGGAGGTTAGGATTGTTATATATTTCAGAGAAGCTGTTTCTAATAATTCCATTACACACACATGAATGCTATTTATCACACAGGTGGAAAACTGTTCAAAATCTGGATTAAATGTGACAAAATAAGATGTCTTTTGTGGTGGATGCTTTCAGTCCCAATGTTTGGAATCTGAGGCAGGAGGACCAAAAAGTTCTAAGTCACCCTTGGTTGTGTATTGAAACCTGTCTCAAAAACCCAGAAAATAATGAAGCTGGAAAATAAGTTTGTATGCTAGCACTTGTTAGCCAGCTTGATTTAACCATTCCAGAATGGTTGTGTATTTTGAAGCATCTAAGTGTGTACCATAAATAGTTATAATTTACACATGTTAATTACAAAAGATGAAAATCATAAAAAGAAGCAAAGCGGAAGTGTAATGTGATTGCCTTGAAGAGAAACAGGCTTTGCTCTTAGAGGTTTATATTCTGAGAAGACCAACCTCTATTGATGATGGGGACGGTAGAACAGGCCCATCCCTGGGTTCAGCTTTGGAGTGGGCTGGGTTTTCCTGGAGGGATATACAAAGAACTGTGAGGGAAATCACTTTGAGAGAGGACGCCTGCAGGCTAGCCAGAGCCCACTGGAAGAAACCATCATATAGGGCACCAGGATTCCGTGTGTAGTGTCCTGATCAGATACTAAGCCTCTCCAGGACCTGAGAGCCTAGGAAAGAGCTGTGACTTTCAACATGGGCCGCTTCAGGGGAGCCTTTCTGAGATGGTGACAGCTAGTAAGAGGCACAGATAGAGATGACAGGGAGGCAGGTAAACAGCTGATGGCTGAGGGCTGAAATTCATGGCCCTCTTCTTCCCTAACTCTCTCCTCCATTCACCTCAGAATCAAGAACGAGATAATGAGAGGAAGAAACAACTGGAGAGCTTAGACTTAACTGAATCAGTTAGAGTTTCTCTTGCTGGGATAAAACACCAGGACTATATAGCTTGTGCCATGTTGGCAAATCGGTAGGCATCTTACTCATCTCATGCAATGGGACCTAAATTATTAGTAACACATTAAATAAGTGATAGCATATGACATAGTGTAGACTACCATAGCATGGACAGATACATCATTAGAGTAAATAACACAGGAAATATAGCATATTTGTATATATTTGAGGTGTATCAGCATTATAGTGACATGCTATGAACCATTTGTTTAACCATCTCTAATTATCTAACATCTCTTTTTAATTTTTTACTGTCATTAATACTCTATGTATCCCTTCTGGAGAATTGTTATATTAATATCTTTGATTATTTGCTTTGGCTAAGTTCCTGGAAGTAGAATTCAATCCAAGAGTATAAATAGCTTTGTGGATAATGACACCCTTTGTCAAATTGCTTTCCAGAAAAGTATTCAAATTTACATTTCAACTTACAGTAGAAGACAGTCCCTCACATGAGGATGGTATTATTAGTTTTGTATGTTACCAGGAAGATGGAAATTTAAACAGAGACAAAAATGGATGTATTGTAAGCTTTATATGCTTTTTACTGTGCCAATAAATTAATTTTATTGTATTCTTTATGTTATCCATATTTGTGCTAGAAACATTATTACTTTTTTAAAAAAGAAAGTTGATTCCTTTGCTAGTGAATAAGATATAGTTAAGGTTGAAAATATAAACAAGCTCAAAGAGAAAATAAAGATTATTTGCAAGCCTACCTTCTGGGTATAACTACCCTGGCAGCTTAGATGTAGGAGTGCTTAATCTTTGTGTGTGTGTGTGTGTGTGTGTGTGTGTGTGTGTGTGTGTGTGTGTGTGTGTGTGCAATTCAGCAGGTTTCAAGCTTGGCTGCATATCATAATCACCAGTGTTGCTTTAAAAAATACAGATGAGCAGAGTTCGTCTCTGGAGATTCACATTCAGTAGGTCTTTCCTTGATGCTGTGCCATAAATGTGACTCCATCCCATATGCCTTAGGGCTTTATTTACCTATCTTCCCTGTTCATAGTGCCTATATCCAAGGCTTTAATGGCCCGTTTAAGCAGCACAACCTTGTAGACCAGCATGTGTTTACATGCATTCTTGAATTCTACATGAATTTGTTTCAGAATTCCCGAACACAAGAGGTCCAAATCTCATTATTTTTGGCAGTAGCTAATCATTATTCCCATGTTGCCAGTCATCCCATCTTTCTTACTCATCCCAACCTACATAGCTAGACAGACTCGAAGATGGCTGCCAATCAACCCTGCCTCTGTTCTCCATGCCCTCCATAATCCCTTCCATTTCAGCAGAGTCTGATAAACGATTTTTTAAAGAACCAATCGATGGCATTGACTTGCCACTTAGTTGATATAAAGTTGTGACTTCTAGCATGCTAGTAAAATTGCCTTTAGTTGGTTTTGTTGCAGTGCTGCAGCGTTAGAGAAGCTCAAATAGCAAGGAACTGCTATTGTCAAAAAGCCACATGGGCTATAAAACAGGTCTTCCTCCAGTTGGGACTTGAGCAGAGACCATGGCCAATTCTTGATTGTAGTCCTGTGTATATCCATGAGTCAGTGGACCCAGCTACGCCATGCCTGGGTTACAAAAGAAACTGAGAGATCAGTGTGCTTGGGTAACGTTGGTGGTAATTGGTTATACAGCAGTAAATAAATTACATAATTAATTCCCAAGTCCTGTCAATTCATTACCTAGGTACCTCTCAAATTTGATATATTTTTCCATGTCAACCATCAGACGTGTAAGTCAGGCATGGCCACCAACTTCTGAATATTTATAGCTGCCTTCTAACACATCATTGTCCCATCTCCCTTGGGCATATAATGCCCCCTTTATTATTTCCACGTCATCTTGTAAAAAGAAATTAGATTGTATTCTGCTGCTGACAACTATCCAGTTTCTTCTGTTGGTTTTGAGCTAAAGTTCAGAGTTTTCAACATGACTCAAGGGGTTCTTTGTAACCTACTCCTTTTCTCTACTTTTCTCTCTTTTGGGTCCTAAATCATTATGCACTCTTGGCTTAATCCCTATCTCCTGCTTTCAACACCTCACTACCTGGGTATTGAAAAACTTCCATTTAACTCTGACTTGTATTTTTGATGGATAGAGAACTTTCCAAAGAAGTCTTTTCCAAACGCCGATGTGTGAGCTGGAAGCCCAGTATGTTTTCTGCTATCTTCACATGCGTCCTCTGTCATTGTAAGCATGTCACTCCCACTGAGTTTATAAGCTCCGAAAACATAAAAATCTCTTGCCTTTTAAAATTACGACTCAGTTGGTATCCAGTAAATATTTGTCAAGTGAATAAGCACACGCCAGTGGACTATTGTGTTTTCCTTGTTATTTGGTAAGATCCTTGATGCATAGACTGATGATCTGAAGACGCTCCATTTGGATCAATATGGAACTTATTCTTATACTCACTCCTTAGTCACCTGCAAGACAGCACAGCACAGCCCTACCCTATGCCAGGGCTCTCCTCTTAATGGGTGGCAAATAGGTTCCGGAACCAGATAGTTTTCATGGTAAGGATCATTTTGGGTTCAATAGAGTATGTCCAACAGGTGGTAAGTGGTCCCCCTTTAACCGAAGGCCAACCTGATTCAAGAAAAAACAGCTATGGCTTCCTTCAAGCTCCATTTTGTTCTGCTGCCTTTTCTTAGGGGAGGTGTCTGGGAAGAATACATTCTATTCCCTTTCTCCTTCTGGGTCCCTCTTCAGTGACTAGAAGGCTACTTAGGGGTGTGCCCATGTGGATACTATTATTCCTTTTATAGGCTGCCTGATCTCAGAATCTCTACACTGATCAGAGAGGTGGGAAGGGAAAGATCAAACTTAATTATCAAACTTGGACAATGCTTTTAGAGGCGACTGGGTTTATTTTGTTGATGTTTTGTTCATTTTTTTGTTTTTGGATTCTTTTTTAAATGAAAATCCCTTCTTGTGTATATCTTATCCTCACTCATGTCTAATGCATCTTGTAATTAATTTTTAGATTCTGTGATTATGAAAATACTCTCTGGTATGTGGTGCTAGGAAAATGGAAACCAGGGCTTCAAGCATGCCAGGCGGAGGATGAGACAGTCTTTATTGTGCCTTTGTAGATGAATTAATTAGTAACTATGAAGTGGGAAATACTCCATAGCCTCTGAGCTATTGCCTTTAGAACAAAGTCTGAGGCCAGTCTAACTTTATTTCCTTGTGAATCACATTGTTCAAACTGCAGTCTAATGTGTTGTTTTCTTTGTAATTCAATTCATTCCGCTAGCATGTCATTTTAGTGCTTAACTTTGTCTAGAACATAATAAGCCTGTTTGCTTTACATATTTAAGTCCGGGGCGGGGGGGGGTGTGTTCTGGCTTAGGAAAGTAATTTTCAAGCTTGTTGTTCATTTCACTTGTACAGATTTCATTTTTAGGCATATTTGCAATTATGAGATCTCCATGTCAATTGTGATTTTTTTTTCATTTAAATCTGAGAGCTGTTCTTGGTGCAGAGAAAAAGTCCATGCTGTTATTTAAGGTTTTAATTTGATATTCGTTTTATTAAAAGTACATTAAGAAATGGCATTTTACAAACCTGTAAGTTCACCTTACACAGTTTATTGTTTGATTTATGAACCTAGTAAATTTTAACAGTTGCTTTCAAGGGAATCTTTGAATAATGTTTGAACCATTTAAGTTGAATACATTTAACTCTCGGGCAGGTCCCTTTATAGCTCAGTTAATGAAATCTCCTTAAGTATTTAAACTCCGTGTATAAATTTAATACATTCAGGTTTTTTTTAAAGTTTTTCAGATGCCCAAAGTACCAGACAAACTTTAAAAATGCCAGGAAATCTAATAAATAACAAATCACGTGTTCTCTGAACCATTCCAATATTTTCAGCTTGATTAGATTCTTTGTATCTTTTTACTTACAGGTGATGGTCTAAAAATCCATTACTCAATTAAACCTTTAAATGGGAATCTAAAAGCTAATCTGTCATATTCACTGATAGGCCATAGGCTCTTAAATCTTAAATAATTTCCTATCTTCTCCAGACACATAAATATTGCTTTTTTTCCCTAAACTTAACACAGAAATATTAACTGTTTAGGCTAAAATCATTTTATAATTTTTTGTATTGAGTGGAAACACGCCTGGAGCAAAATCATACACACTCACTGTATTTTTGTGTGTATGTGTGTTATATGCGTGTATGTATGTGGTATGTGTGTGTATGTGCATGTGTGCATGTGCATATGTTCATACATGGATATATAAGTGTGGAATCCAGAGAATGATATCAGTTATCTTTCTCCATTGCTTTTAAAAAAAAAACATTTTCTTGGATATTATATGTATTTACATCTCAATATATGTATTGCCCCTCTCTCATACTCCCTCCCCCTCCCCATGCTTCTATGAGGATGCTTGCACTCCCACCCACTCACTCCCACCTCAATGCCCTGGCATTCCCCTACACTGGGGAAACAAGCCTTCACAGAACCAAGGGCTTCTCCTCCTATTGATGCTGGACAATGCCGTCCTCTGCCGCATATGTGCCTGGAGTCATGGGTCCCTCTATGTGTACTCATTGGTTGGTGGTTCAGTCCCTGGGCGCTCTGGTGGAGTCTGGTTGGTTGATATTGTTGTTCTTCCTATGAGGTTGCAAACCCCTTCAGCTCCTTCAGTCTTTCCTCTAACTCTTCCATTGGGGGTTCCCTTGTTCAGTCCAATGGTTAGCTGCGAGGATCCTTATCTGTATCTGTAGGGCTCTGGCAGAGTCTCTCAGGAAACACCTATATCTGGCTCCTGTCAGTAAGCCCTTCTTATCATCAAAATAGTGACTGGGTTCGGTGGCTGGATATGGGATGGATCCATAGGTAGGTCAGTCCCTGTTCCACTCTTTCTCCCTGTATTTCCTCCTGTGAGTATTTTGCTCTTATCTTTAAAAAAAAAACAACAAGTATTTATTATGTAGTGTTCTGTTTGCATGTATGCCTGCTTGCCAGAAGAGGGCACCAGGTCACATTTTAGATGGTTGATGACTCACCAGGTGGTTCCCGGGAGTTGAACTCAGGACCTCTAGAAGATCAGCTGGAGCTCTTAACTCTGAGCCGTCTTCCCGGCCCTTCTCTTCTCTTTTAAGGCAAGGTTTTTCATTGACTCTGAAGTTTATGGATCTGGCTAGGCTGCCTTCCCCAGCTAGCTTCAGGAATCTGCCTGCTCCCGTTTCCCCAGTGCTGAGAACACAGGCACCTAATTCTTGATGTGGATAGTGAAGATAGGACAGGTCCTCCTACCTGTACAAGAAGCAAGTTTATGGACTGAACCATTTCTGTAGCACCTACCTATTAGATTTGGGGACAAAGAGTTACCATGGCAGAGGCTGAATTAAAGAGCAGCAAGAATAGTGACAAGTGACAGATGACTGAATTTACCAAGCTTTTGCTGTGTGTCCCATTCAGTACTGTGCATCTGGAACTCTGTCGACAGGGCAGTCCTGAGATGAAGAAGCCATGTCTACAATGAGACTACAAGTTTACATTAAAAAAAAAATTCAAGGAAAAATACAGTCACTTGACCGTAGACACCTAGCAACAGATGAAGCATTTCCACTCTGGATTTGTGTCTACTGAGAAGTCACAGTTTTCACTTGTATGTGTTAGCATAAGGTATCCAAGACACCAGACCTTTAGAGGAGAGTGCCTTCCACTAGGCTGAAGTTGTATTTTGAGGTTTTTATCTTCCCAGTAAGGCTCGTAGCTACATCATCTTTCCTATTGTTTCTGCTTCTCAGCTGAGCCCCTCCCCCATCCATTGGCAGGCTCTTTGTATAAATTAGCATTTCACACACAGAACATGCTCATCTCTCTTGCCTTCCAAGGGGACATCATGGTTGAGGCTCTGCTCTCTTTTCTGCTCTACCTCCAAGGTGATTTACCATCCTGCCAGCATAGCTCTTTACCACCCTCGGCTCCTCTTTAATTCTTTTATTGTGGCTCCTACTTTTTTTTTTTTTAAATCTTTATTAACTTGAGTATTTCTTATTTACATTTCGATTATTATTCCCCTTCCTGGTTTCCGGGTCAACATCCCCCTCCCCTTCTACATGGGCTTCCCCTCCCCATCTTCCCCCCATTACCACGTTCACTGGGGGTTCAAGGGTTCACTGGCAGGATCAAGGGCTTCCCCTTCCACTGGTGCTCTTACTAGCTTCAATGCTACCTATGAGGTTGGAGCCCAGGGTCAGTCCATGTATAGTCTTTGGGTAGTGGCTTAGTCCCTGGAAGCTCTGGTTGCTTGGCATTGTTATTCATATGGGGTCTTGATGCCCTTTAAGCTCTTCCAGTCCTTTCTCTGATTCCTTCAACGGGGTCCCGTTGTTCTCAGTTCAGTGGTTTGCTGCTGGCATTCGCCTCTGTATTTGCTGTATTCTGGGTGTGTCTCTCAGGAGAGATCTACATCCGGTTCCTGTCGGTCTGCATTTCCTTGCTTCATCCATCTTGTCTAATTGGGTGGCTGTATATGTATGGGCCACATGTAGCTCCTACTTTTTAAACACATTTCTTTTTGGTCTCACATGATTTTTTAATTCTCAATTGCTATTTTAAAAGTCTTAAATTTTTTTTTTTGTTTTAAATTTAGGTGTATGTGTGTGAGTGTCTCTCTGTATTTATGCCACATGAATTTAGGTACCTCAAGAGACCATAAAAGGGTTACAGATCTACTGGATCTGAAGTCACAGGTATCTCTGAAACCTCTTAATGTGGCGCTGGGAATCAAACTGAGGACCTCTGAAGAGCAGCAAATACTCTTAACTGCTGAGCCATTTTTTCACACACACACCCCCCCATCACTTGATAAGTTTCCAAACTTATCCCATTGTCTTTTATTCTTAACTTTCTTTCCTGAGAAACGAAAACCGTGACTTCACAGGAGGACTTCTGTCTTAGCCAATGTTCCACTACTAGGAAGAGACGCGACAACCACAGCAACTCCTACAAAAGAAAGCATTTCATTGGGGCTGGCCTCTAGTTTAGAGGTTTAGTGCATTGTCATCCACATGGTGATATTGGGAAGCATGCTGATATGCAGGCAGACATGGTGTTGGTGAGGGAGCTGAGAGTTCTACATCAGGATCCTCAGGTAGCAGGAAGAGAGAGAGAGGCACTGGGCGTGTCTTGAGCGTTTGAAATCTCAAAGCCCGCCTCCGGGGACATACTTCCTCCTACAAGGCCACACCCACTCCAACAAGGCCAAACCTACTCCAGCAAGGCCACACCCACTCCAAAAAGGCCACATCTCCTAATAGTGCCATGCCCTGGGGACCAAACATTTAAATCTCCTAGCCCTTGAGAGTCTTTCTTGTTCAAACCACCACAACTTCCTTTCCGTGTATCCTGCTGGAATATTCTACTGAGACTGGGTTTTGGGGTGTTTCTACGAGTTTAAAGAGTTTTGTTTTTTTTTTTTAACAGAAAATTAAGAAATGACAAATCAAGGGCTTCCAGACAGGCTTTATTTAACATAAGTATTTATCTGAGATTCTTGAAGATCTCTATGATAAAGATTTTCTGTTTCAAATGCCTTATTTTGAGAAATCTATAGTGGAGTTATATTTAGGTCATTTTTTTTTAAGTCTAAAAAATAATCTTTGAACTGTATTTTTAGATAATCAGAACTGAATGTTATTTCCATTTAGAGTCACAAACATTCATTATTCATTAACAGAAATCTAGGCAATGCATATGATATAATGATAGATATTCTTACTCGATTTTATGACCTAGAGTACATTAAAGAATACAGCATTTTCTTTGGTGACTAGGAACAAGAGGAGAGAGTTTGCTCTAATGAGAGGAAAACAATCTAGAAAATGTCAATAGAGGAAGTCTTGGCTTGCTGTGGTGGGAGTAGAGGCTAGCCCCTTTGCCTGTCATCCAAGGTCACTTGCAATTTGAATTCTGGTTTTCCAGGTGTATATCTTATGAACCTAGTACTGAAAGAAAAGCAGTATACTGGGTTAAACTTGTGTTTGTTCTTTCTCATTTTCGATCTTGGTTTCCAGAACATTCTTCCTTTTGTTGATCTTCAAAAACTTACCTCTCCTGTCTTTCTGTTCCAGCAGATAATCAGTTTGAAAACAGGGATGGAAAGGGCCTACCTTAGATTACAACTCTCTCTCTCTCTCTCTCTCTCTCTCTCTCTCTCTCTCTCTCTCTCTCTCTCTCTCTCTCTCTCTCTCTGAAGCCCCAAATTGTAATTTGATTTTCTACCAAGGTCTGACAAGTACAGTGAATAGGTTATTTGGTTGAAAGGAGACGGCTTGTAAGAAGACAAGAAATGAAGTTGGTGCATAGCCGGACTACACAGGGAAAATGGAGAGGCCAGGGCAGAGGAAGAGACAGGCAAGTAGAGAAGAGGGAAGCCGGTGGACATCACTCAGTTCAAACAGCTATATTTTTCCTTACTGAAATACTTGCTGACATACTGGTGCCTTTGACACTGGGAGAAAGAATCTGTTTACTTTTGCTTACAAGTTTCAAGGCTGAGTCTGAAGCAAACATTTGTCGCCCCATGCAATGCCCACAGACAGTACTGTGTCAGAGATTGTTTAGAAGTGTTTCAGAAACCCCAGGCTGTCTTCCCAGTTTCCCAGTTATTCCTGAGAGTCTCTTTGACATTCACACTCTATCATTTTTGCCTAATTGGTGTTATTTGAAAGATTAAGCCCAATTCCTTTCATCATACCTGAAAGATTATATTTGAGACCAACATTTATTTTCATCTTGTGTACCTTTTTTTTTCCTTTCTAAATCAAATTGAGTATTTTCATAGAGACTATCTTGTTTTTTATTTTTTTAATCCCCTCTAGGACAATTCTTGTTCTGATTGTTTCATGATGGGATTCTATGCAGAAGAAACCAAAGGCAAGAGTCAACCGTCACTGGAGAACGAATGTACACAGCTCTTAGGCAATTTCTGCTAAGCCATCAAAGTTTAACTCAAAACTCATTGCCAAGGCCCACTGCAGCCAAAAGAGCTGAAGAGTTGACTATTGTAGCCCACTCAGCAGTGCCTCCTGCAGCCCAAAGAAGGGATTTGTGGCCTGTTTTCCATTTTTTTTTTTTGCTTAATCCAAGGTTCTAGTTTAAAGAACCCCGAAGTCTATCGTGTTGGACCTTGCTCTTCTAGGATAGGGCCCATGTGGTCTTCCTCTGTGGGGATGTCTTTTCTTGCTTTCATCCGAGCCCACTATGTGACTTCATTAATGTAGAAGATTCTGGAATTGCTTCCTCAGTTTCTGCCATTGTGGGGAGATGTGTCTAGATTCTCTATCAGAAGCCACAGGGGTTGATAATATAGCTCTTTCCAGTCGTGTAAGCCATTAAGAATAAAAAGCTTAAGCATGCTCAGAATTGCTTGGTAGCATTGAGATTAGATTGCTGGATTAGGAGGGGAGAAGGTAATTGTGGAAGTTAAGGTGGAGAGGAAGGAAACAATCAGGCAGAAGCATCTGCAAATATTCAGGTCCAAGAGACAGCAGGAGTGGAGAGAGATGAGGCAGTCAGGAAAGACGAACCAAGCTAAGAAATGTGAGCTGTGAGCATCCGAGAGTAAGGGCAGCTGGCTCCACAGCGCTGGGATAATGACAGTGCATGCATGAGGTTAAGGATGCAAGCTGGTGGTCAAATCCGGTCACAGCCCAAGTGAGGCAACTGGAAGCTTGAGTAGAGCCGCTAAGGGAACTGAGAAGCTCCGGGTGGAGAGTATTCCTTACAGCTGATAGCTAGTGGCCCTCCATCAGCCATGCCTAGGCAAGCTGACAGGAGGCAACCACAGTGCTCGAAAGTACTTAGGTTCTTATGTCTCTGTATCCGAGGCTCTGGTGAAGCATCAAGGAGGTTGGGGGCTCAGCAGCTGAGCGCCGTCTTTGGCTCCTGGCTCTTGGCCAGGCCTCCAGCTAGGACTGGCAGACAGACTACCTGGATGAAACATTTTCAAGTTGCCTAGGCTTCCTCACAGCATGGCAGCTGAGTTTCAGATTTTTAAAGGGCAGGAAAGAGAGGTGGCCATTTTGTTCTGTTTCCAATGTTCCAACTAAGGAGAGAAAACTTAAGATTTTCTACTTCTTTTTGAATGGAGTAATGGAGAATTTGGGAACCATTGAAAATTATTATGTGCTAATTAGAAATATGTCATCTCCTCAGGCAGACACAACTCTTTAGGCAAACACATTTCTTCAGGCAAAGAAGATGCTTCTATTTCCAGACAACAGTATTTCTGTATACCCGTTAAATTCAATGCTACTATTTCCCTTTGTGAGGTTCACAATGTGTACAACCACACACAAAAACCCTGGGCTTAAAAAAATCACAAGTACTCACTTTGTTTTCATCACTTGTCAAAAGCAAAAGGAAAGGACATTTCTTCAATACAGTTTCCAGCTTTTTCCTCATCTGCACCCCCTACCCACCTCCAACCCCCATTGACCCCCTTAAATTAAAAGGTACTCTTACCACGTGACTTTTGCTGGCCCTGGACTTTCTATGGTTGGTCAACTTAAAAATGTCTTGATAGTGTCAATCAATCACTATTGTCTTGTCTATCTACTCATTCTCATCCTTTTCTCTCATCTCTATCTGGATTATATGCCTAGAAGTATAAGGCTAAAGAATAAGGAAACCATTGCTTTATGAAAGCCCAGTGCTAATAATTAGTTTTCTTTTCTTTTATTATCTCTTTGGTGGGGGCAAGTATCTTCAAAGTGATTGTCATCCTTTCTCCTAAAATCTTCCAAATTTCAAATGTTTATCAGTGAGCGATTTCATAGGAATTAATTTAATCACATATGATGACTGCTTAAATCTCCGCCTTTGTTTTCCTGAAGTATCCAGCATGAGAAGAAGGTGGACTAGGCGATGAGCAAGAAGTAGTTGCTGAGAAAAATTCCACAGGACTATGTATAAGTAAAGGCCAGGGAACAGGCTGGGGAGGCACATTCCTGATCCCAGAGAGGAGTCTCCAATGGCGACAGAGAACAGAACCGTGTTCTGTCCCAGCACCAACTGTAGGGAAAGGCACTGGGAGCTAAGGGCCACTTGAGTACGACACAGGTAGATGAGGAGGTGAGAGGGAGAAAGATGGGACCACCACTTGAGCCTTCAGAGCATAAGACTAACCTGGATATTGATCACTGGAGGATTCTAAAGAAACTCATCCCATTCCCTGCACATTAATTACAATCTAAAGCTGATGGATACAGGATGCAGACAACATTTCCCGTTCTTAAATGTTGACTTTTGGACAAGTGTGAGTGAAATCAGCGGTAGATATAGGCACAGTGGTATTCAAACAAAGGCCTTTCTCTCCCAAGCACTGTGGCCAAATTCAGTTTGCTCTGGGCATTCATTCTCTTTAAGACCCCGAAAGATGCTCTCTGCCTGATCTGTCAGCTTCCTGGGACAGTGGTTCTCAACCTATGGGTCGCGACCCCTCTGGGTCCATTTGTAACAATGAAAATATCAGATATTTACATTCAATATGGGTATTTACATTAAACTGCATTCTGCATATCAGATGTTTACATTAAAACCCACAATAGCAGTAAAACTACAGTTATGAAGCAGTGATGAAAATAATTTATGGTGGGGGGGGTCACCACAACATCTGGAACTGTATTAAAGTGTCACAGCATGAGGAAGGTTGAGAACTATTTTCCTAGGAATATAAAGAAGACTTTAAGGTTAGGGCCTATGGTTTCCAGGACAGTGACAGTCAAGGCTGAAAAATTTGCTGTGCCCTCACTTAGATTGCCTATGGGTTGCGGAAGGGACAGGAGAGGTTTTTGTCTAAATACGTGGATTTTAAATTATGGCCTCCCACTCCCTCAACCCACTGTGTACTTTAAACACTGCTGGGTTGTTGGTCCCTAGATGGGACCCTGATGGGTCCATTTTAATCCTTCTATGCCTTATTTTTCAAAGACCTACTTAAAGAAATGTGGAAAGGACTGGATTTTAAAGGTCCTTTCTACTGTTCAATTGGATGCGCCATTATTGACTCTGGTTGAAAGCATTTTTCAATGGCAGTGATATTCTGTAACATTGTCGCTCATACACTTAGGCGCCATTGTTTATGGGTAATGATGAAAGGAAAACCTGGACCACTTAGCTGTGAGCCATCAGATCCATCAACTGCAAGAGTCTTTTTCCCTTCAGAAACATGAAAGGGCAGAAGGTACAGCTTAGAAATAATAAAAGGAGGCGTACATGCTTGACATTTTATACTATGCATTAATAATTTTAATGATGTTTATTCACCTTCCTTTCTTTACTTCCTATATGGCTGTGCCTTCTATTACATATAATGAAATATATATATATTATATGTATGATAAACATATAGGATAATAGATACATACATAATACAAATGCCCATATTGTCCTTATGATCATATATCTTACTTTTTCTGTTGCTGAGAGGAAGTACCCAGGCAAACGCTACTAACAGGAGGAAGGGTTTATTCCGTCTCATAATTCAAAGTTCATAATTGTTTGTAAACATATATCTTTCAGAAGTATGAATACCGTATTCTCTCCCTAGCATGTTCTGATGTGTTAAGCCACTGAAACGCTTTTTACCCCACCTGGTGAATGTCTAACTCATCCCTTCTATGGTTATATACTTCCTGGAGAATCCACTTAATGAGCATCCCCTTCAATGTGTGTTTTGCTGTTGTGATTCTTGACCTGTTAAGCAGTAAAATATCCTTTACCAAATTCTTGTTTATGTCACCTGGTGCTTCTTATTTTTTGTTTATATTTTATCTTTGTAAGTGTATGCGTCCCTTCGTAGGAATGCACACATGAGTGCAGATGCCTGCCAAAGCCGAAGGCATCAGCTCTCCCCTGAGCTGTAGTTACAGGTGGTTGTGAGCAGCCCAGTGTGAGTGCTGGAAACCGAACCCAGGTCCTCTACGTTAGGTCAAAAGTGGGCCTCCAAAATGGCAGTGCTGCTGACAGTACCATAGATGAAAGTCTGGGGTCTGCTCAGGCTGGTCTCTGAGCAGGTTAACAGAATGATTGCTGGTAGATAAACGAAAGCCTTCAGTCAGCGTGCCGCAGGAACCTCGTGAAGCAGGTTCATCAGGAAAAGGTATCATTTCCCTTATCTGCTTCTACAGATAGCTTCTTCTTACAATGTGGCATGTAGTCCCTTATGAGCTCAAGTAAACCAGTAACAGAGTAAAGTCCCAACACCAGTTGCCAAGCTCTTCTGGCCCATATGCTCCTTCTCTCTACTCCAAATCCCAGGCGGGTCCAGCCCACAGCCTCCCGACCGCCACAGCATACCTTAAAACTGACATGGCTCTTGCTGCGGTCCTCTGGGCCCTCCTACCCTCAGATGGCTTTGGTAGTTTAAATTCCCCCCAAAAACCTTTCTTTCTACTCCTGGAGTGGTCCAATTCAATGGTTTCACTATTCCCTTGGGGACAGTCCGCACGAAGAGCATGTATTCTTTACCATGACCCGTCGGTCTCTCCAGCTCCTTAGCCTATATTCCTTTCATTAGACTCCCTTGAAAGGAAGGTTTTGGTCAAGAATATTTGTGAATTTTGACAAAATGGAAGATCGTTTACTTAAAATACTTTGGAAATTGACATTTTTCTTCAAAGCACATTGTTTTTTATGGCCCCCACACTTTTCTTTCCGAAGAAATGTGAAGTGGATATGTAAAGACCAATGTGAACAATTATTTTTTTTTTTAGACTTTGCCAATCTAATGGGCACAAACAACATCTCCACTTATAATTTTAGCGTCAGCAATATGCTCAGAGGTCTTTGAGCATTTTCTGGTCATTGACAGTCCCCTCTCCGAGTTTTCTCTGACTCTATTCCTGTGTAGTGTAACCCCTCTTCTTCTGAGTGCAGATCTAGGTTCTTGTTTTGTTTTGTTTTGATTTTGAGATAGACTTTCATATATTCCATGTGGGCCTCCAGTCTTGACCTCTCTGCCTTCATATCCAAGGCTTGTACATGCTGAACAAGAACTTTGTCAAAGGTGCTACGGCCTCAGCACCTTTTCCAGTTCACTCACTATGTCTATCCTCTCTTTGATACTCTCTAGCTCTCCAGCCAGATAAGAACAAACTCACGCCTCTGTCCTCAGTAATACACACGGTCTTCTAGATTTTCTCAAGATAATTTTTGTTTACTTGATTTTTATGATTTGCACCCTTAGTGCATATTTAATTTGTCTCATGAGATGCAAAATGAGCATACATTTTTTCCGTGTGGATAATATGAATTATTATTATTTATTGTTATCATTATCATTTCTTTTAGCCAATGGACTAAAATGCTACCCCTACTGTACAAGATGTGTCAGCGCCTTATTCTTGACTTTCTATCATGTACCAGCAGTCTAAATGTCAGTAAGTTTATGCTAAATTTGATCTCCAGTAAAGCAGATCGCTTTTTGAAATAATCTGCTGCATTGTTTTGTGTAATTATTCTCCCACATGAAATACTGTTATCATGAAGAGAAAATTAAATGTCATATTAGCACTTAAATTTAAGTTTCATTTAAGCTTCCTAAGTATAGAAATAGGTATCGATACAGACGGCTTTTGTGACATTACATCTTCCTGTCATGTGACAGTAACAGTGTACTAGCATCTTCTTTTTCTCGTTTTATGGTTTAATGTATTAATAAATTAGATTCTGTGCGAGACATTTCTTTTGGTGTCTGTGGCTGAGGCTAGCCCTGGAGTTAGCTTTTGCCCCTGACTTTGGAAGCTGTGATGATGATGATGATGTTTCTCTCATCTCTTGGCTGTGCAGATGCTGATGTGTGGTACCCAGAAGGTAGGACTCGCTTGATGTCATGCAGTGTACCCACCCGTGCTGCACACTGCATTTCCATCCCTCAGACATGCCTCCGCGGGAAGGCACTGGGCATGCAGAACTCTGCAGGGCACCTATCAGATGGTGAGCCTTCTTTTTAATACCAAGTGTTTTCTCCTTGTTGTTTCCATTTGTTTTGACCTTTAAAGCCTCTGTGCTAAGAGCCTTCTCGCCCTTATGTTCCTCCGGGTTTAAAATTGTTCTTTTTGTAAGGCCTATCAAGAGCAAGGATGTACCATGTTATCATGCTAAGATCAGCAGTCTGGCTCAGCTGAATTGAATACCAGTTCAAAAGTTGCCCAAGGCCATGGCAAAGGCATAACTCAAACGGACTACTACATCTGCAAATTCAATTGGCACTCTGTACAGCCTGTACATAGTATATAGTGTTGATTTACTCGTCAATAAAGTTTGCAAGACTTTTTACTTTCCATTCACAAAATTGTCTTTTTTTATTATTACTTTTTAGGTAGTTTTTCTTTCTTTTGGTTTCTACTATTACCTAGCACTTTAATTTCCTCAAAGTCATACCTTTGTTGGGGGAAGGATATGTCTTGCTATTTTATTTCTAATTATCTCAGTCTTTAATGGGAGAATCCCGCATGCATTCCCTCCCCTTTTTCTTCCCATTCTAATGCACTACCACTGAGTACATCTCTAGGTCTTATCGTCTTTCTTAAATATATGCATTTTTACTTGTAATTGATTTTATAAACAATCCATGAATTGTCTATCTTTCTGTGAGGACACACGCACGCACACACACACACATAAACATACACACACACATACACACACACAGGCATACATATATACAGAGAGAGACAGAGACACATAGATACAAAGAGAAACACAGACATAGACACATAGAAACACACACACACACACACATACACACACTCACACTAAAAGTTTCAATGTAGACTGTATTGGTTTGATAAACCACTATTAAAAAGAACCACACATTTGTGTTTAAACACACATCAATACACAGTCTGGAGGTCAGAAGTTGAAGGCCACAGTGTTGGCAGTTGTGCCTCTCCAGTGGCCAATGGCTACCTTCTACATGTCTTCTGTGACTTTTCTTCTTTGCTTAGTCACTATTCAAGTCTCTTTATTGTGGTAAATTTCTTCTTCTTGGAAGAGAGCTAGTCATACTGAATTATGCCCAGTGTATTGACAGTGTTCACTTCCACTCCTTCAAAGGCACTGTCTTCAAAGACTGTCATATTTTGAAGTACTAGGTTTCAATATGAATTTTTCAGTGGGTACCATTCAGTCCATAACATAGGCAATGAAGGAAGCTTACAAATTGCCCTATGCACCTTATCTCTGACTGGTTTTGAACTAGACCTACATAATATTCAGAAGTCTATATCAAGGCTTCAAACTAAAACAATATTTTATCACTATCTCTAATTTTAAGTAGTTTTTGGATACAAGGGCTCACTGTGTAGCCTTGGCTGGCCTGGAACTTGTTTTGTAGGCCAGGCTGGTTTTGAATTTACAGAGCTCCTCCTGCCTCTGCCTCCCGAGTGCTAGGACTAAAAGCAGGTATACTACAACACCTGTCAACTTTTACAAAACACAAGTTATGTTTAGCTTCTGTCTTGTATGCTGCATGATACATGACATTTATATAGTACCTTAGCAGATATATTTATATACTGCCTAATCTGTGAATCATTCTCTCTTTCCTGCCTAAGGACTTTGACCTTAAACTCCACCTTATCAATGTTAATGGTCCCTTACTTTCAGCTATGGCCACACATTTACTTTCAATATTTTCTTAATATCCTGCCCATGCAACGGCACAAATTTAAACCTCACAAATCAAGATTTGCTCCTGCAGATCATTCTAACAGTCTTGCTTATGTTGATTTCTGGTTAGTGTAACAACTCGAAGTTTTCTCTCTCTAGTTTATGATCCATTTTGGTTATCCTGCTTTTCCCCATCCTAATTTTAATTGACATGGTTACTCTTCTTTTTTATCTGGGTGTTCTATGTACTCTTCCAGCCTGTTCTTGGCTCTCTTTTTCTATTCTTGTTCTTAGACATCTTCCTCTAAATCTGCTTCTCTGTATTTGTTCCAACCCAAAAGAGTGTGTATCCCCCTCCCCTCGGCAAGGTGATTCTCAGCTCACTAGTCTTCCTCTTTTTTTCCCTCTCCTTCATCTCTCCTCTTCCAGTCCTTGATCATCGGTGGTTGTTTTTTTGTAAATGCTACTTCTTCGTTCTTAAGGACCAAAGGCTGCCAAGAAGGCTGGAACAGCTCTGATGCTCAAGCCTTTATTTACTGTTTCCTTTATGTTTCTCCATGAAATTTGTTATTTACTTTATGTAGAGACTTATGTGTCTGCATCCTTTCTTTTGGTGTATGTGTGTGTGTGTGTGTGTGTGTGTGTGTGTGTGTGTGTGTGTGTGTGTGTGTACACATGCCCATGAGCAAGTGGGGCTTTGGGAATTCAAACTCAGGTCCCCATGCTTCAAAGGGGCTGCTTTTGCCTGCTGAGACATATCCCCCAAGACCATATCTGTATCTTTTCATATTATTTCTGCTTGAAATTTATCCATACTGTCTTCAGAATTAACTCGTCCTTAGGAGAATGTTCTCTGTCTTTATGTTTTCTTCTTTTTTGAAGTATTGTGCTTTTGTCATTCTGTTCCCTCATGTTAGGAGGAGATACTTAGGTCTAAGCTTCATCCTAAAACCTTTTTGTACCTTCTTAATATGACCACGTGTCATTTAATGATCAGGATAATTTAGCGAAATGCATCATGTTGTGTTTGCGTGAACATCATAGTGTCCATCTATACATACCCAGAGTGGTATAAACCATTGAGCTTTAAACTATAAGGCACACACGTGCACACACACACACACACACACATATTATAGACAATTGTTGCTTCTAAGACCATGAAGAATAAAAAGAGCAACTCATGTACAAGTGACATCTACACTCAAAAGACTTGCTAACCAAGGCATGGTGAGCTTGCTGTAGGTGTAGAGTGGTGTGATACTTAACTTGATGGGACCCAGAACCACCTAGTGGAAGAACATTTCTGTGTGCCCGTGAGGGACTGTCCAAGTCAGATTAATTGAGGTGGAAAGACTTTTCCGTTGTGGGTGTCATCGTTTTGTGGGTAGGGAACCTGGACTGTGTAAAAGAAGAAATCAAACAAGCACTGACAGTCATTGCCTTCTGCTTTAAGGCTATAAATGCATTGTGACCAGCCTGCTGCATGGCTTTCCTACTAGGATAGGAAGTACCATGGGACTGTGAGCCGAAATAAACTCTTCTTTCCTGAAGTTGCCTTTGCAGGGTGTTTTGTCACAGCAGAGGGAAAAGTTAACTAATATAATGTGTGTTATTTGAATAGGTGTGGCCCCCATAGACTCATGTATGAATGCTTGGCCCATAGGGAGAGGCACTATTGGGAGGTGTGGCCTTGTTGGAGTAGGTGTGGCCTTGTTGGAATAGGTGTGGCCTTGTTGGAGTAGGTGTGGCCTTGTTGGAGTAGGTGTGGCCTTGTTGGAGTAGGTGTGGCCTTGTTGGAGGAAGTGTGTCACTGTGGGGGCAGGCTTTGAGGTCTCATACATGCTCAAGGTTGCTTGTTTGGAACACAATCTCCTTCTTCTGCCTGTGGATCAAGAGGTAGAAATCTTGACTCTTCCAATACCATGTCTGCCTGCATGCTGCTATGCTTCCCGCCATGATGATCATGGACTGAACTCCTGAAAGTGTACAACATGCCCAACCCCGTGTTCTCCTTTATAAAAGTTGCCTTGGTCACAGTGTCTCTTCATAGCAATAAAAACCTAGCATGACAAACTGTCTTAAAGTAAAATTTTTTAATAAATAGGAGTTCACTTTAAAATCATAATAAATATATAAATTAGTAACCTAGTTGTTCATTATTAATAAGTACTGTATCCTTATTGCATTGTATATGCTGTATTTTCAGACAATGACAGTATCACCACAGCATGAACACTGTCCTAGATGTGGTTGGTTGTTGACCTGAATGTCGTGGCTCTCCCTGGGACTATGCGGTTGTGTATTTCCATCTCTGACTTCAACTGTGAATCTGGTGACATTTCTTTTGTCACTGCTCATTTTGATCTTAACAGCAAACATTCACTCTCTGAGACCTTAAACTGTGGCTAATTCCAACAGAGAATAATTATAGGCAATGTGGTATTACAATAATATTACTGTAAATACTAAGTAGCAAATTCTAGGTTTTAAAGACAGTACAGCAAAGAGAGTACAATGCCTCTATTTAATATATATTTTTATATTGGTTACACATTGAAATAATATTTTTAATAATATGAGTGAAATTAATTTCTGGAAAATTAACCTACTATAGTTTTTATTTGATAAATCATGGTCTTTACTTTGAATTCCTTCCATGAAACACTCTTGTTTTATTTTAATTGTGATTATTCATTGTAATGTGTACACTCACACACACACACATACACACACACACGTGTTTGTAATATAAACCTTAATATGTTTTCCCAAACATTTTTATTTCCTTAGACATGTGCCTCAATTTGTCCCCAATGCCTCTGCTTTCACAGACTGTTGTAATCTAAATTATTTACATTCGGGTTGAGTGATTCACTCATTAATTCCCACATTCACTCACTTTTCTGGGTTTCTCCTTGGCTTCCGGAATAATTATTTGGGATCTGAATTGGGAAAAGTCAGCAGGTGTTAGGAGGCACTCTCCTATATTATGAACAGGGGTTAGAGCCACACGCACACTGCCAGGCTTCCAGGGAGCCATTGTTCCCAGGAGGAAGTCTCCTGTCCCAGGTGCCTGGCCTTCAGCAAGGTGGACACAGGAAGGACCGGTCTGCATGCTTTGTTACTGCTGATCATTTTACCTGTCACTTCTCCCCAGGCCTGCTCACGGTGTTTAGAATCCAGTATGTCCGGTGGCCCAGACTCTTTTCTGCACCTCAGCAGTACTAATCCTCTCACAGAAATTCTCTCTGAGGTTGGCCTTCCAGACTCTGGCTCTGCTCACCTCCCATGGAGAGAACTTGAGCCATTTCTTCCCTGGGGACTTACTCAGAGGGGCGGGTTTCATTTTACCCTACAGTTACTGGATCCGGTAGTAACAGATGGTGTGGATTTGTGGTCCTGGCCACACAAATGTCAACCAGGTGGCCATGCTTTCAAACCCCCTGGAGGCCTGTTTTTGAATGGAGGCCTGATACATCAGCAAATCTTATCAAAATCCAGAGCTTCCTAGCCTTTTAAGTTGGGGAAAGCAGTCACTCTAGGGTGGACGGCTTCTTCAGCTTCATGCACATTGGCCATCAGAGCTTAAATGCTAAATGACGGGATTTCCCCCCCCTTTCTCTTTCACATGTGTGAGACAGAGGCACATTTATTGTGAAACTTAAACAGAGTGACAGCTTGCTTCGGCTGATGTGTAAGAGTTCTTGACTAGACCGCTTTCCTTTCTTCCATAATAAGTAGTTAATAGAAATTCACTGACCTGCAGTGCAGACTTAATTTATCTCCTATATCAAGTTGATTTAACAGGAATGGAATGTGGTGGAACAATAGCTTCCCCCTCTCCCCACCTCCCCGTGATCTCCCCTCCCTCGCTCCCCACCACCCCCGACATTCTGCTTGGAAAGAAAATCAGATTTAACACCATGTAGAACCTTTGTGAGTTGGAATAATTGGGCAATGTTTGAAAAAGGTATTTAATCAGCGGCCGTCATCTGTTTATTTGAAAGAACTGTTGGGTTTCAGGCAAGGTGGTGTTTGTCTCTAAATTTCTCTTTTTCCAGGAAAGGCTGGAGTGGCTTGGTACACTGTGTATTTTGCACTGTCTGAAAGAAAGACCGCAAATCCCGAACTGCTTCTGTCTTTCATGGCGTGTTCTCCATTTAGAAAATCCTTAATTAATTTTGTGTGAAAGCCGCTGGTCAGAGGATTTAAGCAAGCAGAAAAACACATTGAATTCCCCACCGCTTGCAAAGCAGGAGAGAGTGAAAGTGAAAAACTGATTAAAAGAAGTCACAGCGACATCGTCCACCCTTATAATGAGACGTAAATAACAGCAACAAATCCTGTCACTTAGGAAAGTTTACGAGGGGCTTTTCCTTTGGAAACACATTTTACCACCAACTTCGTTCTCTTGAGACATCCGCCATTTAAAAGCATGATATTGGAACTAACCCAGCATTGCTTTTAATTAGCACAGAAATGCTAATTAGACTTCTTCTATGTGATGCTCAATGCTGGCTGTCAGAGCCCCGCATTTTTCATCCTAGTTGCAATGAAGGTACCCAGGGTCACGAGACCCATTTGCAAATGATGAAGGCCAGTACATCCAGGCTGATTTTTATTTTAAAACTGTGGAGATCTGTTAGAAGACCCATGAGCCTAATGGTGCCAAAATGAAAAAAAAAAAAAAGTGGGCTTTTTCTTTGCTCTAGACGTGAGCATAATTTCACAAATTATTCAATATGTGTGGTCCATACAAATCAGGCTTCTTAGCACGGAGTCAATGCAAACACACCCGAAGCTCAATTTGGGAAGGAATCTGTTTTCATGCAACAGTCCCTTTTGAAAACAAATAATTGTCTTCCTTTCGCTGTATAAGCTTAGCCTGTTCCTTCATATTTCGGGTTTTCTGGGGGAAAAGTCTACCCGTGTTCTTGTTATGAAATACATTTTTGAAACAATAGTTTTATACAGTGCTTCGATCTATTGTCAAGTGTTGATCAATTTAATTTAGTTGATTTTGGTTACGGAAGACAATTTGACTTAATATCTCCCAATCGGCAAGCACATAACCCTGCCTCTTACCTTAAAAACATAACATTTCTAAGTACACGATCTAAACCTTAGGTTTTGACCAACATTTGCATCATAGGTGGAATGAGAGTATAAATAGGATTTGAGGTCAAGATGTAGGAAATAATCCTGGAAGGCAGTGTACAAAAGGGATTCGTTTTCTGTTGAATTACTTGTTAAAAGTGCTGTGGGGTCAGTTATGAAATCATTGTTTTTAATAGCAGAATAGTACTCCGTTGTGAAAATGTACCACCTTTTCTGTGTCCATCCCTCTGTTAAAGGACATCTGGTCCTTTCCAGCTTCTGGCTATTATAAATAAGGCTGCTATGAACATAGTGGAGCATGTATCTTTGTTGTATGTTGGAGCATCTTTTGGGTATATGCCCAGGAGTGGTATAGCTGGGTTCTCAGGTAGTCAATGTCAAATTTTCTGAGGAACCTCTAGACTGATTTCCAGAGTGGATGTATCAGCATGCAATCCCACCAACAATGGAGGAGTGTTCCTCTTTCTTCACATCCTCGAGAAATAAAGAGTCAGATGCTCTCAACCAACCATTGGACTGAAAACAGGGACCCAATGGAGGAGTTAGAAAAAGGACTGAAGGAGCTGAAGGGATTTTCAACCCCATAGGAAGAACAACAATATCAACCAGATCCTCCAGAGCTCCCAGAGACTAAACCACCAACCAAAGACTACACACGGAGGTACCCATGGCTCCAGCCACATATGTAGCAGAAGATGGCCTTATTGGGCATCAATGAGAGGAGATGCCCTTGACCCTGTGAAAGCTCAATGCCCCTGTGTAGAGGAATGGCAAGGTGGGGAGATGGAAGGGATTGGGTGGGTGGGTGGGGGAACACCCTCATAGAGGCAAGGGGAGGAGGGAATGAGATAAGGAAATTCCAGAGGGGAAATCGGGAAAGGGGATAACATTTGAAATGTAAGTAATGGAAATATCCAATAAAAATTGTAAATATAAAAACAAAAGTGCTGTGTGATAGGGTCATAGCTCAGTTAGTAAAGCAGCTGCCTCACAGGCATGAGGACTTTGATTCTAGACCCCAAAAGAAACCCGAGGCTGGCCTGATGGAGCACTCAGGAGGCAGAGGTGGAAGATCTCTAGGAGTTCAAGGTCAGCCTGGTCTACATAGTATGTTCCAGATCAGCAGTTATACATGAGACCCTGTCTCAAAACAAAACAACAAAACAGTGTCCTCAAAAACAAACCTAAAATAAACCAAAGCCAAATATGGTGCCTACACACTTGACATCTAGCATTGGGGAGGCAGAGTTCTAGGACTCCATCAGCAACCAGCCTGCTCTCCTTGGTAAGTCTCAGGCAGATGAGAGAGACTGCTCAAACCCTTGCTCTTAACCATAACCCTTCATGTTGTGGTGACCCCCAGCCATACAATTACTTTGTTGTTTCATCATAACTGTAATTTTGCTACTGTCATGAATTATAATGTAAATATCTGATATGCAGGGTATCTGATATGTGACCCCTCCATAGGTTGAGAACCATTGCAGTAAAACCAAACGACCAATAAAAAAGTAGATAGAACCTGGGCAGTAACACTCAAGGTTGTCTTCTGAATTCCATATGCACATGCCATAGACTTACAAGCATACATAAATACATAAATACATACATACATACATAAATACATACATACATACATAAATACATACATACATACATTCACATACACATACAGAGAAAGTGAAAGAACACACACACAGAAGGAAGGAGAGAGAGAGAGAGAGAGCGCGAGCGACAGAGACAGAGAGACAGAGAGACAGAGAGATAGAGAGACACAGTGAGAGAGTTATTTGATGCAGTAACCGGAGTTACAGAGCTATTAAAAAACCTGGAAGAAAACATTTAACAAAATTTCTTACTTTGAAAATATACATTTCCCCCCTCACAATAAATCCTCTGTAACTCCAATTCATTTGAACAAATTGCTAAATTATTTCTAAACTCTGAATTGTAAAATATTAAAGAAGAAATCGCATCGGATTGCTTTTTGGTCCACTTGGCATAGTGTATAACGACAGTAACAACCACACAGCAGTGATCTCTGTAATATTTATTAGCTGCCTACCTTGTCCTGGCGCTGTGCAATGTAGTCTGCATCAAAACCATAGCAAGGGAGCCCCATTATTATCTCCACTGTATAATCGAGGACAATATGGCTCCAAGCATTATGGCACTTGCCCGAGGCTTCATAGCTACTAAATGTTGAGGCTGGACCATCTCCAGAGCTATCCAGCAATAACCCTTTGTGTTATCCATTTTGCAGTAGTGTGGAATGTATGTGGTTTTAGTGATACAGGAAAAAAAAATCATCTCAAGGAGTTTTTCTCCCTCTGAAAGGTTTGGTATGGCCTCCTCTCTGTCCCTCAGTGTGTGACGACACATCCTTGCAATTATCCTCTGTAGTACCTCGTGTTGTTAGCATCCCATCCATTTTGCAGTTGAGCGGGAAGAGGGACAGGGAAGTTAGGCAGCTTGTCCAAGGGCTCCAGGAAAAGCCTAACTCTACAAACCCATGTTTCACCTTCTTTTTGTCCCCTGAGCTTTTTTTGTAATTCTTCCCATGTATAAAATAAGAATGATGGCTATTCTAGCAATAAGGCATGAGAGATAGGTAAGACATGAGCATGAGACTTCTAAACACGTTTCTTTAAAGGAAAATTACAATAGAGCGTACTAATACTTATGAGCATGGAATTACAGGGTAGGAGGCGAGCTTAGGGATGGAGTGCTTGCTTAACTGACAAGAGGCCATGGGTTTGATCTCTAACACTGAAAAGCCATTTCAGAAGTAATCTTTAGTTAGTGACTTTATTTCTACACAAACTCTTCTGTTAAAAACAGTTAATGTAACTATTCATGTCTAGTGTGGTACGGCATACTTGTGGAGGAGGTTGGATCACTTGTGGGTGTTTGTTCTCTCCTTTATATAAAGGGGGTCCTGGGGGTTGAATGCAGGTCATCAGGCTGGGCTGCAAGAGCTGTGACACATGAGCTGTTCCACAGGTCCCTACATAAACTCAACAGTAGTTAGCAACTTGCTTATGGGACTGAGTGATAGCCCTGTTGCTGAAGTGCTCACTTTTCCAAGACAAGGACTTGAAACTCTATCTCTAGAACCCATGTTGAAAGATGCTAATATGGTGACTTGTGTCTATAATCCTAGCACTGGGGAGGTAGAGTCATGCAGAATGCTGGTACTCACTGGCCAACTAGCCTAGTCTACTTGGCAAGCTCAAGAATGGTGAGAGACTCTCTTAAAAACTGATGGATGTCACTTGATGATTCCTGAGGAAGACGTCTGGCCTCTACTCACAGGTGCCTGCATGTACGTATGTGCCTATATACTCATACAAGAACAGTTGTTATGAAGAAAGGAGATAAAAAGAGGAAGGCAATGTGACAAATCCCGCTAAGCCTTCCAGATCTTAAGAACAAGGTCAAGTCAAGTAACAGAAGTCTGTTCATAAATGAGAAGACAGAGCATTTTATTGCGAGAAAGTGTTTTTGTGTAGCATTTTGTTTTAAAGATATATATTTCTTCCACTAGTGCATCCGGAGTGAATGTAACCATCAGCAGATTCTCAGAGTAAGCAATGCGATGGACTCCTAACTTGTCATTTTTGATCTTCTGCTTCTTGTCATGGAGGGATATGAAGGAGATATTAATTAGGCCAGGGAGGAAAATGTAGAATGTATGGCTATATGCAATTTAAGACTGGATAATCAGCTTGTAAATTGTAAAACACTGACTGCAGAGACAGATCTGCTGGGGCGGTTACACAGCCTTCATGCCATTGAGCATGGATGCCGTGTGAGGTTGTGTACAGTGTGCATGATCGGTAGGTTAGATGTAGGTTCTACTTCTGATGCAAAGTTAAATTTATTGCAGTAAAGTAGTATAGAGAACAGACCAGAAAATGATATCATACTCACTTTATGGTATATATTTTCCTCTCCCTTCTTAGCCTCATCTCTTTCTCTTTAAGTCATGGTGTAAATATTGTGTATATATTTTTGTGGAATGACATGGAGATACATTCACATACATATGCAGAAGTTCAGCAGCATCATATACTTCCCACAGTTGGTGGCAGACACATCTGGCATCTATAGTATAGTGTCATTAGCACACTGTCTTCATTACTATCCTATATGGTGGGCATATCAATATTTTTTGACTTGGATTATCCCTTGGAGAGGGAAGCACATTTTCTAGAACCCACTACTCCACTCTTTCCTTCCTAATAAGATAAGATAATTTTAGTATTAGCATTTGTTGTATGGGTAGTGTTGGGTGATTTTCTCAGTCTCTTCAAGGTTGGGTTTTCTTCTCTGTGAAATAGATTGCAATAAGGGCACAAAAGCTTTCTTGTACAAAGCTGAAGTCTGAAAGAATCCAGAAATGCTATTTTCTTTATTATTGCATTCTGATTACCACCTTCCTTAAGTCAGGTAAGGGAACGTGTTGAGAGACAAAACAAGACAAATCCTGCATAGCCTTAAAGATCTTTCTAAGCAACTTGTTCATTATGCTATACACAGAGAAGCCTGACAGGTGTTTAAGCAAGGCGATGCCATAATACGGTTTGAATTGCTGTGCGGATGAGGACTCTAAGTAGAGATGGTGTAATTCCAGGAGAGGCACAGCCAGGACTTAGATGAAGTCAGAGTGGTGGAATCTAAGCAAAGGAAACAAAAGAAAGACATGTCAAATACACAGAATCATTGCAATGAACCTATTCTTTGGATCAAAGGCTTGAGATGATGAAGAACCCAGAATAATATAGAATATTTGATTGATTTTCCTCCTTCCCATGTTAGTTAACTACTGGTCTCTAGCATACACACACGCACACACACACACACACACACACACACACACACACACACACACACATATATATATATATGTATATATGTGAATGACAAACCAACTTAAAAGAGGGAAAGGAAAGTTTTATTTTGACTTACCCAGAATTGTCTCCAAGGTATCCATTCCCTTGGTGACCTTCCCACTTGACGTTGCCTTGAAACTCTCAATATCACCACTGGTTGGATCCTACATGAGCCTTTGGGTAACATGGCAGATTCAAATCATAATGCTGCTCCTCCCTGCACCTATTTTGCTTTTTTGAAATAGCATGCCAGTTTTCTTTGGATGTTCTGTTTATTCCCTGATCCCACCCACCCAAGATTTGTGCACACCACTCAGGAGTTCCATGACTCTGGCCGCCATTGATTGGGCCTGTAGCCGATAGTGAACTACGTTGATCTGCCTAGGTCAAGACTTGTTGAAATTCTTAGGAAGAGACTCCCTTTCAGAAGGCTGGCAGGGTACAAGCTTGGAAAACTAGAAGAGGGACAATGGTAGAGACCACTTGAAAAGAGACAATGAGTCTGGAGAATTATTTCATTCAATCGCTGAGCCAGGCTCAGTCTTAGATAGAGGTGGAATCAGTTGGTAGGTTCTGCAATAGGAAGAGTCAGGAAGCTGTTTTCTACCAAAGTCAGAATTGTTTGACCTTCTTTTATTTACAATTAAAGTTTCAATAAATTCCGGAAAACGTAGGTGGCTCCCACAGTTTTTGTCAAGGGTGATTGGGTAGATTATCAAAATGCGGTCCACGGAGGAAGTGTAGGTTCATGAGAACATTTCATTTTCAAGTTCCCTTTTGTTAGGAAACATTGCTCTCAGAGCCAGCACTTGGACTATATTCATAGCTGGCAAGCCACCAGCACGCATAAGGTTGTTTTGGAACGAACATGCTTTTTTGCCCATTGATCTTTATATACACAAGGCTATTAATAGAACAGAATCACTATTAGGTAATTAAGATATCAAAATTCTTTTCTAAAGGGAAAATCCTATATTTTGAATATTGTCCCTTTTTTTGGAGAAGGGAGGAAGATGATAATGCATACAAATGTTTTAATAAAATAGAAAGTTTGGTAAATCTGATGGGCTTTTAGGGTAGATCTAGAGTAAATATATGGGTTGCTGGAAAATGACATTTACAAATATGGTATTTGTGATAAAATAGTTATTTAAGTGATGGACAAGTTAAACCTGCTCGCACACCCAGGGATTAGGCTGCTCAATGTTTCACAAGCATTGGTCCCTGGATGTTTGGCATTTGATCAACTGGGGAGACTTTTAAGAACATGGGACTTTGTATACAACTCCCAGAGATTCTGATTCTGCAAGTCTGGGTATCTAGGAACCTGATGTTTCTTTTCATGTGGCCAACGGGCAGCCATATTTGGCTCTGACTTAGCAGCAGTGCGAAATACAGGTATCATATGACTTGAGTGCGCTGTCCCATTGGGCTGGCTGTTTGAATTTACTGAGTCTCTGTTGCCTCATTGGTAAGTGGAGGTGGGGGTGGGGTGAAGATCTTTGAGGCACTGCCTTTAACTGCACCATCATTGAACTCACACAGCCAGTTTGTTTTTCCCATTCTTCCTCAGTGAGTCTCCCAAAGCACTCTTGCTTCAGAAAGGTGATAAAAAGAGATCAAGTTGAAAGCAGTATCCCAGCTGTCTTCTGACCACTGGCAAGATGACGGTTTTAGGAGTGCCTCAGTTCTGAGTGACGATAGTGCTCTGGGCTGTACACAGTTTAATCCTTAAGCACCCACCGGACGCTTAGTTATTTTCTGTACACAGGAAAGGATAAAAATGGGTGAGCAGAAAGGTCTTTAACTCTGTCTGTTTTGTTATTGTATATTGTGCTATATTGTGCCATTCTCTCTGCAGAAAGCTTAGCATGACTCCACTCCTCCACCCCCCCTCCCCATCTTCCCTTTGAGAAGCAAACTTATGCAAAGTGACAGGTTCAGTGCATATTCCTAAATCAAAGAATGACCATTATAGGACTTGATCATACAAGCTACTTCCCTAACTACCATTTATTTGTGCTAAAATTGGCTACATTCCTGATGATAATTCTGCAAGACAGCAGTAGGATATGACTCGCCTTCCTACTGTTTGATATACGTCTCCACTGATACCAATTGAGCTCAGCTGCAGTGAGCTTAAATGCTAATGTTGAGAGCATAAGGCAGCCTGCTGTTTCTTTTATATCAGAAAGTTTTAACTTTTACAGTCTTCCGAATTGTGCACATCCACCTCTACCTTAGGATAGATCAAATTAGAACCACTCGATTTCTGTCTAAGGGGTGAGATGTGCGCTCTTGCTTAACATAACTCAGCACAAATAGGAAGAGGGAATTTATCATAAGGATGGGCACGCTACTCTTGTCTTTGAATAATGCACTGTAATTTTCCCCATTGTAGAGTAGGGAAAGGCCACTGGCTAGCCGTTGTCAGGCAACCAACCAGTGTTCGTTAAACACTGACTGCCCAGACTGTGTAAAGCAGTCTAGAGCCTAGGAGATAAGCTCAAAGTAGTAAAACAAGGAAGTATCTGTTGAATGTTTGCCCTGTTCTTGGTGTTGGAGAGACTATTTCGTAGTTGGCTGTCTTGCAGGAGACTCAAAAGACTACAGATCAGCGCTTGATACAGTCTTGTTTTTATTGATGGAGAAACTGAAATCCAGACGTTTATTTTAGCATTTACTTATTTTACGTACATGTGAGTACACTGTAGCTGTCTTCCAATACACTGAAGAGGCCGTCAGATCCCATTAGAGATGGTTGTGAGTCACCATGTGCTTGCTGGGAATTGAACTCAAGACCTCTGGAAGAACAGTCGCTTGTTCTTAACCGCTGAACTGTGTCTCCAGCCCTAGAATTATTGCCCAAGGGTCTGGGGAGATGGCTTAATGAGGAAAGTGAGTTCTTGGATTTGGATCCCCAGAGTCCACTTAAAAGCCAGGTGTATATGTGCATATATGCGTTAGGGTAGAAGAGAGACAGGTGGGTCCCACAAGCTTGCTGGTTAGCAAGTCTCATCAAAACAAAGAGGCCCAGGTTTAGTAAGTCATCTTGTCACAGAAGAATAAAATGGAGTGTGCCAGGGAAGAAACTCAACATTGGCCTTTGGCCTCCATATGTACATACATGGGGAACTGTACCCTATACACATGTACACATACATGTATACACATGCATACACATTCATGCACATGCACATACCTGTACAAAGATTTATATACATACACACTCCCATACATGTACATGCTAACATATATACATACATGTACACATGCATAAACACACACACACACACACACACACACACACACACACACACGGACTGAAGAAACCAGCATTCAAACATAGATACCCATACTCTTGGGACTTTTGAAACTCTTTGGGACTCTTGGGACTCCCCGACTTACAGGAGTTGGCAGTTTTAGTAGGGAGCACAAGGAATGTACAACCCTCCTGGGAAAGACCAGCATTGTAGAAATGACATCCTTCTTTATCATGTTCAATGTCACCTGGGGCAAGAGGACAGTTCTGAAGAGGAATCCTGACCTAAGACAGAGAAAAGGACAAGGAGGAGAGTCAGCTGAGCTGTGCAATGCTCACCTTCATTGCACACCTCCCTGGAGCTTACATGCATGTGTGTCTCTCACGTTACTTCTCTGATGACTCCATTACTCCCGCAATATTCCCAATGTTGGGTGCATCTGGAATCTTAGCTGTTCAACATAGCTGATGCTCTGATTTTCAAAGGAAAATGGAATGAATTGAGAGTGAAGTGTCCCTTGTGCTCACTGTTGGAGTTTATGAAGCAGACCAAGAGAGGTCAGGGAGTGACATACTTGTCGCTGTGTTGTGTGGCAAGATGGCTTTGCATGTAGGAAGAGAACTGAATTGAAGGGATTAGGAGCAATATACGTGTGTAATGTTGGTGGTTTAGACACGAGTTAGGATGGAGTAGAATAGGCTTATTTGGAAAACAATTCTAAGTTGGAGCTTTTTGACTTCTGCCTTATTTAATTTTGTGTTTGTGTGTGGCACGAGTTTGTATGCATGCGGCTGGGCATGCCTATGTGTAAAGATAACTGGTGTCCTGATCTATCACTCTGCCTTATTCCTTTGAAAGCATCACTCACAGCATCCAGGGTTGCAGTGTCAGTCAACAAACCCCAATGATCCTCCTGTCCCTTTGTCCACCATAGTGCTGTGGCTACAGGTGCATGCGTGCCATTTTAATGTGGGTGCTAGAAATTTGAACTTGATTCCTCATGCTCAGGCAGCAAGCACTTTTACCCACTGAGCCATCACCACAGCCTCCTTGTTCATGACTTAGTCATTTTTTTTTAACAATACCTGTGTCATTGTCACAGATGCTGGGTATATGAGTATATTTCTGTTGTCTATTTATTTCTCAGTGCCCCAGTAGTTAACTTCTGTGACCTTACTTCTTATTTATTTTTTTAACATGGTTCTTTCCTTCTCAGTTTGCTCTTACTTATTTCTTAACTTCTCCAACTTCTTTACACTTTCCTTTTCATTTCTCTGACTTTCTCTCTCTCTCTCTCTCTCTCTCTCTCTCTCTCTCTCTCTCTCTCTCTCTCTCACCAATTCTAATGTGATTAGGGTTCATCTTGGGCTTCCTCACTTCCTCTGCATTGCATCTCTAGGTGATTATATGATCTGTGTGCTGGTCAGCCCCCTGTTTTGTATCAGGCCTTGACTTCTCCTTGACATTTCAGGCTAGGACTCCAACTGCTTACTTGACAAGCCCTTTTACAATTCTAACAGAGATTTCCAACTCAACATATCAGAGGATGACTTGTCAATTCTCTACCTTCCTACACCTCCTTCAACAGCACTACCACTTAGCTACTCAACAGAGAAGGCTGGGGAAAATCCCTAGGCTCCCTCCTTAGGCTCCATAGCCCACGTGTCAGAAGAGCATCTCATTTCTAACTTTAAAATTTTATTTATTATTATTATTATTATTATTATTATTATTATTATTATTATTATTCTCCTTATACCTGCTCACTGTACCCCTCCTCATCACCCCCTCCCACAATTCTTCCCCATCCTCGTCCTCTCTCCCCTTCTCCTTTGAGCAGGTGGGAGCTCCCCTGAATATTCCCTCACCTGGCACATCAAGTCTCTGTGAGGCTAGGTGAGAAAATTGTTCAGTCGGGACTCAGGGAAAAAAACAACTTCAAAATTGTGAGACAGGTAGAAGCGTTAGGTGGTTAAGATGACAAGGGAGACAATTTAAGGGAACGGACTATTAAGGAACAGCCTCTTGTTGATACACCACTGAGAGGGCAGAAAATTACAACCGAAGAGTGGTCCCTGGATCTAGCAACATGAGGCATAACGCTGATGCTGAGTGGTTGTGTTGGATGGCATTAGCTAAAGCAATGTTCCAGATTCGAATGGGACAGTTATAGGGAGATGGCGAGGGATTAGTTTAGGACAAAAATATGGGCAAGAGAAAACATTCTCAGGTAACTTTTAAAAGAATAAGTATGGGAATGTGTTTCAATGGTACGGCACCTCCTCAGCTTGTGTGAAGCCATGGGTTCAGTCCCTAGTGTCTTCTCCAGGTCACATATGGATTTCTGTTCATGATGTACGGAAGAGATGATTCGAGAAAAGGAATTCGGCCAAGAAGAGAGAGGGTATTCACATGAGGAGGATGTAGAGAGGGAGGAAGGGAGGCAGGGAGGGAAGGAGGGAGGGGGACAGGTAACGATACATTGACAAGACAGCAGTGATAACCGGGAGACTCTAAGAGAAGACAGACGAATATGACCAGAGGAGAAACTTCTTCCTGCTGCCCACCTCCATTGGAGCAGAACACTGAGCCTTGCAGAGCTGTGGGCTGCTTTGCGGATTAGGTAAAAGGTTCAGACACCTTTCCCGGGTGTTTTGTTTGTTTGGTTGTTTGTTTTTCCAAAGGAGGAGCAGTCTAAGCCATGACAAACCCTTCTTGGGGACCTTAGCTTCCGAGTCCCCAAAGCTACCCTGACTCTGTAGTTATTGCTCAAAAGTTCTGCCTGGCTAAGTCATCTTGAAATCCTCCCTTTCGGCTCTAGCCCAGCCTACGCAGCCACCTTCGTCTTTTTAAGGGAATTGTTGCTCTGTGGATGAGCCTGCCGAGACTCCTCGTCGGTGTCATTTATGCGTGGACAGATCCCCATTGTTCCCACAACTAATATAGGGCTATTCTATTTATTATTCGTCGGTCCTCTCTCCTCTTTTTATGGCTGCTTTGCTCTTCACGTCGCCATTTGTTGCCAGGCGCGACGAGCTGGAGTAGAGATGCTCCGTATAATGGCTTCGAATTATAATATCAGGACACTTTTGATGCCCCTACATAATTAATGCCGAAATCCAGAGCTCTCGGTGAAAGCAGGAGCTAGAAACCAAACCTAAGCATAACGCAATGTGCTTAATAATTGGTTCATGGTTTTTTCCTCTGACTAATAATGAAATTTATTTTTATCTGTTATGACAAAGAGAGGTTGGGGGAAAAAATTGTTATGAAAGAGTCTCCTGCTTGACCCATCCAAGTGAAAAAGTGATTTTATCTGTGCAGGGGGCGACTGCAGTGATGATCCCTGGCAATAGCACGGTCTTTTCTATTTCCAGTCAGGAAATAAAGGTAACTATGGCATCGCCGGACTCTGTGGAGGCCTGAGTTACAGCATCTGCTGTCAGCTCACGTTGACTTGTTGCGTGACTACCAAACAACTTTGAAAATCAGATTTGCACTGCTAATAATTAAGTAATTAGAGCGCTATGAGCTTTGACAAGAATGTTTTATCCTTTGATCCCTCCCGGGAAAAGTACAAATAACGAACTGAAAGTAAACACATGGTTTTTTGTTTTTGTTTTTGTTTTTTTTTACCACCTTGCTGGTTTTTTTGGGTGCTGCAAATATTTTACCCTTGGCAGTTTTAGGGACAGACAGGCCAGGTTCCTCAGAAATGAATATTGTTTTTATCTTGATGCTCACAATTGTCTGCTTTTACCACAGCTCCTTTCTCTCTCACCCCACAGATAAGTATGTGTGACACTGCCTTCCTGTATCCTTTGGGGAGTTCTCATATTCAGTCAGAGGTTCACAGAGTGCCGAGCATCCTTTTGAATGTCAATAGAGTCAGAGGAGTGGCAAACGGGGTAAGAATGGAGAATTAGAAAAGAAAAGACCCTGGAGTGTAAAACAAACTTTACTTGACTCTAGGACCATTACACTGCCCTTTGACAACTTACTTAACTCTTCTGAACCCCGACTCCTCCTCACTCATAGGTAAGAATAATACTAAGAACATGTAAGTCTAATAATAAATGGGCTATGGCAGTGCACACCTGTAATCCCACCTCTTGGGAGGCTGAACTAGGAGAATCCCCTGAGTTTGAAGCCAACAAAAGTTACTCACAGTGACTTTCAGGTCAAGCAGAGCTTCAGAATAACAATTCTCACCGAAGTTCTTGGGAACTAAACATAACCATTCACAAGTCGTGCCCCACAGAGGATCTGGCAATATGTCCCAGCATTCATTTGTTTCTCCTTTGTCAAAGCAAGATCTCTTTGCTGCTCCCAGACACCCAAAAGTTTCTTCAAGGGTTTATCTGAATGATCCACTTTTGTGGTTGTCAGTTGTTTCTACATTGTCCTTTCCATGTTGTGACATCAGCTTCCCACGTCCAGATCGTTATCATTAGAAGGTAATTCCAAGTCTTCTGAAGCCCTTCTCAAGACTTTAGCGACTTTCCATTAGGTGTCTGGAAACATGTCAGATATCTGAGGTTAAATACAGTTTGTTTTATATTCCTTAGTTCAGGGGTGCATGCTTATATTAATCTTTTCCTCCTTAGCTTCTTTATATGGAGCTCCCTATGCCATTCTAAGCCATGTTATTTCATTTTGCTAGATGCTTCCCGCCTCAGCATCTCGTGTGCCTTCTCTGGCTTGCATTCGTGGCTGGAGGAAGGTCCCAGGCTTAGTGAAAGTCAGTGATAGTGCTCTACCCCTCCAAGTTGCTCTTCTCCTACGTCTGCCTACCTCCTTTACACTCTTCCCCTAGAAGTCCCCACAGCCAATTTCCCACTCTTTGGCCATGTCTGGAACATTATGCTGTTTTTATTTTTTAGGTTTCAGTGCCAATTTAGATCCCTGTGCGTTGTATCTACATCGGCTCCCTTTGGTACATGCCACTTTCAGGGTTCGTCTCTGTGACTTTCATTAGTATGCTGGTGACACTGATGTGTGTCATCTCTCCTCAAAACTGGAAACTCCAAGGGAGAAAGGAAGGATGCCTGTTGTTGTTGTTTGCTCTATGGTGTTTGCAGACGTTTTTCCCATGTAGAAAACATTAAAGCTGGGCAGTAGTGATGCACACCTTTAATCGCAGCCCTCGGGAGGTAGAGGCAGGTGGGTCTCCAAGGGTTCTAAGTCATCCTGGTCTACAGAGCAAGTTCCAAGACAGCAAGATATGCAGAAAAACCCTGTCTCAAGAAATTAATAAAGAGAATGCATTCAATAAATAGATATCAACTATTCTACTCACAGCATACTGTTTTCCTATATTGTAGCTACTTGCAGCAGTTCGCAGCAAGCTAGTGACAAGGACTGTGTCAAAGGAAACCTAACAGACCCCACTACATTGTCGTGGTCTGTTCCTCTCAAGCTTGTAAGTTACGATCTGTAAAATTTAAGGCGATCCCTTCCTTTGGGAAGGGGTTGGGAAGGGATGGAGTCCCCAGAAATCCTTTCTCATAAATAGGATCTATATTCATGTGGAAAGCCGTTGTCATCGAAGCAGAGAGCGAGCCCTCACAAGACGCCAGATCTTTTGCTACCTAGGTCTTGGGCTTTCCAGCTTCCAGAATTGTGAGCAATAGATTTCTGTTACATTTAAATTGCCTAGAGTAAGGCTTTCCTTATAGTCACCCAAACAGACAGAAACAGACATATGTTTCTGCTGATGGCTAAATATTTGCTGAGGAAAAACACAGTGAATACAGAAAGAGAGAAGCCTACCTCAAAGCAAGCTTGCGGCAGGCCTTTTCAGTGGTGAGAGAGCAGAGGGAGGAAAAGGCAGTCCATTTGGTTTTAATAGGAACTTTCCCATTTTAGTAAACTGGACATTTGCTAAGGACATCTGAACCCCGATTTTTCAGACCCCATATGTAAGTGACAAGATGGGGGTTTCAAGAAAAAAAAAAGCTTTGTAAAGCAAGCATCGAAAGGGAAGCCTTTTCCATGACAAAAGCAAAACGCTGCCCTTCCTTCTCTGTGTCTTCATGCAGTGGCCTTTCTCTGGAAATATAATTTTCTCTGTTCGCCATCTTTCTTTTAAATTGCCCAATCAATCAGGAAGTGGGATTTGTACCCCACCTGTGGCAAGACATTTTAAAGAGCAGAGACATTTGATTGCTATGTTTAGATTTATGGGGATTGAGATGACCCTGGAGATTAAATGAAGATGCGACTGTGATACAGAAGCCGAAACAGGGAGAGAATTGATTTTTAAGTTGAAGACGTATTGGTGGTAAGAGGTTTAAATGAGGAAATAGGGCAGAAGCCTAGGGTCCTGGTAGTGGAAGATAGGGGTGGAGGATGCCCAGAGGGAAAGCCACACAGTTTAATTATCAGTAGTGTAATCCCCCTTCACCTTCAAGAGGCTCCCAGAAGAGGTTATCAGGAGACTCGAGTTTTAAAATCACATTTAGTGAACACCTAATCAGCACTACGGACGAGTGTTAGATTTGATCCTCCAGAAGCAACTGAATTAAGACAGGGTGGAAGGTGGAAGACAGATCATAAGGAGCAGCTATAAGATGAAATTCTTCAGAGTTATTTTTCAAGATACAAGAGGCAGCAAAAATATATTGCTGGCTAAAACAAAAGAAATTTAATCAGTGAAGATGAAAATATAAGGAAGAGAAAAAAATGTCTTGGAGTTTTCTACAAGAGGAATGAGAAGTTTTCTAAAGATCTATGTTTGCATATATGAGGTTGGTATATTTTTGCTTTCTTCTCGGTCAGCAGTTTTCAATCTGTGGGTCCTGACCCCTAAGGGAGCCAAATGACTCTTTCATGGGGTTGCCTAAGACTGTTGGAAAACAGAGACATATATTACTATTCATAACAGTAGCAAAATTACAGGTATGAGGTAATGGCGTAAATAAGTCTATGGTTGGGGTTGCCATAACATGAGGAACTGTATTAAAGAGTTGCAGCATTAAGAAGGTTGAGAATCCATGCTCTAAGTCCATACTTTCAGTCATAGGTCTGTCTTATTGTCTTCCAGATTCTTTCCCTTTTGCCTTTTCTCCAGTGCTTTGATAATGGTAGCTTATTTTTTGAGTCGGGCTCTCAAGCTACTCGTGTTAATATTGAAATTGCTGTGTAGCCAATAACGACTGTGCACTTCTGACCATCATATCACTACCTCTTAAGTGCTGGGATTACATGTGTGTGCTTACCTGGCTTATATATGGTGCTAGGGATCAAAGGCAGGGCTTTGTACATGCTAGATAAGCTCTTCATTAATGGGCCACATCCCCAGACCCTTGTCTTATGATGGCTTCAAAATCACCCCAGGGTTGACTTTGAAGCTTTTGCATCCTCCAGTGAATATGTTCTGGGAACCTGCTTCTTCTGTAATATTTCACACCAGTTGTGCCATAAATATTACATGATGCTCTTAAAAACATTAAGGACTTTTGAGGAAACATGTATCTAAAACAGTGAGTGGTCAGTTACACTGCAGACATGACATCTAGCAGGAGTTCAAAGAAGAGACAGAAATGGAATCCCTTGGGATCATGGTTGCTCATAGTAACCTGCGTGAAACAGAGTGCATGTGGTAGGAAATTGCGCAGTGGAAAGGTTGTGGGAAATTAGACTAGGGAAAAACATGGAGCACAAATTACTTGTGGGTATGTTGAGTGGTCAGTAAAGAGGTGGATCTGATGATTAGAAATTAATTGTTAAGAAGAAAGTTCCAGTTGAAAGATAATCTATGTGGCTGGGGTAACTGTGAGAAAGGGAATTATGTATCCTGAGTATGTGATCATATAGTTTTCAAATCATTTATGGTTAGCATTTGTGTGTATGCACATGGGTAGAAATGCCAGGTTCTTTAATTCTGTTTCTTCATTACTCATTTCTGTTTGCAGATAAACATGCATGCACACACACAAACCCCACACATACATATGAATATACACACCATGCACATATACACGCATATATATATATATATATATACATATATATATATATATACACACATACATGCACCCACATACTATACATACTAACCTCCACTGCAATACTTAACATGACAGATTTTGGAGGGTGTGGGAATTACAAGATTTTCTTTGTTTATACATCTTCCTACCAGATGAATGAGCTGGAGAGACTCATATACGGACCTGTGCATGGAGAATAGAAATGACTAGACACAAAGACTTCACCAACGAATGCCGATGGGAAAAATTACAGTAGCTAAATGGTTTAAGTAGCAAATCATCCGTTAGAAATGCACAGCTAAAAGAGACATATGGACATTTAACATCTATTAGGAATGAATTAAGAATATCTTCCAATGTACAGGTAAAAAAAGATGAATAGGGACAAAAGATTTGCATTTTTACATTCAGTGGCAATAAAAGAAAGTTAATGAAGCCCATGTAAGTCTTGGATGTTAAGTCATGGGAAGCCAAGGCAATATATGTAAGGGAATAAAATGTAACGTGTTTGGAAGATCAGTTGTGATGTATGCCATGAATCGTTAAATAACGGAAGAACTTATGAAACTCTGCAAATCCTTGAGGAAACGAAAATTTCCTGATTTTAAAGAAATACTGTGAAAAACTGACTTCCCTCACCACTGTCACCTCCCTGGACCATGCGCGGCAATCTCCAGATTGCTCTCAGATGTTTCCTCACGCTGTTCTCCAGTGTCTCTGTCATCTCAGATTCATGGGCAGCTCTTAAAGGGACATGGACACAGGATGGGAGGGAGAAGCCAAGCGTGCCTTCCTCCTTGCTCTCCGCACCACTTCCACTTCAGCACAAGCCTCTTATTTCCTGTCTTCCTTGGGTGAGCACCCCTGGGCTCCTCTGATAGCACCAACTCCTACATTGTCCCTTCAGTTTATATGAGGCTCCTTCCTGTGTGGTAAATGGTTTTCCTGACACTTTCCTATCTCCTTGTCATTCTCTCCAAAGTCACTCACAATAAAATTCATTCTGCTTTAAATTCCCCCCCCTTTTTTTTTTTGGTTTGGGCCATGATAAATAGGGTGGTTTAACTTAGATAGTACAGGGAATGAAAACCATCTTTGATATTTAGAGAAAGGAGGAGATACGTGTCCAGAAAGCTTTCATTTGCTCACTCATGAATCTAGACTAACCAGACTTGGCATGACAGACTTTCACAGGAATACCACGCAACTTACTTATAGGATAAAAACTTCTGCACACTGAAATAATTGTCAAGGGTAGTTTTCTGGATTGTCATTTTAAAAGTTGATAGCTTTTCCAGTTCTGGAATATATCCAAGATATATAACATGAAAATAACATGAAACAGACAAATACGTCTTGATGTTAATATAAAGGATAACTTCATTTTTTTTTCTTTCACCGAGACACGTGTTCATTTTCCCATGCGCCAGTTAGTGTGACTTTATTCATTGTATACACTTTATCGCCTTCATTAACGTCATTTAGTTATCTTGCTTTTATGGCGTAATCGCTTTGGCCAAAGTCTACCTTTGCGAATTAAGTAGAACTCAAAAAACAATTCCAGCATTTTCTCAGGCAGTAATGCCAGAACTCCGTTAGTAACTGCCATGTTTGAAGTCACATTCTCATAGGGTGACATCTTCTGTATGGTGCGATTATGTATTTGCTCGGAGCTCTGTGTTTGTAATAGTTGACTGTCTAGGTCTGTTGATTTGAAGCATAGTTTAAGAAATACTGACGCTGAAGTCACTTAAAGCTGCTTGTTAAAAATGCAAATGTTCACTTAGAATTTCTGAATAGGATATGAAACTGAATTATTAATAAGAAGATGGTGTTATTGTCCTACTAGGATTTGTCAAATACTGGGTACCTTCAAAACTAGAATCCCTACAAGTCAACGTGTATCCCCTTAGTGAGATTAATGGCTTTAGAGTGGTCTTTCCTTTTCCAGACTACTTTTCCCATACTTCCCATCAGAGCAATAAGCAATTAGTAAATGCACAGTAAGTATTTTAGAATTGATCTGAGTCCCTTTATCAACCCAAATATGAGAAATAATTGCTAGGGCATTACTCTAACGATAATGATTATTGTTGTTCTTAAGAAGAACAATGTTCTGATGATTATCTAGCAAAGGCAAAGTCAGTCTGTATTAAAAGAGTGGAAGGAATATTAACAGAAAGTCTGCAAGCATTGGTGGAGTGTATAAAGATAATGATATTGGACATTATGAAACAGAAATTTAAACAGAGCAAATCATGCCAGACAAACTTGATTGCTTTTTTTGATAGAGCTACAAGATCAGTAGATAAAAGTAATGTGGAGTTGTAGATGTAATCCATCTCAATTTTGGTAAAGTGTGCGATAGTGTCACATGAAATTTTCCATCCTGAATTAATTGGAATTGGCTTCGGTGTGCAGCTCTTGTTGTCTGCTAGATGCCGCAAAGTCCGTGGTAGAACTACTCATCCGAAGACAAACATTTCTGAAGAGTGGACTAAGTTTGTCTTCATTTATCCTCTCAGTGTCTGATGTTCAAAGGAGTTGATGGCGTTTTATATTTGTGTTGTGTTAAAACTTGTTGGGAGTCACCAGGAAGAGAAATGGTATAAAAACCTTTCCGATATCATATTCCTATCTTTTACCATTGAAAACCTTCACGTTTTAAAATAGTCTATCAACTTACACAGTTAGGTTAACATATAGCCTTTTCTAGACTTTATGAAAATATAAGCATATGCCCATTTCAAGCACACCCATGGGTACCAGAATCATCAAATAAAAATAAAGCAAGCTGTGGTGTTACACCCTTCTCAACACTCTGGAGCTGGAGGTAGGAAGATCATGAGTTCAAGGCCAATCTGTAGCTATAGAGTGAGATATTTCAAAAGCAATAATGATATAAAAACCAAACCAAAAATATGGGTTACCATAAATCTGAAAAGCATACATACATATTTTTAAATCAAGCATTATTTTGATTCTTGTAAGATTTCCTGGTCAATTCTCTTGGACTTAATCTGCCTTTAAGGGTTGAAATAAATGACTGACTGGAGATGCTCCAGTCAGTAGCTCTGTGGGAGAGCGACTGAACAACTGCTCTTTGATTTGTGTAGTTGGAAATTTACAAAGAAACAGTCATTTAAAGCAATGCATTTGAAATCTCTTTTTTCTATAGTTTTGAAAGCACTACTAACAGAGTTAGTATTTTTTTTTAAATGTTATTTGTGAAAGATGGTAAGAATGTTTGGAACTAAAGGATTTGATTTGTGTGCTTGGAGATCGTGAAAGAAACCTGTGGTTGAGTGAAGCGATAACGGAAGGATTGTGATGTGTTGTCAGGGTTAAGAAGACCCAGCCTTTCAGAGGTTTGTGGTGGTCTGTAATTATTAATGAATGACACTCAGGAACCGGACAGTGAAAGAACATGAAATCAAGCATAAAGTGTATCAATTATAGAACTCCAAGAAAACATTGGGCAGTCTAACTTTTAATATGTTTAAAATCAGAGCAAACCCCCGCATATCAATAGAATTTCTTATACTAGAGATTACAACCTCTTATATTTTATTTCTTCTGATGATTTCTTGCAGGTGGTTGTGGACAACAATGTTTTCTGGGAATTGAACGCAGGCCCTGGCAAGAATTGCAATTGCTCTTATCCACAGAGCCATCTCTTTGGCCCTCTCCTCTGACTTTTATATTTCTAAAATGTCCTGTATTATTCATTAATGAAAAATCAAAGTTTTTGTGTATGTGTGTGGTTTGCATGAATGTGTGTATGCATATTCACATGTGTAGGGGTGGTTTTGTTGAAGTGGATGTATAGGCATGTGTGTGTACATGCATGTGGAGGCTCATAGTCTATGGATGCTTTCTCAGGATTCATGACGTGGCCATTCATTTAGAGGAATATTTAATAGTTCCATTGATTGACAGACAGGTGAAAATTTAAGAGGCAATTAAACATGGGATCTGAGTCTTCTTCCTTCTACGAATATCCTTGTACAAAAAATGGTATTGGGAATGGCATGTGTGGTAAGGAAACTGATTTTTGGTTCCATATAGTATGTTCTTTAATATGTTACTTATCTTTCTGGTTTCAACTACTTCATGAAACGTCAAGTAGATATTGTGGACTTAGGTTCTGAAGCCTTAATGTTTAACTTGGCATTTGCACTTGAGACTTTTTGCCTTTGGCCAATGTGAAGAGACAGGTAGTAGATTTGTTTTCTGTCCTCAAACTGCTAGAAAATGGGGCAACATATATAGATGGTATTAGATAGGTTGAAAGACAATTGACATCAGACCATGAATCCTGTGAGGATCCTCACTTACAGCCTAGAGGAAATTACGAGGTCAAGTTACCATAAAAGGAATCCAGGCAGAGCAGGGAGTCACCTATAGTGAGAAGACAAGGTTGAGTTCAGGTAGATCACAGCTGGAGTTTCTGTGGCAGAGTGATGGAGAGATGAGACATGGACAAAAGTCACTGGGGATCTCTAGTGGTGGAGCAAAGTGTTGGAAAGCCACTTTGAACCACAGCTTGGTATTTATTGAACCACATACTAGGAATCTTTACTGGGGTGTGAGGAAGAGAATCACCCGAAAGAAAGACTTACAATAGTAGCCCACATGGGGATGGAAATGATTCCTGTTTCTCCAGAGATGGGAGGGGGAAATCTTGTCATTTATAGACATTAAGTAATACATAGACATTAAGTAATGCATTCAGAAGATGCTACAACTAGCAGTTAATAATTCACCCATGAAAATACCCTCCCAGCTGGCAAAGTTTGATAGCAATCCCTGACAGAATCATATCATCCCAAGTATCTAGAGCGAAGATCAAGAGAAGAATATAAAGGTATTCAACCAACGACAACTTAATATTGACAATGTCAGCCACAAGGCAGCAGAATCATGAATAAGGCCTCAGGCTCTCTGCGTGTATTTGTAAGTCTTCAAAATAAGATGGATCATGGCAGATTTCACTGAACTATGATAAGCAAATACCATGTGTTGTGTCCTTCCCATAGCCCCTGGCTCATCTTATGCATTCAATGGACAGAACACATAGGTTACTTCTACAGTTACTTTGTAGAAATCACATTCCTTACAGAAGCTGTCAGAGCATTTGCTGAAGGCCTTTCTACCTCTGACATCTACATATCTGTAAGACGGAGAAGAGCACCTGCCATTGTTTAAAATGAGATTTCTAAGATACAGTCATTGCTTTGCCTTTTAGCAAAAAAAGAACTCTCATCCAATTTTAGGCTAACAGAAGTAGGGATATATTGAGGATAAGAGGGATTTAAATGCTTCGTCTGGACAGAGCAGACATTTGAATCTTATTAGTCGTAGATTTGGATTTGGTAAAACAAAAACAAACACAAACAAATAAAAGTCAGAAAGAAAATGACCCCATGAAAATGATATTATTTCCAAGCCATTTCTGACAGGAAAAAAAAAAAAACAAAAAAACAGATGACCTTGATTGACCTGAGTCTTCTCTTGATGGCTACCGACTGTTGAAACCTTACTCAGTTCTGCCACAACTGTGTCCTAGGATTCTTTACTTACTTGGCACCATGAAGCAGCTTCCTGTCTGTTTCTGTTGGTCACACATCTTATTGTGTTCCACTGCAGGGATCAGGGGTCCATGAGCATGATGGAGCAGATGTGGCCCCAGCCAATGAGCCCACCTCTGGCTCTGCACACCATTAGACCGAGCATTTGTTACTCTAATAAGTGGTCAGCCCCACAAATTGCCTCCATAGTACAACTGAGTTTTTGCGTAAAGAAGAATAAAATCCATTATATTTACGATGAAGTTATGGTGCCTAGCATCCAGAAAAAAAGTAGTGGAATGACTTTAATTTAAAATGATTTATTTTTGTTTTTGTTTGGTTTTAGTCCACTGCTCTGTTATTTCTAGCATTATGCAGACTTCTTTGTTTTGCTTTGGATTCTCTTTCTTTTCTTTCTTTCTTTTTCTTTTTTGCATGATTAGGATCCTACCCTACTTTCCCCTCTTAAGACCTTTCTTTCTTTGGTTACTGGATTACTCACTTTACTTTATTTGCTATTTAGATGATGACACACCACACCTCCAAGGGCCGTTGGCATTTGTCAGCTCTCCGAATGACAGTTCTATTCACTATGGGAGACAAGTCATTTTCTTCCCGAAGAAAGGGGAAGCTAATCTCTACCCACAGTAACATGTTTTGAGAAACATAATGCAGTGGGGAACGTACCAATTATTTCCCTGCAAATCGTCTCCCTTCTTTGAGACAGACAATCATATCGACATTTTCAAACTCTCTCTTTTTTTTTCAGTTTTATAACACAGCTTGCCTCCTGAAAAGTTAAACTCAGTGTTAAGGAAAGTGAATGGATGTTCCATTAAGGGTATGAGTGAGACTGTATTGTCACGTGGCTCTGGGCAGCTATCATTTGAGATTTCATTCCTGTTAATAGCTTCCATCCAAGCCTGTTAGCAAGAATGCTTGCTTTCTGTCATTCTGGGGCAAGTGCAGGGAACACACCTGAGTCAGCTACTTACTTGTCACAAATTTGGTAAGGGAAATTAGATGGAGGGTGTCTATTATATATCCACTTTTTTTCCTGGTATTTATAACGATGGGGGAGCAGAGGGAATCGAATCACTTCTCTTTTGGAGTCCACATATGAACTGCTGTTCACATGATTTTACATCTGACCCATGGCCTAGTCCTACTCCTCAATGTACTGACTAGTCTCGCCATGGGCAACTGCTCCAGATCTCCAAGGCATTCAAGCATCTTTCCAGTAGGGGTTATAATTGAATCTTCCCTGGGGAATACTTAGGAGAGCTAAAGACCCAGTACATTCAGTGCAGTGCTCAATATCCAGCAAACACTGACACATCAACCACCGTGACCACGATGGGCTCACCAACCTTGAAATGATTGCTATCTCTTTTTGATCTAAGATAGTTCAGTGTGAATATTTTGATATGAAATTTACTCAATCATCCTCCCAACAGAGTATACATTTTAAGCATATGTCAAAGAATCTAGTGTAGTTTTTAGCAAATAGAAAATGGTTGCTTCTTATTATCCTCTTATAGTCTATTTGTGCTGTCACAGTAGAATACCACTACCCTAGGGGACTTTTAAACAAGTCAAACATAGATCTCATAGCGTCCTGGAGGCTGGAAAGTTCCTGATCAAGTTTCTCGTACAAGCTGAGTCTGCTGCGGTTCCCCTTCCAGGTGGAAGCAGTGAAGGAACTCTCCATTTTCCATTTAATGAAGATGCTTAGGTAAATTTAACTTAAGATGTTTAGACATAAAGACGCCGACAAAGCTAGGGAGATAACTTATTTCAATGTTTGCCCTACAAGTGTGATGACCTGAGTTCCATCTCCAGAACTCACATAATTTTTTTAAAAGGCGAAACCCAGGCAAGACAGACTCCATTTACAATCTGAGCTCAAGGGAGGTGGTCCAGCCAGAATCCTGAAGCTCACTGACCAGTCAGCCTGCCATATTTGTTAATTAGGCCAGCAACGGAACTTAGCTCAAAAAAGGGGTACACATACACAACCCAAGAATGACCCAGAGTTGTCCTTGGCTCTTTATATTACACATTTATAGTGTGTGCGTGTGTGTGTGCATCTGCTCACAAAGGTACACACACACACACACACACACACACACACACACACACACTCAGAGGCACATGCACAAGTACATGCACATGCACTACAATGGGTAAAAGAAAATCTAAGAATGGTGTTGGAAAATTGCCTCCTTCTTTACAAATATATATATATATATATGTATATATCTATCCTATACAAGTCTATCTATCTATCTATCTATCTCTATCTATCTATCTCTATCTCTATCTATCTATCTATCTATCTATCTATCTATCTATCTATCTATCTATCTATCTATATGTCACACACACACACACACACACACACACACACACACATGCACTCATACAAAGAGGTCTGGGACTTTCACAAAAATTACGTCTTTAAGGTAGATCAGGGACATAAATATAAACCAATAGACAAGCAAGTAAAAACATATACATCTCCTACAAGATAGAATGGGAAAAAACACATGATGTTAATTTGATAATGACTTTTTAAAGATATAACCTAAAAGACACAATGACCACTAGAAAGAATCGTTAAACTGGAGCATACTAAATAATTATGCTTTGCAAAAGATATTGTTCAGTGAAAAAAAGATAACCCATTTACTGGAAGAAAATATTTGCAAAAGATAAAGGACTTTTATCTAAAACACAGAAAGAATGCCTAAAACTGAAAATAGCAGGTGCTATTTCAGCATGGGATAGATGGTGATACTGTTTCAAAACTTAGGAAGCCGTCAGGCCACAGAACGTCTGTGTAGATACAGGCCTCTGAGGGTGGGCCTTGAGAGTTGCAGCCTGGTCTTTCCAGGCTTCCCAATCAACCAGGAAGTTAAGGAGTGAAGATGCCTCAGACTCCAGCTACCTTGGGCCAGTACTCAATGCCATGCCACCCTGACGTGATGGCCTGAGTTCTCTGAAACCATAGGCCCAAATCAACTCTGCCTCTTAGAAATTCCTTCTCTTGGATAGTTTGTTGCAACAGTGGGAAAAGTCACTTATCCTGTAAGAAAGCAGCTTTAGGAAAACATGGGCCAAAGATGTTCACAGACACCTTACTGAAGAAGACTTACAGGTCACAAAGAGGCATACGAAGATGCTCTATGTTGTGGCAACAGCATAGTTCAATGAGTGAGCTGCTGGATGATAACCTGAGTTTGAACTGGGAGCACTATATATACACCACCCCACCCCCAACACACACACATGCACACCAAGTAAGTGAGTGCGTGAGTGAGTGAGTGAGTAAAGGAATGAATGAATGAGTGAACAAATAAATAGATAACGTTCCAGTCATTTATCATCAGGGAACTGAACACAATATGAGATACCCATAATACATTTCGGAATGGCCTAAACCAGGGATATGGATAGCATAAAATACTAGTGAGAATGTAGAGCAAGAACTCTCACACATTACTAGTGAGAATGCAAAATGGCACTGCCACCTGTATCTAGAGATGTTGTCTAGTGGTAGAATCCTTAAGTAGCATACATCAGGTCATAGGTTCAATCCCAGAATCACCTAAATCAGACAAACAAACCATGCTCTAACATAATAGCCACAAACCGTGGTCTTTGAGGTCTGTCCAAAGGAGTTAAGAATTCATCTACAGGAAATGAAAAGATAGCTCAGTAGTTAAGAGCACTTGCTCAATCATGAGAACTGAAGTTCAGATTTCTGTGACATGTTGTGTGACACACACACACACACACACACACACACACACATTTCAAAAAACAAAAACAAACAAACAAATAAAACCTAAAACAGTGTCTGGGGATATGGCTCAGCAGTTGAGAGCACTGGCTGCTCTCCCAGAGGAGCCAGGTCCAATTCTCAGCACCCACATGGCAGCTCTCAACTATCTGTAACTCCAGTTTCAGGGGTCCTGACACCCTCACACAGACATACATGCAGGCAAAACACCAGTACACTGATGCTCACAAAAATAAATAAATCTAATAAAAAAATAATAAAACAAACCTTAGTCCACAAAGACATAAACATGGATGTATTAGTTTTATTCATTACTCCCCAGAGTTGAAGGGACCAAGCTATCTTACATTAGGTGAATGGATAAAAGAAACTATATGACATTTTAGAGACACCCAAGCTATAGCCAGCAGAAATAGCTTTCAGTGGATGCCAGGGATTAGGAGAGAGGGCAGGGATAAACAAGACAGAGCACAGTCTTCAGAGAAGTGAAAATATGACATAGTCCTGGTTTATGTGTTTAAGTCTACTGGCCATGAGCCACCAAAAGTGATCCTTAACGTTAGCCATGGACTTCTAACAGTGAGCTGTCAGTGAGAGGCATCTGTATTAACAAAACACCAGTCTGGTAGAGACAATATAGATATGGGGTATATCAGTTACTATTCTCTACCTGTGATAAAATGTTACCAAAACCAACTGGAGAAGAAAGAGGTTTTTTTGGGTTAAAGTTTCAGAGGGAGAGTCCATACCAACAGAGAAAGCATGGCATCAGGTCACCAGTTGTGGATAGAGAGATCACCCCTCCACCTCACATTGGAACCACAGAGAGGAAACTAGAACTGGGTCAGTGATATTAACTTTTAAAGCCAACTCACAGTGATATACAAGCAAGGCTCCATAACCCCTTCCTGATGTTCTACAATCTCTCCAAATTGAACTACCCACCTGAGGTCCAAGTGTTCCAATACAGGAGTCTATGCATGACATTCCCACCCAAGCCACCACTTGGGCCCTATGTCATAGGGGAAACTGTGCCTGTGTAGGAGCAGGGGATCTAAGGGGGATAGTGTGTCTTCTGCTCAGTTTTGCTGTGAATTGTTTGTTCTGATGACACAAATTGGTGGCTGAGAAACAGTTCTCCTAAGATGCTGCTTCAGTGATCAGAGACTCTCTCAATACCAAAGGGCCTTGTGGCTGAACTAATTTAACCTCTGAATTTAGTCTAAGAATTTAGAATTTAAGAATTTAGCCTAAGAAATAGATCTAGAGGGTCTGCTTTGATTTTGAGATTGTGTAATTATATCGACATAGAGTATGAACTTAGATTCCTCCCAGTTAAGTTTGATTCTTCTGTATTTATAGTGCCGTTTTTCATATCAGAAAAGTATGTAACAGAATATTATATGGTGTGTGTGTGTGTGTGTGTGTGTGTGTGTGTGTGTGTTATGTGCGTGTGCGTTCATTTTCTCTGTACTGGGGCAAGTGCTTTACCACTGAGCTATGTTTCTGGCCTGTTTACAATATCTACTTGCTTTCTAATTCTTTGTTCAGTAAATTGGGGTCAAACAGATATAGATTTGTACTGAGTGTTACCCTAATGCCTACGGTGTATGTAATGGTATGTAATGGTATCTGCTATTTCATTGTGTCAGGTATGGATTCTAACAGAAGACATTTTACTGTGCACGCTGGTGCATTTTCTAACTCTTGAAAAGATAAAATTAATCTCTCTCTTTTTAAAGACTAATAACTCAAAGAGAAACCCAACCAGGTTTTAATTTGACAATGTTAGTCACGTGCACGGCAGACTCACAGCTTGCACTTTCCCCCTGACTAGGCAATTACCTGTAAATACTGTATGTGCTCGGCTAAAATGCTAGGAAGTCTACAATTACATTAATGTAGCTTCTTAATTGCCTATAATGGCATTTTCGGGCTACTGTAACCTATCACATTTATCATATTCCTAATAAAATTACTCCATTTTTGTCTAAGGCCTTTTTTTATTTACTCTTCATTTAATTTGGAGGAACTAGGAAAAAAACATATAATTTGATTCTTGAGAAATTAAATCATTGGAAATGAAGAAGCAAATAGGAATCCCAGGTTAAGAGCTGAGTCCACTTATGAGGTAGTTACTGAAACCCTCAAGTCTTGTTGATGTGAGATTTTTGAGCCCAGGGTATCAAAGGATAACGATTGAGGAATGCAGAGATTCTTTGCTGGGATCCTCAGGTATCCTCAGAGGGGAGGAATATGAAATCTGAGGACCCCTTTGATCTCCAGAACAGGTGTCTCCTGATATGGAGTGAAGATGTATTATCCTTCCAAAGTTTGTTGCTCTTAAGGCAACTTTCGTCTCCTCTGTCCTCTTTTGCCCTGTCAAACATTAAGAAATCTAGCCAACATTTCAAGACTAAAGAAATACTCTCAAGCATATATGTTTTTGAAATCCTAGTGATAAGCTGATATTGGCTTATCAAAGGGGGAGGGCAGGTAGTCGTATACTAAACTCACTGAGAAATCTGTAGGCTGACCCCCAAAAACCCTGTGTAAGCCGTGAATGGAGAGAAAGGAGAGCATCAGACCCTGAATGTCAAGGGTGGGTATAGGAAGGCTTCAGAGAACTTAGAGCTCATTGTGAGGGTCTAGCGCCCATGGGAGGCCCCGTCAATATGGCTGGTTACCCATTTCCAAAGTTCACTTGCTCTGCCATTCTCCTTTTCTGAATACCTTTAGTTGTATTCACTTGCTGTTTGTTTGCTCAAACCTTACCATTTAGCTCCATCTAAGCCATGGATGGAGTCATCTCAAAGGCAGTCCAATCGCAATTGTCCAGGTGGTTCTCGGGTTCAACTGACTTGCTCTGTTGTTGGGTTTCTCAGATAGCTCTGGAATAGACAAAATTGCTAGGTTCAGACATGGTTTTGCATTTTGTCTTCCTGGGCTTGCTGCTGCTGTTCCTAGAATAATAGTTCAAGGGTGATGGCCACTTAGGCTACTCCCTGGGTTCGTTGAAGACTTTTTTTCCTTTTGCCTCATGGACCACAAAGTTGGTAGTTTTTTAGTCTAGTATGCAGAAGTCTCTCTGATGATATTATATAGTATGAAAGACACTGGGAGACATGTGTGGTTGTATGTGTATGTTGTATTGGACACAATAACACACAGGAACAATTTAAGGATGCAAAGATTTATTTTGGCTCCTGGTTTAAGAAGGTTTCAGTTTACCATACTCAGGAAGACTTGGCAAGATCATAGAGGTAACTCTTACCATCCCAGAGGGGCTGGGAGCCTCAATATAACCCTCAAGGGTCTACTCATAGTGGCCTACTTCTGTCAGTCAGGTTATTTCCCACAAATGTTGCATAGATGCCAAAAAATAATGCTACAAGCTATGGGACAACCCTTCTATAAATGTTAGCTTTAAGAGATATTCATATCACACACACACACACACAGACACACACACACACACACACACACACACACACACACACACACGAGAGAGAGAGGAGGGGGGAGAAGAAGGGAGGGAGAGAATGTGCTTCGAGAAGTAGATGATATGACAAATTTGAATCATTGAGGGTAGACATCCCCTTTGTCGAGCTGCTTTGTAGACCGTCAAAGACATAGAGCAAGAAAGTTGCAAACCCAGATTGCTAAGACAGGATATACATTCCAGGACCAGTTATTAACCTGAGGTGTGGCATCATATGTTTGTCTTTTCCTGTTTATTATCAGTAGACCTGGGGGAAGATGTCCACATTACCCTTCCTTATTAAAACACCTTGAGTTAGTTTTGCCATCAACATAGACTCGAATCTTTGAAAAGTGTGGTTAGAATGTTTCTTCTTGCATGTAGACTGTTACTGTGAAATGTGAGATGTGTAGGTGATCATCTTGAGACATGTTTATCTAATATAATATGTGACATATGTTTAATATATGTGAAGAGTCATACATGAGACACTTTAAAAGACAACATCTCTACTGACGGAGACTTTCAAAGTGATTTCTTCTGGTAGAGAGCTTGCTGAATATTTCCCATGAGTCATGTGATTTCTTGCAGGATGTTTTTTTAGTAGTAGTAGTAGTTCCCTTCACAATCTACACCCCCATCCACCAGTCCTATTTCTTAGTATTACATACCATATTTAATGGTGTTAATACCATAGTAATATATGGAGGGAAGACAGGCAGGAGTCCCTGTTTTTATGACTTCTTCTGAGTAGTTTTAAAGGTGAGCAAAAAGACGATGCATAGATAATAGGAGAATTCTCCTTTTCTCCTCCTTTTTGCCATTTGCAAATATTCATTTTGATGGTAAAACAAATAAAAGAAATAGCAAAGTGTGGGACCATTTTTTTTAACTAGCTCTAATGGAATTAGAACTGCAGAAGTGTTGAGATTGGGTGTGATGTGTGGAGAGAGCGTTCTTTGCAGTTGCCTGGAGAATGTGGGAATGTTTAGGGCCAGTGTGTTATTTGCTAGCCTGCCTGCCTGCTTGACCCGATGCTTTGGCATCTGAGAGAAATGGATCTCGGGAGAGAATTTATTTGGGTCTCCATAGTAACAGGAGCGGGTGTATGAAACAATCTGCCTGTAGACTTATAAAGAGTGCACACAAGCCTGCGTTGCAACTGCAGTGTTGGCTTCTTTGAGTTTCAGGGAAAGTCTAATATTTAATTTTCCAGTGGCATTCAAACTTTTCTCTGGCCACTGGTGGTTAATGTGGTGTGACTCAGGCTTTGATGTTCAATGTCTCCTTAAGAAGTTAGATTCCTACAGGAATTCAGTGACTGTTACACTTTGAGTCATAACAGCAGTCTAGTAGGAATAAACTTTTAAAAAATTATCTTGTTCTATCTTTTTTTAGTTTCTGACTAATAAAAAAAATGTTCTTTTTTACCAGTGTGTACTAACACCAGGAGCCCTGTTTTATCATTCCATTACCGAGCTGAACGTTTTAAATGTCATTTCGAAGAACATTTTCCTGAGCCTCTCACAAAGAAATGCCTTTCATGTTGGGATTCAATATGGGAGTTTAATTCAACCTTGCACTGAGATGCTAGAAAGATTAACAGATTATGGGATGAAAATGGGAATTTAAATGGCAGATCAAAGAGTGTTGAGTAGGCTGTCTTCTTGACTTCTCCAGCTAAGAGGCAAATGCATAAAACAGAGCAAAGTATTTGAAAAGGAGCAGGCATCAAAGGGAGTCACACATGTTTGCTTCAAATCTCTATGCTGGGAACCAGGTGTTAGGATGTGTAGACACATTGAAACATCAAGAAACTGAAACAATTACCTCTGGGATGGCTGGCTGTCTCTTCTTCTGTCCTGTGTCTAGGTCTTTACTCTTGTCTAACTCCAGGCTTTCTTCAACTGCATTTCCGGCTTTGACTATAGTTCCTGTGTAGAACCTACTGGATAGCTCCTGTGTAAGTCATGATAGACCTCCCTAGGCGCCAAGTAGCATAACTGGCTGTCTGTCTCTGCCTGGAAATGTTTCATTTTTAGCCCTGACCATCCCAGATAGTTTTTTCTTCTTTTTTTGGCCTAGACAAACCCAGCATCTAGAGTTATTTCTGATTAACAGCTATTTCTATCACCACATTGCCAGTGGCTCCAAAATATGCTGTGTGTTTATATAATCGAACCCATATATCTATTTAAGATTTAAATAATTAAAATTAAATACAGTGAAAGTTTTAGTTCTTTAGTCTCTAGGCTTGCACTCAATACCCCCTCTGTTGGATAATGCAGACACAGAACATTAATAGGATCTTAAAACCTTCTAGATGGTAGTGCTGGTCTATGCAACACAACTACTGAACGTCGGTGTTGGGAAGGTAGGAGCATGGAAATCGTCCCTAGGATTTGTGGGTTAGTTATAATGTTAGCTAGAAGCATGGCAATCTAAAAGAAACGAACACTCCTTTGTATGTACTTCCTTTGAAGTTCTCCTTATGCCGACTATGGGACATGTAATAAGGCTATCTATCATCCTTAATGGGCCATTCATCAAGCAAGTATTGAGCACCCGTGCTGAGGATACCGTGATGAATTATGGTGTCTGTATTCTAGTAACTTATGGTCTAAAATGAGAAGAGCTGAGACCACGGAATAAGGATTGGTTAGCAACCGACGGTTGTGGGCTGTTCAGGGATGATGCCTGAATTGGACAGAGCAGTGACAGGCAATTCAGCCTGTGAGCAAGGGCTCACACTCAGGAGCCATCCCCTCTAAGTTACAATCCTGTTTCCTCTTGCCTGTGTGATCTTGAGCCAGTGTTATTACTTATCTATTAAGTGGGGGGATGGGAATAGGTTTTCTACAAGACTATTGTCATGCTTTAATATGATAGCATTCATAAAGCTCATTGTACAGGTCCTGGCCAAGGGCATGTACAATATAATGATTCATTAAATCAACCAAGCAAGGATGTAGGATAACACACCAGGTTCTGAATGTGGACAACAGAGATGTGGATTTCGTGGTTGGCCGAGAATAGTGTTGGCTTTCTAGGACTGTGGTGTTTGCAACACCATCGGTAGGCGGTAGTAGCAATATGGCTGTGAGTGGGGCAGTGGGATGTGTAGAAGAGGTGAGACAGAAAAAGCCTGAGGAGAGAGCTGGTGAGGGTCCCCGTGAGTGGGAATATGAATATGTCAGGTTAATGGATGAGAAATCTTTGAACTTTCAAATAGAGAAGAGGATGTGAGATGAGCACTTTGAAAACATCCCAGTTTAGGATCCAAAAGACTATAATTAAAAACAAACAAACAAAAACAAAGTGGTCTAAAATCCAAGGAATTCTGGGGAAGTTAAACAGAAGCATTGACTAATGAGATGTGTGGAATGATTGACAGGGGGTGGGGGTGGGTAAGGGGAAGCCAGATGACAATGAATTTATTAGTTTACTTAAAATACACAAAAATAAAAAGGAATACAGCAAATTGGTAGGCCAGCTTCAGTGAAGGTTTCCCCTGCTTCTAGATGTCCCAGAAGGCATGCAATGCTTACTTCCCAGTCTACGGTGAACTCATAAACCGAACTCCCATTGTTTGTAAAGATGTCCCTGAGATATGGAGGAAGATAAAGGGGAAACTTGAGGGTGGCACCTGGCAGAAAGTTTAACATTATTCTGTTATTCTAAGTTATTGCTTTATCTTTAGAAAAGTAATAAATGCTTATTTCCTTTATAACTTCGTCTGTGGGCTCAGGGCTGTCACATTCGCCCCACATTAGTATCAGATTTTAATAAAGGACAACAAGGCATGAAGAAAGATGTTTGCTCTAAAGAGCAGGGAGCACATTTTAGTTTGAGGAACGTTTCTAATGTTGTTTTTATTTTTTCTCAGTGCCTTGAAAGTGATATTTGACTTTATTTAACTGTGGACAGAAAACAGCGACTGTGTTTAGCTAAGGTTTGGGACTGGGGTATGGCACTGAGAAGTGTTAAGTGAGGTTTCTAGATTGCTTTACTCTTTTACTTCTTGGTAAACCAGAAAAAGAGTTGAGTGTCCTGATTAGCAATGGTCTCTCAAGAGGCTAGGGATATAGCTCAGTCCCTTGAGGGACTGAGGATGTAACTTTCGATGTGTAAGGCTCTAGGCTTCATGCTTATCAGTGAGTCTCTCAAGATCATCTTCTCTCCTTCCATCCACTGTACATTTACCAGTGCCCTTAGATGACCTCAATGTCTGAGCCTCCTGTGGTTCATGAGTTTTGGTCCCTAACCCAGGGTTAGTTCGTTTATGGTGATACCCCAGGTGTCCCTCACAGTTTCTTTTGAGGTCCCCAGCTTTCTAGCTAGGAGATGCAAAGCTAGATTTTCCTATAAGTAGATCTTTCCATCTGATATCATTAGTCCCCAATTCCCACCATGAGATACCTATAGGCTGCTTCCCCATACCACCAGTAATGTCTTATTTCTCTCTTTCATTTTTTTTGTTTTTGTTGTTTTTCTTGGCTCTGAAAGAAGATTGTAACAAAATGGAAAGGCGAGGTGGTATGTGTGTGTGTATGTGTGTGTGTGAGAGAGAGAGAGAGAGAGAGAGAGAGAGAGAGGAGAAGAGAAGAGAAAAGAAGAGAAGAGAGAGAATGGAATTACATATGTGTGTTTTCTATGCTCCATAAATGAGGAAACTGGAGTGCAGAGAGGCTGAGAAGTTTGCAAAAGATGTCAAAATTGGAGGAGATGGAATTCTACTTCATGTTATCCAATTGTAGAACCCATGCTACCAGTCTTGCTCTGCAAATTTTTCTGTGACTGCACTAACCCTTTACTTGTGTACCTTGACTTGGTCAGAAGTGCCACATCTAGTAACGGGACCCATAGGACTGTGATTTGGTAAGGACACTCTTTCAGACTCTGAGACTTCCCTCATGCCCACTTGGCTTCCAAATATTAGCCTTTGAGATTTTCCCAGAAATGGAGAAAAAGCACTAGGACTCTACCTATGCCTTCCCATAATCCCTTTCTTTTAAGTGTTATGATAGCAGTGGTCATATCAGTGGTTCAAATTGCTGAAGAGTGACGGATGACTTTTTTCAACTCTTCTTACACTGGAGAATGTTGTGACATCTCCCAAGCTGTGAGTCTCCAGAGGTGACACAAAGAGTGGCCAGGAGGTAAAGGAGTCAACTTTCCCTCAGAGTCTCCTTAGGTTTTACCTTGTAGGAATCTCTTCCCTGCTTTCCCTAGCTTCTGCAACACCCCTGTTTATCTGAACTGTGCTCTCACATCCCCTGGAAGGCAAACACAACTCTAGCATCAAGTTTCCATGAGGCCCAGGTTTTCTGATTATTTAGTTTGCTTTTCTGTTGTGCTCCTTCACTACCGAGGGGCTCTGCTCTCTTCTCTGCACTTTCTCCATGGAAGCTCCAACTGCAGCTAAGTACAGCCAAGGATTCTCTTTCCTTCATGCACCCTCTCATTACTCTGAAACAAATCAGCCACGCGCCCGAGGTGCCAGCATTGATAGTTATAGTGTTGGTATTCCTTTCTGTTTGTCTAAAACACAGCCAAGAAAAAAAATTCCCCTTGTTGCCAGAGAAAATGGAAAGTCCTCACCTACAGGTCAAATCCTATTACAATAAATGGTGCCTAGTTGACATCTCTGTGGATCAAAGAGCTTCTGACCATTGGACCCTTCTTTCAGAAAGCATCATGGGATCCATTTTCTCCTTCTAGCTCCCTTTTCATCTCTTTCCTTTCATCTGAATCACTTCCGGAGCAGTATTCTATCTCACTGCTTGAAATTCCCAGAGACCTCTTTCAGAAGAGCCCATCTCTAAATGATCACGAGTCATCCAGAGCCCACGCCATGCATCCGTATTGCCGAAGGCTCCTTCCTTGCCTCATCCAAAGTCAACTCAGGGCAGATGCTGCATTGTTCCTAGGCTATGAACTACTCCTTTATCCTCAACTTCGTCACAGACTCTGATGAGTCTGGTACTCATAGGAGCTCATAGAGCTACTAAGTGCCCTTCTGTGGCCTCTGAGGCACGGGCTACCTGCCATTCCTCTGATCACCCCTCTACAGTTCCCCTTTCTCCCTTAATACCTTGTGGAGTGTTATCTGGAGTTTTTTAAACTTTCCATCTCTGTCTGGGCTCTTTCCCTCCCGATGTATCATCTTTGCCCTGTGGCTTACTGTTCCATTGCTTTGAACCTCCCTTGGCTACCTCCTCACTTCAGTCTCTGCGGTGTACCTCGTCACCAGTCCCTTCCCCACCCACACAGGGATGCCTGCAGACAAAATACTCATGGATACTGCTTCCACCATAGGGGTCAAAGCTTTTCTTCTCATTAGGAGGTAACCTAGAACGGGCTCCTGTATCCACCCCCATCCCTTTGCTCATTGTCACAGATATAAAACCGACACCAGCTTCAAATAAATGACTTTGTCCTCCCATCCACCTAGACTGGAGGGCTGGCAGGTGTTTCTGGAAAAGGGTCGAATAGTAAACATCAGAAGCTTTGTAAACTAGATGGCCTTTCCGGTCGGAAAGCAGCTATAGGCAATATGCAAATGGTAGGCCTAGATGTGTTTCAATAGAACTTGATTTAAGTAAAAAAAAAATGTCAGTGGCTGACAATTTGCTTCTGAATTACAGTTTGTTGAGTGAGTAGCCAGGACTGCGCCTGTTTTTTTCCAGCTTGTAGTCTTTGAACCAGTAAGGGGGGATTGATTGCTAGAGTCTCTTCAATGATGGAGTTCAGGTCAAACTGCTGTGTTTTGCCCCCAGCAGAGTTACTGTTGACCTAGCCTGAACCATCTGTCCGCAGTCTTTCAATTTCTCTCTCACCCTAGTTGAAAAGGGGGCTCTGCTTTCTGCTTCTTTGCCACATTTCTGTTGATTGAGTCCTCCCCAGAGTCCACACTCACAAAACTTCTCTTAACTAGTTTGGTTCTTTTACTCTTTCAATCACCTCTTCGCGGAGTTAGAGTTATCTCCGTAGTTTAAAGAGGCTTGAATATTGGCTTTGTCGTCGAGGATGATGCTATTGTTTCTGGTTTCCCCTTTTTAGTTAATTTCCAGCAAAAATCCACAGTTTTTAACGGTGAGGCTTACACTCATATAGTTTAATGTCACAGAGTTTAAAAGATCATTGGTTTGGTGCCCGTTCTTCAGTTGTTAAGGGCACGATTCACTCCAGTTAGTTTAAACAAATATCACTTTATTTTAGGGCAATGGATAATTTACAGACTTCCCAGGTCTGGGGATGAAGTGTGTGTTTCACAGAGACAGAAATAATCTTGCTAGGAGAAACATTCCAAAATAGTAAGGGACTTCTTGAGGCCAGACCCCACTGCTACCTCTGACTACAGCTTGCTACTCCCACACACTGCAACTCCCCTACTCCGGCCAGAGGCAGGACTCTGTGTCCTAGAATCCTACACCTCCACTTGTCTGCTCATGTCTGCCTTTCTGATCTTCTATGGTTGACCTATCCAGCAGAACCTAATTCCCATATAGAACAAAAGAGGCTGAAAACTGTTGCTTTTCAGACTCCTTAGTGTGGGAAGGTACAGAGAGGAGTTGGGAATACTGCTTGTACCTGCTATGACTACCCACAGCCTTGGATGAATCACATTGTGTCTCCTATAGATAAAGTGGGGACAAACATATATTTAATACTGTTTTTTATACTGTTTGTATACCTCCCACACAAGTATTTAAAATGTAGCTATTATGTTTTTCTTCCCAGACCCTGAACAAATGCTTTTACTGTATAACTCTGCATTGAAATCGTAAAAGATTCTTTCCCTTACACTTGAGATCATAAAGGAATATGCATTGAGGAAGCTTCTCATTGCAATAACTTTAGTGCTGTGATTTGCTAAATTCTGTCCTTCACTCAGTTCATACTAACATGAAAATATTCTTAGTTCATGTGTGTGGGCAGGGGAAGGGAAGGAGGGAGGTGATGTTTGTGTCTAGATTGAATCTAGAACCATTGGTCTGACTCCAAACTTTAAAATACTCCTAAATCTTTTTTTTGGCATAAAGTATCATTATAGTTAGATAAGTGCTGTGGCTTGGATCTGGTTTGATTTTCCTCCAAGGGTTGACATGTTGGAAGCTTGATTCTTAATGTTTCAATCTTTTAATACAATTCTTTATCTTGTGGGGACCCCCCCCCCAACCAAAAAGTAGAACAAAATGGCAGGCTATTCAGGTAGCAGTTACCTGGTCCTTAACGTTCTATCTAGGCCTTAATATTTTATTTAGTCCTTAAAAAGGATAAAAAGGATCACGGCACTGGGAAGGTTGAGAACCACTAAACTGTGGTTTGGTTGTGATTGGTTTATACTTAGTAGTCATTTCCTCCTATGATGGTCAAATATAAGAAGACAATCACTGAGCATCATCGATTTTATGTCTATCTGACTTTCTTTTGTCCTTTTAATGATTTTAAGTGTGTTCTGATATCAATCTTGAGTTTAACACTTATGTGGAGAAACACAAAGCATCCCCGTGTTAAAGATTCTTTGTGTCATTTTTTGGTGTGTTCCTGGGGAAACAGTTCCTCTTCCTGTCTACATACAGCTGCAGGATGCTCACTGAAGTGGCCAAGGTGTACTGTTACCTGGGTGCAATGCTCTGTGTATGGGGATGTTCTTCGTGAGTCAGATCTCAGCAGGCTAGGGGGGAAATCATGTGTAGATGGCTGCACAGGTGGACCTAATTAATTTCTATGGTCATTTCAAGGCTGTGAGAAGCAGAGTGGAGAATTTTGTCAAAGCTCCAAATAACCCATCCATGTGCCTTAAGCCCCCATCCATTGGGAAAGAGTCTGGGTCAAGAGATAACAAGGTAGCCATTGAGAGGCAGTTCCGGGTGCTAGAGCCAGACCAGGATGTCTGGTCATTGACGCACACCTTTGTGACTATTGGATTCCCTATACACTGTGTGTTCCTAAAGCTAAATGCGAAACCACTCATATGACAAGGCAAATCCTGGCTTTAGGAAATGAAATGTCAAGTATTTCAACTTGTTGACACATTTATTGGTTTTGCGTGTGTGCGTGTGCGTGTGTGTGCGTGCATGTGTGTGTGTAATTTAATTGCTTTGCTTCTTGGCCAGACTTTTCCTGTTTTATCAAAAATCTCATCTTCCCAAAGCAAGAAGAGCAGAGGGAGTGAAAGACATTGATCCTTTTAGTTTCCTTTCCTGTCAGGATTACCTTCTAGTCAAGGATGTCCCTAAAAGTAGCCCCCCTTTAAATTCAACTCCAGGGGTTCTTTGTAGAACTGTTTCCAAGTTTGGAGTAGATTGTGGTGACCTGTGAAATGCAACTCAACTGGAATGATTTCTTACCCCAATTCTGTGTTGCACTGCATTGTTAATAAAATTAGAAGGTGCTCAACATTGGGAGGTTGATTAGTTTCACCTGGTGGTAAAACCAGCACTTCAGCAGGTTCAGAGGTAAAGAACTCTTGGTGCTCTTTCAAAATGTCTGCAGTTTGGTTACTGGCATTCACATTGAGTGGCAGCCTGTAACCCAGTTCCCCGGTATCGAATGGCCTCTTTTATTCTCCACAAACATATCCCCACCAACACCAACACCAACACCACTGACATGAACATAGAAACACACACACACACACACACACACACACACACACACACACACACACACACACACGCGCGCACGCAAAAATAATTAAAGATGAAAATCCAGTTCTGGACCTTGAATTCAGGAGGAAAGCATGAGCTCTGAGTTGGGGGTACATTTCCCATGACAAGTGTGCTACTTATAAATTTCCCCTGCTTCCTCATTTCCTTAGAGTAGGCAGGTGGGCAGATTTACACACATCTTGAGAGCAGTGATCCTCCACCGTGGCTGCACATTAGAATCCCCCTGGGAGCCTTTACGAAGTACTGTGGAACAAGGATCCTGCTTAATAGGTGTGAGGTCTGGCCTGAATGCTGTACTCTTAAAAACTCCCCGAGGATTCAAATGTGAGCAAAGACTGAGAAATACACTGTTGGAGAGTCAGGTGTCAGTGAGCGCTGTCAGTTGACTTCTTCGTTTAGCATTAGCTTGGTTTGGTGAGGTTGTTTGCACTGCCAACTTGGCCCTCCTGTCTCAGTTTCCTGAGTAAATAAGATTGCAAACATGCACCGTTATACATGCTAGATTCTCTGTTAGAGCTCTAGGAATGAACTAACTTCCTAGCACAAGAGAAACCAATTAGGAGGGTAAAGGGAGTTAACTTGGTCAAAGGAAGCACTACATTACCAGATCTCTGAGAGAATGGATACAAGCCAACCAAGGTAGCAGACACTAATGGGCAGATGCTCTCTGTCACTATTGGGTTGAATCAGCTCCAGATACTTCCTGTCCTCTTAAGTTTTGCTTAAGGTTCACATTTCAAGGGTGGAGAGAGACTTGGCTATGTTCTTTGGATACTCTTAGCCAGGAGGGGGTGGGGTAGGGTAGCTCCCCAAAGCAAAGTTGATTCGTTCTTCACAGAAGATGGCACTGTTGATTCTTGGCAGGCATCAGCAACAGATGTCCCCACACCCTGAATCCATTTTTCTCTGGACGGGGAGGCTGTAAGGAACACTTGTCTCAGAAGGCAGTTGGCTTAAGATCAGACTCCCCTGGTATATGCTAATTTGCCCATGGTAGGTCTTCATTCATTCAGGAAATGTTTGCTCGATATGTAGAATGTGGAAGTGTCTCTGGGACTGCCAAGATGAGGAAGCAGTTGGAGCTTTTTGGGAAGTTACAATCTCAGGAGTGGAAGAGAATGCCAGGGTGAACGTGGTCTGCCAGGTAACGTGTGAATCATTCTACACAGAAAAACAAACAGAAACAAACTAAAACCAGACAGGCCAACACTGTTTGAGTGGCTACACATTCCCAGGGCAGTGAGCAAAAGATGAGGGCCACCACAAACACTTACAGTGGTGCTTCTCAACCTTCCTAATCCTGGGACTCTTTAATATAGTTCCTCACACTGTGATGACCTCCAACCAGAAAATGATTTTTGTTGCTACTTTATAACTATAATTTTGCTACTGTTATGAGGCATAATGTAAGTACCTAATATGCAGGATATCTGACATGTGACCCCTATGAAAGGATCGTTCAACCTCCAAAGAGTTTGAGCTCCACAGGTTACCAATCACTGCCATAGACAAACTTGACTGTTGTACTGACTAGTCATGATTAGAATTTCTGACTTCTGACCCAATCTTTTCCTAGCATGTCTGAGTTCCTTGGGTCAGCATATGAAGGGTGTAGTCCTTCTCATGTACTTTGACCTACAGATCTGCCTTGGTCCTTGTCTGAACTCAATCCCATGCCCTCCTCACTCAGATCCCTACCATTATTGTTGTTTTCTACCAGTCTTCTGACATACACTTCTGCTAGTGCTTTGCTTTGGCAAACAAGATCCAAGAAGACATGGTTTCTCCATGACCTTGAGCATAGTGTTCTTTATTAGGTATGACCTGGGGCAAAGGTGTGTGCATTGTGCATGCATGCACACGAGAGAAAGAGAGAGAGAGGGAGAGGGAGAGAGACCCTTTCAGCTTTCTGAACTTACTGTTGGACCATGCTGGACATTGGTTCGTTTTATTTAATTTCTACTGAGAGTGTAGTCAAAAACCTGCCAGAGTTAACAATCTATGTGTTCTGACAACTATAGAAGTCAAAATATGTTCAATTTTTAGAGTTAATATAGCAAAGTAAGGGCTGGAGGGCTGGCTGGCTGCACAAACATGGGGATTTGTATGTAGATCCCGTGTAAAAGGCAAGTGTGCTTACAATCCTAGCATTGTGTGGGGCAGAGAGGACAGGACGATTTATGAGTCTCGCTTATCACCATCCAGGTTCCAAGTTCAGTGACACTGTGTCAAAGAAATGAGGCAAAGAGAATGCTTAGTGTCTTCCTAGGGTCTCTGTGTTTGCTGCATATAGGTACATGCACACACATAAACATATACTACACATACAAACACACCTATCTACACACACACACACCCACACACACCCACACCCACACACACACAGACACACACACATCATAAAAAAGAATACAAAATAAGAGATCAAAGTAATAATACTAATGAATACTTCTATTCCTACTACCACTACTATACTAGTAACGATGATGATGGTGGCGGTGAATGGCTCGTCTCATGTAGTAAATGCTCAGTCAAGACAAATTGCAGTTTCATGGTTCTTTGTCATTGTTACTTACATGGCTCAGAAGGCAATTACGAGGATTTCACATTTACCAACTTACTTATCTTTCACAACTATCTTATGGGGCAAAGATACTCCTGACCCCCTCCCCCCCCTTTTAAAGTTGAGAGGACAGTAGACAGACGTCTACGAACTCATTTGAGATTTCTGCATTAATAATTGGGCTAATACTGTTTTGTATTTTAACCTCATGCTGACTTTTGCTATCTGCTGATATATACAGTGTCTTTATGTGGTTGCTTTCAGTAACAAATAATGAACGAGTGAGGAATTCTTCACAAAGGAAAGAACGAATGAAGCATGTACCTACCACCGCCCTCTGAGTGACATCAATTTGAATTTATCTTTAATTTCATTTTAAAGTCAATAATCACATCTCAGCTATTGTATCAGTCACTCTACAGACTTAGTGTGGAGCTTACTTGAGTCTTGAGTTAATTCATTACTTTAAATAACTGACATTTGGTTATCTTCAGAATAAAGGTTTCTTTGGCCACTGTAGACAGAGTGTTCCTTGAAAATGCAGTAATGAGCAATTGAGTCATTGTGTCAGTGTGTGTGTGTATGTGCATGTGTGTTAATGTCTGTGTGTGTGTGTGTGTGTGTGTGTGTAGAGAGAGAGAGAGGTGGGGGATGGGTGTGGAACAGATTGTCCTTTTCCTTATTGCGTTTCCTGTGCCTGGTTTTCTAGGCTGGAGCTGACTCTCCCTGGAGTTAAATCCTCAATTGTCCTTGTATTGTCAGATGTCTTTTTCTTTCTAAGGATTCCTCTAATCCACCGCAGTTCCATAAGTGGCTGTCTTGATAGCACCAAATGTCATCTGGCAGGCGAGTGACCTTACCTGCTACCCACCTATATTGTCATCAGACAATGCAAACTCTCTTTCTGCCTTACTTTTAGAACACTGAATCCTAAGGCAGACATCACACCCCCAAAAAGATCTGTCCTATTTGCCATCCTTGCACTTGGCTGGAGAATAATGGAAATTATCGCTCGTTTGATTTGTCTTTATTTACCTATTTTTGGAAGAGCTACTTATTGTTAAGTGATGGAGAAAGAATGCCAATAAACCAATACCTGGGTGAATCCTGGGCCGAGGAACCCTGCTGTGGAGGCTGCTGAGATGCTGCTGTGCCTTTCAAAGCAGGGGACCTGGAGAGTGACTGTTCACTGTCACTCTTTGTGTGACTTTGCCCTGGTTTAAGTTGTGTCGTGACAAAACTCAGGGCTCCAATAAACACTGGGCTTCACTATTCTTTTACCTGGAATAGCAGGCACTGGGTACTACTTAAGCTTTCTTTGCGGAGCTCAGAACTGGACTGGCAGGGTTGGGCAAAGAGCAGAATCACATGAGCTCATCCCTGTCTGGGAATAGGATGAGAGTCTGCAAGTGTGGTTGGAAGAAATGTGTTTAAGTCAGGGGTCAAAGAGTAGTTATGGAGTCTGCATAGGTAGCAATGAATAGCTTAGTAAGGGCACCAGTGGAAGGGGAAGCCCTTGGTCCTGCCAAGACTGAACCCCTAGTGAATGGGATTGTTGGGGGGAGGGCGGTAATCGGGGGAGGATGGGGAGGGGAACACCCATATAGAAGGGGACGGGGAGGGGGTCAGATCAGGTTGGCCTGGAAACAGGGAAAGGGAATAACAATTGTAATGTAAATAAGAAATAGCCAATTTAATAAAGGTGGAGGGGGAAAAAAAGAAGAGAAAAAAAAAAGGAGAAAAGAACGTGAATAGTTAATCTAGCCCAGTGTGGGGAAGATGGGAGGAGCTAGCCAGCAATGGGCAAGCCCTAAAGCTTTGTTTCTCCAGCTAAGTCTTTTGTTTTCATCCCATGGCGTTGGAAACAAGAAAACTCATATTGATGGGTTTTCAGCTTGCAGCCACCATCTGCTCAGCAAGGGGAGGAAAGCTGCATTGGAGGTGTCTGAGAGTTAGAGGCAGTAGGTAGGACTCAGGGATTAAGTAGTAGAAAGTCTTTTTCTGTCTGTCTGTCTTCTGTCTGTCTGTCTCTCTCTCTGTCTGTCTGTCTCTCTCTCTCTCTCTCTCTCTCTCTCTCTCTCTCTCTCTCTCTCTCTCTCTCTCTCTCTCTCTCTCTCTCTCTCTCTCTCTCTCTCTCTCTCTGTGTGTGTGTGTGCAATTCTGAACTTCAGCATTCACCAATTCCTTTTCATCATATGCAGTCATGAGAAATCTACAGTTTTTATTCTATACCCTTAAAAGTGGCCACCATTCATTCACCACCACACTTGCTGGTGTCTTGAGTTCATGGTGGGAACAGCCATGCCTGTACTGTCTGATAAGACTTTTCCACTTGATGCTCTAATGGTTAGCCTCAAGTGCCTATCTCAGTCTGCTAAGGTACCCAGCTATTTGGTTGAATACTCGTCTCCATGCTGATACTATTTTGTTCTGTGAGTGACATTTAGTAATTTAAAATAAGGCATGCTGTGCTGTGGGGAAAGTTCTTACCCTGTGGGTTGAAGGCCTTCAGAGTAACTCTAGGTTTTTCCCAGAGAAGGAGGGATTCTCTGTGGCTATAACAGAGGGAATCGAAGCCTCTTGAGTTTCCACCTCTCTTATAGACTTCAGGCTGTCGAATCACTGGCAGTTCTACAAACTAAATTCCTTAAAAGCACTCTCTCTCTCTACGGAACTAACCTTTTAGTCCTGTTTCTTTGGTTCTAAGTGATCCAGGTGCCTCTATCAAGGGTCATCTGAGGATTTCCAGCTCTCGACTTGGCAAGTCACCACGCTATCTCTGTAGGGGAAGGTCTCTTTCCTTCACCTCTGTATTAGGTCATTTGGGTCCCCTGTAGCCCTGCCACACACCTTCGTGTCCCACCGTCCCCTGAAACTTACATGGACACTGCCTCTCTAACACCTTCCTAGAGTTCCTCACTCCACACTATTCAATTAGAAAGGAACCAAGGTGAAGTGCTACATTCTTGCTTGCAGCTTCATGGGGGCCAGGGTTCACATCTTCTCTGCCCAGCCATGTGTCCCCAGTCTCCCACAGAGAACCTACTTTGCAGTAAGTACAGAAGCATAATTGTTGTTTAGCACCTAGAGACAGGCTATTTCTACTGGATTCTCTGCTGTCTACTTTCCCTAGATCCCCGAATCTAAATATCAGTTATCCAATACCAGCCCTGCTTCCACCAACAGGATCAGTCCAAGTGTGAGTACTTCTTTAGGGAGCACTGCTGCTTAGATCTTCGTTCTCTATTCAAATTTGTCTCCTCCCCCATCTGCTCACTTCCCACCTAATCCCTGCTCATCTGTCTTACTTTGTAGTCTAATTATTTTTTCCCCTAGCTTATCTATATTCTCCAACGTGAATGAGGCTATGGCTTATTTTCTTTGTCCCTTTGGCTCCTCAAGTAGTGTCCTGAGTATTTTAGATGCTGAGATCATTATTCATAAAGGAAAGGAAGGCTAGGAGGAGAGAACAAAGGAAGAGTGCAAGAGACACGGAGTAAAAGTGTGGAAGACAGACTAGAGATGGTGCTGGTTAGTCAAAGAAGTCCCTAGGTTAAGAGACTGTCTCCCCACTCTAAGAATATGTCTGAGTCAGGTCATAAAGTTCCTGCTGGCTCATGTATTAATAATTTTAAAAATCTCTATTTGGTTTTAGACCCCAGGCCAAAGGGCTGAGGTGTATATTTTACATACCAAAGGAAAACTGGCTTCTAGGGTCTCCCAGCATCCCTCACTTTCTATGTAACACAGCCCACCCCCATCCTTGGAATTTCCATCCCATGGGCTTGGCTGCCCTTCCCCCAGAGGTTCTTTGGTATATTACCCAGAAATTTTGGTTTCTCTTCTTCCTCCTCCTCTTCCTCCATTTTCCTTCTGTGTGCATATTTTCTCTTTCTCTTCTCTCTCTCCTCTGTCTCCCTTCCCATGGTGACTTTCCTGGCCTTCTTCCTAGACTTGCCTACCATATATACTGGCAGAGAAATAACTTATCAATCTCATTGGTATTAAACATATTTTGTGAGTTTCTATTTGCATGTGTGCAGGTACATATGCACATATGTAAGCATGGTGTGAGGCCAGAGGGCAACCTAAGCTGTTATTCCTCAGATTGCCTCCTCCTCCTCCTCCTATTCTATTTTTTTTGTTTTATATCACATGGGTGCTGGGGATTGAACTAAGGTCCTCACGGTTGCAAAGCAAGCACATTATTAACGGAGCTATCTGCTGAGTCCTGATGCAAACAGCCTGGATGAAATACACAGAAGAAACATTTGTGCCTTGCAGGAATTGCAGCTGATTTAAGACTTGAAAATTGTCAGAAAATTTAATTCAATGGCTCACAGAACTTCTGACTTATTTCCTACATGCACAGTCCATATCACAGAACAGTGCAATTAAGGAGTAATAATATTGCAGGATGGGTTTTTACTAAGGAATGTGTGGAAAGGCATATCTGCGATTGCAAAGCATATGGCTTGAAATCAGGATGAGCAGGACAGGAGTATGCTGGGATCCGTTGGTGAACTGTTATATATTTGCACACAGATCCTAGGGAGGCTCGGATGGAAAAATCTAGTACAATTAGAATGTCAGATCACGTTCCCAGTTTCCCTTCTTCAAATTGCATTTCTAAAAATAAGATAATGGAAATATGTATTTGTGTGGGAGAGGGCTTATTGTGGAGAGCTGCAAATAAGACAGGAGGAAGTGTCTGTGCTCATAAGCCCCATCAGGAGGGCACTTTCACTGCAGTTAGCTTCTGGGCCTCAGAGAAAGCTGTACATTGCACTCTGACCCCAAGGGGAACTGTCAGGAAAGCCAGTGGCTGCACCACTGAGTCTTTAGTATAAAAGGAGGGCAGGCAGCATTATTTTACTGGTTATAGCTTATTTATTTCTTTTCATACCACCTGACCTCTGCTTCTTTTAAGGGGTTAAGGCAAGGATTTGCTAGTTCATTAATTACATCTTGGGGGACTTAAATCTTTAATGGTTCCTGGAGACCATTTGGTGGCCATTTAGTAATGAAAAGAATGCACAGAGTATGGCATGAGCCCAAAAAAATGATGCCCACACCATCTTTCCTCCAGTTTCCTGGGAGCGTGAATGTAGTTAAATAGGGGTCCAGCATATTGACTGACACCTGTCATCCCAGACTGGTGAGGCTGAGGCAAAAAGATTACTATGAGTTTGAAATCTACATTGATCTCCATACTAAGCCCCTGATCAATGAAACCAAAGGAAGGAAACAAATTCCTAAATCAGCATAAGGAACAAAAAGCTTGGGATTTTTTCTTTCTTTCTTTCTTTCTTTCTTTCTTTCTTTCTTTCTTTCTTTCTTTCTTTCTTTCTTTCTTTTTTACTACTGGTGTGTAAGAAAACCCAGATCTGTGAGACCCCTTCTATAAAGATAATTAATTAATCAATTGATTAATTAATTCAAGAGATTAATTAATTAAGTGGGAGGGAAGCCTGATTTGTAGTGCTGGAGGATTTAGGCTTTTACAGTAGAGATTATAATGAGAAGAATTCCTTTGATGACCTAAGAACAATACACTTTGTACAAACTCTATAAAGTCATGTGTTAATAGGAATATAAATTTTCTTTGAGTCAGATGAGGATGGGAGTGAAGAACATGTTCATTTGAACAAATGTGGTAGTACATACCTTTAATCCCAGCACTGGGTTCTAGGGTGTTGGCAAAGGAAGGCAAATCTATATTTGAGTTTGTCAGAGACTAGGTTGAGACCAGCCTGGTCTACATAATGAGTTCTGGTGTATTCAGTGAGATACTGTCTCAGAAACAACAGTAAAACACAAAATACACGAATCATCAATAAAAACCTATATATGTAATTTTTTTTGGAGTAAAGTAACACAATTTTAACCATTAAGTACTTACTATGAGATCAACAGCTTGGTAGAGTCCAGCTACAAGTAGCTGAATGTGTGTGTAAAATGATTATTAATATTCTGTATGTTTTAATTAATGTTGGAAATTAATATGGTGGCAGTTATTCCCTAAACAACTAGTTCCCCAAATAACCAGAGACCTTTTAATGTTTCAAAGCTTAGACCTTAGCTGGGCAGACTCTCAAGTAGTTCATCAAAGTTAACCCATCCATCTAGTCCTATCTAGCCACATGGTAACTATACCTCCAGGCCCTGTAGCCATTTCCTTTTCCTCTCATATCTCTTGGCAAAAACACCTACCTCTTTCTTCTTCCCAGAGTTCTTTTCTCCCTCCCAGGAAGTCCCACCTTCCACTTCCTGCCTGGCTAAGTTGCCATTCGATTTTTATTAAGGCCAATCAAAGAATGCCTTAGGTAGGTGAGGAAGGACAGAAACACAACTTCATACACTATACCCTATTGGTGTGACTGTGATGGAGGCTCCCAGGCATGCTGTAAAAAAGGTTGGCTCTCTCTTGCTTCCACAGTTCCATGTTGCTACTTGGAGACACTTTCCTTCTATATGATTAAAAACAAATCCTTTTAATAATGTTATTGTTTATCTTCTATATGTTAACAATGCATTCTTTCCATCGAAAGACTGTTCATCATCACTACCCTAGTCTCCCTTCATTTTTGAGCATAGAAATAGTGATTGGTTGTTCTCTCAGTATACTTTAAAGATGGCCTCCCTTGTCTTCTCATCATCATCATCTCTGATAAGAATTCATCTATTGTTGCTTTTTTTCTTCTTCTTCTTTTTTTCGGAGCTGGAGACCGAACCCAGGGCCTTGTGCTTGCTAGGCAAGCGCTCTACCAATGAGCTAAATCCCCAACCCCTATTGTTGCTTTTTAAAGATAACGTTTTACTGCTATGATCTGTGGTTTTCAGCAGTTTGATGTGATGTGGGTAGATTTAGTCTTTTGGGGGTACATGTGGATACTGGCTTTGCTTAAGGTCCTCAGAATTCCTCAAACTTTGTCTTACCATATTCATGAGTCTAGGAAATATTCAGGCATTCTTTTAATTATCAATCTCTTACTTTGTTTCTTATTTTGATATATTATATATATGTTAGACTTTTCATTACTCTCTCATGTTTGTATTCTCTTTTGTAATTTTTGAATTCTTTTTCTCCTCTTTCTATCAGTATTTTTATTGTCTCCATACAAGCAGACTTGTATCCTCTGCTACACCTTCTGTGGTACTATGTTCCTGACTTAGTAATTAGTCTTAATTTGTAATTAATGTTTAGTAATTATATATTTCAGTTCTGAAGTTTTCCTTTGACACTTCGTTTTCACATTTTAGTTCTTTGTTAAAATTTCTCATCTCTTCATTTATTTGAAAATTCTTCTACTTTATTGTTTTGAACTTATAACCCAGAGACATTTTCAAGATGTTTTTATCTTCTAACTCTAATACATGAATCAATTATGAGAAAAAAATTGGGTATTTGAACATGCCCTATTTCTTGACCTGTCTAATAATAATTTTTATTATTTTTCTCATATTATAAATAGAAAGTTACAGTGTCTCTAGATAATGTTATCTCCAAGTCAGAGTTGATACTTTTCATCCTGTTATTTCTTAAGCTTAATAAAAGCTATGCTTCAATTTGGCTGTCTTGGTTTGGTGGCTCTCTTTGCTTCTATGGCCTAATGCTCTGAAAAGCTTGTCCAGTTCACTGAGCCCCTCCCTCTGCCAAGTCCTAAACTCTTCTTCCTTTTTATTGTGACTTGAAATCTGCTCTGCTTTTCAGTTTATCTGCTTAGTTTTAAGCTGCCTTGACAAGCTTCACTGTTTTGCCATGTGCTTAAGAGGATGACCAAATGCATAGTCAGGCATAGCTGTAGACATTTCTGTTGTTATAAAGATCTTGGCTCATGTAAAGCCTTAAATTTTGTGTCTTTTTGCTTAAAACATGGCAGAAATTCTCTTTTCTCTCCCTAGCCTCCATTCTGCTCACAATCTAAAATTTCATGCCCTCACTCTGAATTCAGAATCCTCAAAAATAATTACACAATGTCAATATGTCTTTGTTCAGTTTTCCTCTAAAGGTTTATTTTGTCTCGTTCTGGGTGTCTCCAGTTTCCTATATTTTAACATCGAAGTCATCAACTTTCAGTTATTCTCTGTGGCAATCACAGTGGATTTCTTTTGTAGAAAAGAACTTTTGGCACCGATACCTGATATGCAATGGACATTATGTAAGACCTAGGGAATACAAAATACCTAAAGTTGATAAACTCGTGGGAGTTGATTCTGTTTCCACAGGAGTACAATCCAAGTGCAGACTGTGTTATGTTCCTTCCCTTTAAAACACACACGGAGGTGCACCTTTTTGTGCCTTAGAATGTGTCTTGTCAGGAAATAGGGTTATTGCCAGTACAGTTAGCTAAGATGAGGTCATATGGAAACTTTTGGTGGATGCTAATCCAATATATTTCTATTATATGAACATGACTATGTGAGGACACACTGACATAGGAGGAATGACTTAAAAAGATTGAAACAAGTTGGAGTGATACATCTTTATACTGAAGATTGATGGCAATAGCTGAAGGAGTATTCCCTTCTACATGTCTCTGAGACACTACATTTCTGTTGTTCAAAGTCACTTGGTTTGAAATACATGGTAGCTAGGTGTATATATCTGCTGATATATATATATGCACACACACACACACACAAACACACACACACACAAACACACACACACACACACACACACACACACACACACACACACACACATATCTACCCCTTGTCTTTAGAGGTGAGAAGAATGGCCAGCGGTTTCTGTGGACAGCAGAGAAAGCGGAGGCATGGAAGATGAGAGAGAGCAAATCAGAAAGTGTTTTCATAAAGAACTTTGTGTTTTCTGTAATGTTTGCAGTTTCTTACATGTTCAATGCATAGAAACATTACCTAATTAGCATGTTTAGACTTATTTTGCAGCAAACTGAGACAAGCCTATGGACAGCATCAAGATAATTATGGGACAAAACAAAATTAATAGATATGGGTGAGAGAGGGCAAACACACACTTGTGATTTGAATGAGTTTGGTTCCTATAGGCTTATATATTTGCGTGTATAGTCCCCAGTTGATGAGCTATCCAGGAAGGATTAGGAGGTGCAGCCTTGTTGGAGTAGGTGTATCATGAAGGGTGGGCATTGAGGTTGCAAACTCCCATATTAGGCTCAGTCCTTTGCCGTGACCTCACCCCCAGCTTCCTGTGAATCAACATGAACCTCTCAGCTACTTCTCCAGCACCATGCTTGCTTGTGTTACGCTGTGCTCCCTATCATGATGAAAATAATGAAATAACACTCTGAAACTGTAAGGAAGTCCCTATTAAATGATTATTTTAAGAAAGTTCCTCTTGCATCTGAAGGTCATGATTACCATTTACCATGTGTTATTTACTCCTTATGTAGCATTTACATCCATCTTAGCTACGTTCTTGTATCATTCCTTTAAGAGGCTAATTTTCTCTTGTTTACTTGTTTTTGGATTTTTGAGACAGACTCTCGAACCTGTAGTCCAAGATAGTCTAGAATTTACATGTTGTCCATGCTGGCCTCAAACCTTGAATTTTTTCTGCTTTAACCTCCCAAGTGCCAGAATTAAAGGCATGAATCATCATACCTGGCTACTGAGTTATTGTTTCAAGTATTATATAGTGGCATCTGTGTCAGCTAACAGGAACAAGGTTGAGTTTAGTAATAACTTCGCCGTGAAATCTGAGCCACAGGTTGATTTATCTTCATGTAACATGTCAGATGTGTATAGTAATAAAAAAAGATGGTCTGCTCCACATGTTTCCACAGGTACTCAAGGGGGCAGAGGCCGTAGTATGTCAATAATCAACATCACAGTTCCAAGGTTGATTATGGAAAGACATGCAAAGTTTCCTCCATCTTGAATTCTTCCTGAGGCCATTTTAAGTTTAACTAGGATCTTCTTGATGGAGAATCCCTTTGAAAATTACCTAACTCTAATCTTGGAACCTGAGGTCAATGTGCTCCAGCTAACTTATCTTAGCATCTGTAAAAACAGCTTGCTTATGCAAAACCTCCCTCTTCAGCTGCTGATTGAGACAAGGAGGTGGTATTTGCCTTTAAAAGCCTCATGCTCTAAATTCTTAGGACCCCAAATACCTGAATGCTGTCCCAGCTGGCTGAAATAAAGTTTTCAGTTGACTCTAAACTGTGTCTGACTAGTCATCTCTGGTGGGTTCCTCATAACATTTTGTAGGTCCCTGGAGAGCTCCCCAGGAACTGGACCTTGACACTTAGATGCCTTGGGAACTCCCAGGCTCAGAGAATAGTGTTCTGGCTGGAGAGGACTCCTAGGTGGTACATAACCTGAGACATCTCAGGGCAAGGGGAAAAATTCTTTCTGATTGATTACTATTGTGTACTTCAGGGACACTCCAATACCACTACCTAAAAGAAAAAGAATTAAATCAAAAGTCATGTGGTCTGAACACTTTTGAAGGTAAGTTTGATCTATGGGAAGCATCATCTGGTTATTGCATAAGAGGAAAGGTAAGACAGGATGGTACATCCTATGTCCAGTATGTCCAGGATATATGTTGAAACATTATTAGACTCTCTTGGTCTGTTCAGGTATATGAATATGTGGTGACCACCCATTATGACTCCATATATATATATACATATATATATATATATATATATATATATATATGTGTGTGTGTGTGTGTGTGTGTGTGTGTGTGTGTGTGTGTGTGTGTGTGTGTTAGTTCAGTTGGCTGGAAAAGAAGAGCTTAAAATGGAAAGGGGAATGAGCTGTTGTGAAACAGCAGTCACTGCTGTCACAAGATAGGGCATCATTTCTTACAGAACCACAGACCATGTTGGGTTGCCTACCTGTGCTTTGGCACCTGTCTTCTGGCAGCAACTGTGGACTAGATGTTGGCACCTAGATGATGCTGTAGCTATGGCTACATTGACTGTTGGAGTGGAAGTGATAACCACAAGTTTTCCTGTAAGGATCAATGGCTCTTTATAATGCAAGATCTCCTCATTGACGTAAGATCTCTGACTTCTTGGAGATTTACATTCAGGTTGGATTGTCCAGAGAAACCCAAAACTTTGGCATGTTTCTCAGTCCCTTTGCCAGGAGGAGGAAATAGTTCCCCAAGTCACATGCCCCTCCCCCCCTGTTCCCTTCCCTGCCTACTCTAAGCAGCTACCTAGGCCCAGAGATAGGGAAAGTAGTTACCCAGTGTCCCCCTGGGGAAAAATAGAAGTTCCTTCTCCATTCCTGGTTTACATCCCCTTCTCTACCAGTGACTGTATAATTGAAAGACAGCAAATCCTCCCTTTCTTTGGAGAAGGCACAGGCCCTTATCAGACTGTTTGAAACTATTTAAGTTATGAGTGTGTTGGAGGTTTCTTCAGCCAACATTATTGGGGGGATTAAAAGTGGTAGTCAGAAAACCTACAAACTTATCTGTGATAAGTTGTGTTACTCAAGAGCCTGATGAACAGGCCTTTGAGTTTCTGGAAAAGCTCTAGGAGGCAGATCAGATACTTACTCTTATAGACCCAGATGACCCCGAAAACCAGTGAGCCATTAATATTGCATTTGTCAGGCAGTTGGTCCCAGCATAAGTAGAGAGCTCCAGAAATTAGAGGGATTTGAAGGGATGAGTAGGTGTCAACTTTGGAAAATTACTCAGAAAGCTTACAACAGCCAAGATTTAGAGGAGGACAAAAAAGGAAAGAAACTCTGCTGTGTGCTCATAGATGTTGTAGGGAAATAGACAAGAGAGAAAACATGGGAAATAGACCAGGAGAGAGGGTTCAAAAACTCATTAACATCGTTTATGAAGTCCTGAGTACTGATCTGCTGAAATTTAGACAAAAATATCCACAAAGTACTCTGCTCTAGTATGTAGATAGCCTCCTCATAGTTTCAACCGCTGGAGGAGCAGTTTTGTTCAAGATGGGATCAGTTATGCAGGAACATTGATGGTGACCTGGGATAAGACTACCTGGGCACAGTCTTTATGCAGGGGAATGTCAGTCAATAGGCTGAGAGTTTAACTTTGACTCAAGAATTCCACTGGGCGAAAGATAAGACTCTTGCCATATAAGTGTAAATGATAGTCAATGTGCTTTTACCCCAGGTTCATGGAGGTATACATGAGAAAGAGAATTACTAATCTTAGAGGGAAAAAAAATTAAAAGCAGAGGAGAAATCTTAGCCCTATTAGAAGCTATCTGGTTACCCAAAAGGGTGGCCATTTGTGCCACAACCGTTTCTCTCTAGAGTCTGCTAGCCACCAGCCTGAGGGGAGAAATGGAGCAGAGGTGGGAAGCAGGAGTTTGGACATCCATGAGTATGGATGGAATGACCTCTGGAGACTGATGCAGTGAGATGAATCTACTTTACTGTTTCAGGGATAGGATATATAAGGGCTTTTCTAGGGGTGCGGGCGATAAGGGAAAATTGGTCATAGCATCAAGCAAGCAGGAAGGGCTGGTTGGTTATAGTACAGCACCCAATTACCATGTGGGCAGGAAGCCAGAGTGGGATATGTATGCTGAATTATGCAGCCTTGCAGAAAGAGTTCTGTACAAGGTTATTTTCAGACAAGGCCAGCCATCTGTGTTGAGGGACATTCTCCAGACAAAGACAGGCAGATTCAGGGAAGCCCCACTGAGAAACAGAATCCCTCATTATGCATTGAGCTCAAAAAACCAACTGGTCATGGGGTACTGTTACCCTAACAGCCATGTTCTACAACAGCCATTGTCTGCTGCAAAGGACATCATAAAGGAGATTCCCCAGAAGCCAGAAGCAACAGAACAACTGACTTGGGCACCTGATGAGTGGCTCAAGAATGAGTGGAGCCTCTCCAAGTCTTGGGGTCACTGCTTCCTAGAATGCCAAGAATATACCCTAGGCAAGGTTGACTGGGTGGAACAAGAACTGGCCACACAGGATAAACAAGGATACTGGATGCTGCCAGACAGGTGGCTCATCCTTCTAGGGTCTAGGGTCAGGAGACTGGTTCCGAGTTTCTACCAAGCCACTCTTGAAACCACAAAACTCCACAGATCCAGGTATTATGTTCCAAATTTGGAAGCCTGAGTAAAGACACTGCTTTTAGATGTGCCACCTATATCCAGGTAAACCCACAATAGGAAGAAAGATCCTACAAATGAGATAGGCTTAAGCAAAAGGGCTTTAGGGACTTTGGAAGTTGGACTATATTGAATTTGGCCTACTGTTTTTGGCCATAAAAATTTCTTGGTGTTTGTAGACACCTTCTCAGGATAAGTGGAGGCCTACTCCACCCAAACAAAACTTTCTCTAATAGTTACTAAGAAGCTTCTTCAGAAAATAATTCCTTGGACTGTCCTTAGCTTTGGAATATAACAATGGTCTGACCTTTATAACTAAGGTGTCTCAAATTCTGGCAAAGGTATTAGATATTAATTGTAAATTACATGTGTATATAGGCCACAAACATAAGGTCCAGTAGAAAGGATGAATAAATAGCATACTCAAGGAGACAGACCAAATTGGTCCTGGAAACTGGTGGGAAAAAGTGCCAACCTCCTCTTTTCCCTGCTCGGGGCCCAAGGTACTTCTTACTGGGAGGGGCTTCCTTGTAATTACATTTGGGACACTACCTCTAAGAGAGTCCCCAGGCAGAAATGTCTAATTACACTGTTCTTAGGTCCTGGCTGGCTTTGCAAGCCTGATGGGCCACTGACAAGATTGTGAAGGGAATCCTGCCATCTCTCCCCTCTGAACCCACCCCACTATTTTTAGGCAGGAGACTTGGTTCGGAAAAACAAGGCCCCTGTCTAGACTATGGAACATCTCTGGAAGGAATGCTATCCAGTTATCCTAAACACCCCAACTGCTATCCAAGTAGCTAGTATCATCCTTTGGAGGGGGAAAGGACCAAAAAGGACAAATAGGCCATCACTTGGGCCTGGACCCCATAAAGATAGGACTGTCCAGAGTCTCCTAAACTTGGATACACAATCTCCATTAACTCCTAACCTGGACATAGGAATTACCCTTTGGATAGCTTTCTGCTCTCCTATGTCCCTTCCAGGGGCTGGAACAGTATAAATCTAGGAAATGGATGGGAGTCAGTATATCAGGTTGTGGAGAAGACTACCTAGAATAAGATCTTCCAGGATTGTAGTTTTATGCATGCCCTACCAAAGGTGGGTTGTCTTGCCAAGGACAAGTTACTTGTATCATTTTCTCATATAACCTAGCCTGTTTGTACTAATGTTTTGACTAAATGTGCCTCCTCTGACTCACTGGAAAGTCACATCCCCACTCTATGTGCATCAGTTCTTGTCCCCAAGGTTGACAGCTATAACGAAGAAAAAGGGAGAGCTCATATTGGCTTGGCTCAATGTTAACAAAAGTCAAACAGGTTCCAATTCTGGTTGCAATTCCAGTAGGGTCAGGTGTAATTAGTGTGACTGCCACAGTACCTGAACCTTGATTGCTGAAAAACCAAAACTTTAGCATACTCAGTTTCCAGATAGATTTAGTTAGACTCAGGATATATGAAGAATTTTATTTTTAGGCTGGAGAACCAAGTTGACTTCCTTGCAGAGGTAGTTAGTCCTACAGAACTAAAGGAGACTGGAACCATTTTTATGAAACAGGGAGAACTTTGCATAGTTTTAGGACAAACTTGCTGTTTCTATGACAACCTATCAGTGGTAATTAGGGAAAACCTTGCCAAAGAGAAAAACCTCAAGAAAAGAAAGTAGACCCAGATCAGATAATTGGTATCAGTATCTGTTTATCTGGTACCCATAACCTTATTGTCAGCATTAGCTGGAGGGTTGACTCTTATTCTGATTGGGCTAATGGTAGGCTCTGAATCCTCAGATGCATGCCAACTACATCAACAGAAGAGTAAACTCAGTTAAGCTACTTGTTCTTAGGATAAACTATACTCTCCTAGAACAGGATATGCCAACAATCTGACTCGTGTCCATAGAACTAGTAGGGAATGTGATGAGGGAAGAACATGCAGAGGCTTGTCCACCTTGAATTCTTGATGAGGCCATTTTAGGTTTAACTAGAATTTGGTCTACCTGATGGAGAACCCCATGGACAATTATCCAAGTCTATTCTAGGAATCAGGTCAAGATGCCATAGCTAACTTACCTTACCTTTTGTTAAAGGTAAGCAACAGCTCCCCCGCCAAACCCCTTCTTAGTGAGACACCAGGATGTGGTTCTTTCCTTTAAAAGATCCTTGTTTTAAGTGATCAGGGCTATACTTGGGATCCAAGTACCTGAGTGTAGGTCCATCTGGCTGGAATAAGAGATTTCAGCTAGTTATGAACTGTGTCTGAGTGGTCATCTCTTGTGGGCTCCCCATACCAAAGGAAAAGGAAGAATAGAATGTGGATAATAGTCTGTTAGCTCCTGAGTTCTTTGGTGATATAGACATAATACATGTTAGTTTTCTCACAGCCCACTATCAGATAGTCTGAAAGAAGAATAAGGGATGCAACAAACCATATAGAATACTGTACTGTTGTTTCAGCCATCGAACCTTAGCCTGTAATGTTGCTATTGTTACTACTCTTACCTTCCAGATGGGCATTTGAGAGATATAAGCTTTCCTCAGGTTCCACAGCTTGTGAAACATAGAGCAAGGTCAACATTGTAGGTCCTTAAAGCTGTATTTCATAAAGATGAAAGAACTTTGACTTCTTCCCAGCTTCTCCTCCCAGAATCTTTTTATTTTTCCTGCCTTCACATAGAAAAAAATCAACAAATGAAAAATTTTTTTTTTTTTTTTTTTTTTTTTTTATTCTTCTTGAGTATTTCTTAGTAGAGTGAATGGCAACATCCCCTTCCCCCTCCCACTACTATGGGTGTTCCCCTCCCATCCTCCCCCCATTGAGAAAAATCAACTAAATGTTCAAAAATCTTTTCTTTTCTAGGATATTATACTTCAGAGTCCAGGGTCAGTCCATGTTAGTCTTTAGGTAGTGGCTTATGGAAGCTCTGTTTTGGCATACATGTTCACACCTTTTCCAGTGTCCAACGGGGTGTCAGTTCAGTCGCCATGTTAACATGTGTTTGTACACACCTGTGTGTGTGTGTGTGTGTGTGTGTGTGTGTGTGTGTGTGTGTTAATGGGCATGGGCATGTATGTGTTCATATGTGTGAGAGAGATAAAGACAGGTATAGAGAGAGGGTACAAGATAGTGAGAGAATGAGACACACAGGGAGAACAAGAGAGGGAGAGAGGGAGGTAAGAAGGGTAAGAAGAGAGGGAGAGAGAGAGAGAGAGAGAGAGAGAGACCTAAAGTGAATGCCAGGTATCTTTCTAATCATTCTCCAATTTTCCACTTATTGAGACAGTGCCAAAGATTGCCTTGGCTTGAGGGTTGGGTCCTGAGGAAAAGCTGTTTGGGAGTGGCAGAAGAAACAGCTCAAAGTCAATGGTGGAGTGCCGGCTGACAGATCTGTAGTCTGCTCGGGATAGCTCTCTAAGGAGCTCTGTAGATAGCTCTTGACTCTGTAGTCTGCTTAAGACAGCTGTCTGCTTGAGACAACTTCCTGCTCATCAGTTCTCTCTGCTGGACACAGTTCTCAGGTTTTCCAACCAAAGTCAGAAAACCTGCTAGAAGAAATTTAAGAAGCCCTCCTGGATAGCTCATGGCTTTGGTCAGAAAACCCACCAGAAAAATTCCAAGAAAGCTGTTAGCCCTCTAACTAGCCTTTTGTTTTTTCTGACCAAAGTCAAAAAACCCACCAGAAAAATTCTAAAAGAATGTTAGTTCTCCAAGCAGTTCTTTCTAGTTAATTTTTCTCTAGGTAGCTCAGCTTTTGAAGACCAAAGCCAATCTTTCATTCACATATGAATTCCATTATTTACTTTAGTTTCCCTTTTGATTAACCCACAAATCAGCATATTATGACCTTAGCTTTTTGACTCTAAGTAAAAGAAGAAAAGAATTTTTTTTAACATAGCAAATGAACTCAGATCTGCCTGACTTTGTAAGCACAAACAATAAGTTAGGTGGATGAGGTCCCATCCTGAGATCACTACTCTCACCATACCTGGACCTAAACTCACTCTGTCCCAGGCTGACCTTAAACTTAGAAATCTGCCTACCTTTCTAAGATCAAACAATAAGTTTAGTTGGGTAGGGTCTTGCCCTAACTTCACCATTCCCTAAAACTCATTATCCCCTTCCTTAATATCTTATAAGTTGGCTCATTAGTGCTGCTGCCATTGTCCGTTTAGGTCCATGAAACCCCTCGTACAATTCACATTGCATCCTTATATTTTGCATAGTTGAGAAACCCTGTAAAGGACAGCTCTTACATTGCTTTGTATATTCTTGAACTCGGGTTTTCAGAGTTCTTTCCCATAGCCTTGAGGGCTGTCCTGAAGGTCACAGCTTTTGCCATTTGGGATACACATCATTGTAACCCAGATTTGTGCTGTTTCTACTTATCAGAGAGTCATTAACTTTGGCAGAGAAGACATTTCCCCAAATGGGGGACGTAAAGTAAAATAGATACATTATTATACAAATAAGGGTTATGCTTATAGCCACCATCAGCACTTGTGGAGGCCCACTCACTGCTGGTTCTGCTCCAGGGGCAGGAATTGTGTCATGTCACTCCTTCTCAGCCACACAGGACTTGGCAAGTCAGGATCTCTCAGCAGAACCCAGAGCTCACAAATTGTTTGGTCTAGATAGCCAGATTGTCCTGGTATCCGCTGTTTCTACTTCCCAAGTGTCAGGAATACAAGCATACCTGTTTATTATGTTCCACAGCTCCAAACTGTTGTTCTTATACTTGGAAGACAAGCAGTTTATTTATTCAGCCACGTCCCCAGACTGAACAATCTTTCTTAACTACATATATTTGATCTCTCTTTTATCTAAACTCTGAATCCAAATGAAAAGCAATTGATGGGAGGAGATTAACTTTTTCATGATTCATTTTATAATATATGAGAGTCTTGGTCTCTTCTATACATCCATAGTAGCATATACACAAAGACATGCTCCTTATGTGCAAGTAGCATGTTCCTAATCTTGTGCGTAGTATTTGGAAAATATATTTTTTACCTTATGTCTTAGTTAGGGTTTTATTACTGTGAACAGACACCATAACCAAGGCAACTCTTATAAGGACAACATTTTATTGGGGCAAGCTTACGGGTTCAGAAGTTCAGTCCATTATAGTCATGGCAGGAACATGGCAACATCCAGGCAAGCATGGTATAGGATGAACTGAGAGTTCTACACCTTCATCTGAAGGCCTCTAGGAGAGGACTGGTTTTCAGGGCGCTAGGATGAGGGTCTTAAAGTTCATGTCCACACTTTCTCCAACAAGGCCACAACTATTCCCAACAAGGCTACACCTCTTAGTAGTGCCATTCCCTAGGCTAAAGCATATTCAAACTATCAGACCTTATTATTAAGTATATCACAGCTTCTAAACTACATCTCAAGGTTTTTGTTTTTCATCATTTGCTTATCACTTATGGTTTCTTAATTGCTTATTTTTGACTGGACCAAAGCTCTGAGTGAGGACAGAAGACCATTTATGTCTTTTAGCAATCTGTTCCTGGTGTTTTTCTTTGCATTCCTTCATGCTCTTGGCCAAAAGTTTAGCACATTCTGCAGCTTCCTCCTTATTTTCTTTAGTGCATTGCTTCATTAGAACATATATCTATGTTTTTGTTGAAGGACAACAAGACACTGAATCATGGGTGCTTCAGGCCTGGGATTCTTATCTTCTTTGTTTAAGGGCTTTCTGACACTATATTGGCAGATATCATCTTCTTCAGAGAAGACTAAAAGGCTTTGGATCCTGCATGCTCTTTTGGGCCCTAAAGATACAGTAGTGTCCATTAGTCTGAGAATACTCTTCTCTCTCTCTCTTTTTAAAATCATAACCAAGTGAAGAGCAATCAAATTTCCATCACAATACATCTACAAACTAACTGATGGTTTATCTCTCCAGTTTTCCATGGTCTATAAAACAATGTCCCTCACTTGATAACAGCCATGTTCTGAAATGGGTCAAAACACATTACTTTATGGGGAACCTTTTTGTCATTTCTACCACTGATTCAGGCCACAAGAACATATCACTCTTTATCCAGAACATCAGAAGCTATTTTTGTGGCCATGCTCTTCTTATAGGAAGAAATGGCTTGCATTCATTGTCCACTTCAATGAGTTTTTGACGTCAAGTTTCTGGAAAGGAGATCTTGACATGGCCAATCAATCACCCAAGAGAGGTCATAAAAAAGCTTGTACATTTTAATATCGATATAAATTTTGGTGCTACTATTCCTATGTTTATGGCTTCAATTTTTTAAAAACATGTACATAAACACACATACACACACACACACACACAGAGAGAGAGAGAGAGAGAGAGAGATACAGAGACAGACAAGCAGACAGACAGATGTGCACACAGTGTTGAATGCTAACCTGTACATGATACCGTGGATATAATAGGATAAGGCACATATCCTTTGGGTTCTGGTATAGAAGCAAGATCAATAAATACCCAAAGAAGCACATAATACTCATTGAATCATCCCCAGATAATTTTCCTAACTTAATTACAAATTTCTAGACAGCATTAAGCATATCTTATACTTGTTGGGTCTGTCTCTCATGCTTGGTTGAACTCTTAGTCATTCTTGGTTGATCATTAATTATCTGACAATCTGGACAGGAGGAGGAAGCTGAGGTCTGAGCACTTACTTGTTGGCAGAAGGAATTCTCCTGACTGATATGGACTGCTATTTGGCTACTGCTTTTGTTCTTTTCCTCTTAGAAAGATTCTTACATTTTTGACATTGGCTTATGATGTGGGTAGAGGTTAATTGATTCCCTTAGAGAATCTGTGTTCGCTCATGAAATTCAAAGTCTGAAACTGAGGTCAGAGGTGCTGTTTTCTGTAACAGACTTGAGTAAAGCAGGTGGGTAATGCAGTTTTCTGTGCAGGTGATAATGTTGAGTTAGCATAAAGCTGGTTCCGTCTCAGATGCCCCCAAGCAGTAAGTTGTACAAAATGAACTAAAGTGTTCTTTTAACCAAGCTGAGCTTTCCCCTACATTCTGATCCCTGAACAGGGCAGGTTTCATTCTACATTCTAAGGCAACATCACTGTGTTACTACACTCTACTGGGGATCTGGTAAAAGGAAGTTTAATGGCAGAACAGCCTCTCATATTGCTTGAAATTTTCTTGTTTCTTGTTTCTTAATAAGGTTTAAGGGTTGCACTGCTCTGGAATAATCTACGTGACTCTTAAATCTCTATCCTGCCAAGAAGAAGTCTTAGCAGGAAGAGCAACACTGCTTGGCTGAGAGAAAGTCAGGAGGAATCTGACCGTAAGAAACTGAGTCACCATCTTTTTATGTTAACTACCGACAGCATAAACTTTACCCGAAGCAGGGCTTTCTCTCCTTATATTATGCTGCTAAAACAAAGCATCAAGTTTCTTTCTTTTAAAAGACAAATTACTGTTTGATCATCTTTGCTTCTCAAGGTGATATGCTCAGGTAAAAGGAAGATGTTTTCTCTCAGGGGATGCTAGGCTTGTTTCGAATGTAAATGTTGACTAGAAGATGACCCAGTTAGTCATTCTTATGCTCAGTTCCTAGTTGATTGTCTGCGTTGCCAGGAACACAAATAGGAATTGATGATTGTTTGTTAGTATTTGTTTGTTTCACATAGGAAATTCCCATTCCACAGATGTGTTGCTGAGATAAAAGTCTGAACTATCTGAATGAAGAAATGGTTTGTTTTCCAACGTACCGTACCGTATTAGTTCTGCATGACAGCTGTAATAGATAACTGCAAATTTAGTGGCTTAAAACAATGGATGTGCAACATCTAAGTCTCGATGTCAAAGGTACAAAGTGGGTCTTACTGGTCTAGAATCATGGTGGCTGGAGAGATGGCTCAGTGGTTAAGAGCACTGTCTGTTCTTCCAGAGGTCCTGAGTTCAATTCCCAGCAACCACATGGTGGCTCACAACCATCTGTAATGGGATCTAATGCCCTCTTCTGGTGTGTCTGAAGACAACTACAGTGTACTTGTATATAATAAATAAATCTTTAAAAAAAAATCATGGTGCTTGGTAGGTGAGTTCTTTTTTGAAAGCTCTAAGGGAATATGTGTTTGCAAACTTTGTCCGACTTCTAGAGAATACATGTATGCCTTCTGTTAGCTCTTTCTTCTGTCATTAAAATAAACAGTGTTGGAGCACCTTTCTGATGTTGCTATCTTTCCAGTTATCCGCTCTCTCCCTCCCCACCTGTGATCACATAACCAACCTGATAAACTAAGGCAATTTCCTTAGTTAACATCAGATTGAGGTCAACTAAGAGTCACAATTTCATCTGTAACTTTAGTTCCCCCTTTACCAAATATCCTAAACTATTCACAAGTTCTAGAAAGAAGCTTTTCCATGTGGTATCTATAGCCTCATGAAAAGGGCCTCAGTAAGGTCTTTGACTCCCTTTCTGCCATGGGAGGACACAGTGAAGAGGTAATTAATGTCTATGAACATGGAAGAAAGCCTTCATCAGACACTTGATCTTATGATACCTTGCTCTTGGACTCCCGCACCTATCAGAAATAAAGTGTGCTGTTTAAGCTACCGTGTCTGTAATAAGCTGTTATATAGCATCTTCGAGGGATCATTATTCTGCTGAGCAAAAGTCTTTTAAAATTTGATTTTGTTAATTCCAGAGCCTGAATCCTATTATCTGCTTTTATCTGTAAAATATTTCAAGAAGGAATCCTTGGAGTTATCTTTCCAGTGTATTCATTGGTCTTGATTTAGTGCTATGTCATAATACTCTCAATTTTGTGACTTAAGCAATTAGACACAGGCATTGATTATCAACCATCTGATGAGATGAGAAATTGCAGTTGAATTACTTATTGATTATGGATGATTGTGTCATGATGGTTTCTGCTGTGTTGCAATCTTGGCCCTGACTTTAAGGTGGGATCAAGTCCAAGCTTCTCTCTGATATGACTTATCTCTCCATCCTCAGTCTGCCGCATCTCACAGTCACAGTGACCAGAAATGTTGGTGTCATTCTTCGTACCCCAAAGCATCTATTCCCAGGTCCCAGACTCTCTGTATGTACCCTTTCATATCCCTGCCTGATTTTCTCTAATTCCAGTCTATGCATCCTTTTAGTCTATCCTGTAGCCTCCAGATAAGAGTTTTCTCATATCATTAATTTGTACACAACACTTACGAGCTATATAGCCTTTCATGAGTTAACTATGTGGTCTGAATTTGACTACTTGGGATTCATACCCAATATCTACCCTTTAGGGTAGTTGAGTTGATGATATTTGCTATATATAAGGTGCCTCAACAGGCTTACATTAAGCATTCACACTGTTTTCCAGATATTTTGTAACTTTCATTAGCATCTATTACTATTATGGATGTGACCCCATCTCATATGACCATGATTAGTGCCTGTCACTGATGCATTGACAGATATACATGCTATCCCTGTGCTTATTCCTATCCATGCTGTTTCTGGTCTGACCACCCCATATGGATAGCTTTTCCTCTCTGCTGGCTTTCCCTCTGTATGGATGCCACTCATTGTTCATGCACAACCCTCAGACCCAGAGAATCCAGTGGCTCTCAGAGGGAAGGATGAACGGATCACCTTTATCTCATCCAGTCTTCCTGCCTGCATCCTCTCTGGGCCTGCACATCTGAGACCACAACGGCCAAGCTTTGAACTTCTAAAGGATGGTGCTTCTCTTCTACTTTTTTTCTTTCAACCATTTCTGAGTTTGAAGATCTATTGTTGAATATAAAAAATGTCAGTATAAAGAAAACACTAGGAAACTCTTATATTCCCTAACCACAATCTTACATGTAAACACATGTGTATGCATGTGTGTGTACACACACACACACACACACACACACACACACACACACACGAAAACAGAGAGAGAGAGAGAGAGAGAGAGAGAGAGAGAGAAACTAGTTATATTACTAACAAGCTACGTTGTTTAATGTCTTGAACAACAACTACAGCAGCTAACAATTACTAAGCTATTTTCACATGCATGGCCTTCCCCATGCCCCCTCACTTCTACCTTGTCTTTCTTAGTTCCTGTATATCTGGAATCAGAGTTCTTTCCTGGCTCTGGATTTGTATTCCTGCCCCCTACTCTTCGTTTCTGCTATTTCTCTTCTGTCTTCTGTAGTTTGACTTCTTTCTTGTCCTTTAATCTAAACCCTTTCCATTTCCAATACTACTACTTCTTGTTTTTTTAAAGCTGTGCGTTCTCTTTATGAAAGCTCCATGGGCCATAAAAGTGAAGCCAAAGTCAGGCAAGTTGACATTGAGAAACTGAACAAAGAAACAGAATACAAAACCCGACAGAGGACACTCCTCAGCATGATTACATTCTAGAAGAAAGGGGTAGTCACTGCAGGAGGACCTGCAGGATGGCTCTGTGGCTAAGTTACTGCCACACAAGTCTGGTAACATGTGCTCCCTGGAGACCACATAAAGATGGGAGGAGAGAAGAAATGGCACAAAGTGTCCTGACGTATCTATAGGTACACTATGTATGGCACATGCACTCTCTGACACAACAACAAAAATACTGAGGAAAGTCATGTGTCACACAGGTATACAAAAGGCATAGGTGCTTCATGACCCATTATAATCTTAAATCAGCACAGAGTGGAACAGGGCAAACCTTTTCATTCGCAACAGAAATTCTGAGTTTATCGGCCTATTTATGTTACTAGGTATAAATTAGTTCAGGAGATTAATTCTCTGAAGTATGGACATACACAAAACAGGTTCGCAAAATCGTTCATAAAATTTTCTTCTGAGGAATGCAGAGTAGTGATAAATACATTTAAGTTAGATCTTATTTCTAGACTTTGTTTTGTTTTCACAGAAATTGAGGCAAGTCTGTGATTTCTTTAAGGGATTGCCTGAAGAGGTGAGACTTCCTGTGATTTCCTGAGAAGCTTGATTTGCTCCCAGAGGCAGTCAGAGTTTAGGTTAAGTTCTCACAAACACAGCATGCTCAGATGCTCACCAACCCCTTGTAGGTAGGGCCTTTGTTCCAGTGTCTCCAGGAGCAATGTTGGCTCCATTCAGCAGTTGTGAGTCACTGTAGTGATAATGGTGACCCAGTAGAAAGGACAAACCTCGAGACTTAGGTCATCCATTTCAATAGCATGGGTTCTTCAAGGAGTTAATTCAGTAAATTTCAGCTGTTGAATTTTAGGAATTTCTAAACACCAGAAACTATAGGCAAAACTTTGTGTATGTGTTTAAGCTTGTGGGAAGGGAACCCATAAACCTAGACACATTTTTAATAACACAGCTTCCCGGGAATTATTGTTTATTCTGTGTGTAAGCTTTGGTATGTTATGTGATCATCCTCAATGTGTATAAAAAATACCTTGAATGAAGCCAATTTGATACCCAAACTTTTCTCTCGCCTTCCCTCTTTATTTTGGCCATCTCACTGGCCTCTTTGGAGTCTGAAAGCCCCACTTCCTACTGTGTTTCTTTCAACATTTCTTCCCTAGCCCTTTGCCTGTTGGAGGTATTTCTGTCTATGCTTCCCAAGAAACCCACATGAATATTTTACATTTTAAATCCCTTAGCGTGTTGGAAGAGATCACAGTGGTCATCCTTACAGATGTGAAGTAGAACAAAGGCCTCCTGTTTGTGCTGGCGTTTTTTTGTCTAGGTCTTTCTGGTATTCCCAATTTGCTCTGTGTAGAATTTCCTACATTGACGCTACTATTTCTTTTGTTATTTAATGCTTAAAGGTTAAATTGCATCAGTAAGTACCACTGGTTTATCTTCTTGTGAACATTGCCTTGCTGCCTTGTTTTAAACTAGGAAAGAATTCTAAGAAGGCCACTAAAATAGAGCAAATTCTTCTGTGTGGTGAGGAATGGAGGGACCTAACTGTGAGGCCATGTCATAATGATAAAAATTAACTAGTGAGGTATAGACTTGAGCAAATTTTAGTGGCATTTGGTCTTCTGTTTTTAGTTTAAAAATTTAATATGTGTTTGTATGGTGTATGTAAGTGGTATATACACATGAGTTTGTGGTGCATGTGGCATTGCATGGAGACACAGGCCAGAGACTTAAGGTGTCTTCCTTTGTTATTTTCCATCTGCCCTACTTTGGTACAGGGTCTTCCACTGAAACAGAGGCTTGCTGGTTCAGTCAAGTTGTCTGGATGATGAGTTCTTTAAATCTGCCCACGTCTGCCCCCTAGGCATAAGGTTATAAGAGTCTCTTTTACCTGAGTCTGGGGGTGGGAGGAGGGATTTGAATGAACTCAGGTCTTCATGTTTACAGAGACTCAGTCCACTGCTCTGGCCTTGGGATTTGATATTTTATACAAATGCTTGTCAATTTGAGTGTAACATTTTCTCATTGAAATAGAAAATAAGACCACATTTGAAGAATAGCACCTCACATAGATTTCTTTTTAGGAACCGCTAGGGTTCAAGCAATGACGTAAAGCTACTTTGTTCTTGAGAGGGGCTGGAAGACTCTTTTGTAATACTCTGGATCTGTGGCCCCAGTGGCCTCCTTTAGTTTTAAGGAAAAGACAACACGTGATGACCAGTTCTTCTCAACGATAGGCAGATGCTAATTATCTCTAAAATCTCACACTGAGATTTGAAAAAGTTACAAATGAGGAGCTATGATTCTTCCAGAACTTTAGATGAGTTCCTTCTGCCTGAAGAATGCTCTCAATTTTCATCTTCATCAGCTGTAAATGCCAAAAATACACGTGTAAATCAATCAGCCTTGTGCGTGTGCACACACACATATGCAGTGCGCAGGATGTGGTTAATTTGGAAGGACTAAGAGGCAATGTCGAGACAGTTGTTGGCTCCAAGGTGCTGTAGGAAGATTTTGATAGATGTTGTTTACTGTCGTCAGGAATCTGAATCAAGCTTTCGAGAGAAAGGTCATTAGTGACACCCAACAAATCACTTTTATGTTGCAGCCATTGTGAAAGTCAAATGGAAATTGTTTCAAAAAGTCAATCAGAGCGAGGTTCTGCCTAAGTCTGGTTAAGGGAACTTTTCTCAAAACTTACCCATTCGTTGGTGGCCAAAATAAAATCCTCCCCCGAAGCAAAGCAGTAACAAAAGCAGAGAGAAAGATCTAGGTCCATTGAACAAGATAGGAAGGAAGGCTCCCTCAGAAGCTAAGTATTTGTCAGGCTGACATGGCTTTTCCAGAGCCAGAAAAGCCAGGCTCCCTTCAGAGTCTCCTCAACACTGTGAGCACAGGAGGGTCCAGCCTGCCTAGACCAGTCTGCTAGGCAGAGATCACCAGGTCAAGCAGAAAGGCCCAAGGAGACTGAAGGCTAGGATTAGGCAATTGAAGACTGGCTAAAAAGTTGAGATTTCCTGTGCTTAGCTGGGGACCTGGGAGAGATTTGATGAGATTGCACACAGAGAGGCTGGCTTCTTTGTCTCTGGGCTGCCTTTGGACTGAAGTGGTGGGGTGCATTCCAACCACTTATTGCATTCCTGTTGAAGCTCAGATACATTCAAAAGTAAAATTCAATTGATCAAAAGGTCAGGAGGGGCTGGAGAAAGGCAGGAGAGATTTAATGTCCTGCACTGGGTGATTTCCTGGGACTTTCCCTCTGGGACTCCTCACCTCATCCATAGAAATAGAAGAAATGAATGTTTCGAAATGACGAGAAAAAAAATGAAAAACACCTCGAAATTAATACTAATGCAAAAAAGCAAACATGCCAACTATTTCCAAAAAGATTAATATAAATACATTGTTTTTAATAGTATTTCAACCTGGACTCTGTAGCATGTTTAAGCCGTGAATATGTGGTAAAGCAAAGACGAGAAAGTATGTCCTATGGCACATGATGGCTAATGTGGGCACGCATGCTTTCTAATAGCAAAGGGGAGAAGAGGATTCTACCATCTCATTGGGTCTCAAATATGAATTTTACTTCCCTAGCAGGAAAAACATCAAAATTAAAATTAAAAACAAATGAAAGACTAGCTCAAGCTTGAGTGGAATCAAGGAAATTAGACTAAGTCTGGGAAGTGCCAAGAGAAAGTCCACTGTGCCTCCCTCTGGCTTGCCGCTGAGAGTACTGTGGCAGGTGTGAGTGAGGGGTATTCAGTGTGGCTTTCCTATGTGTAAGATTCCCAATGACAATCAAATGTCACCCTCTACGCCCCTGTGCATCCCCTCAAAGTTTCCCTTTGATTAATTCTGCCAATTTCAGCGTGCTGCCTCGATCCTTTTGATTTAGTGACATTTTCAATCCATCTCCAGTGTTTTCCTCCTTCTCTCCCAGTCTAGTGTTAGCATAGCCATATTACTTTGATGTATGGTTACCCCAAGCTCCTGGGCCTCATAGCCCCAGAGAAATCACTAATGTGGCATGTCTGATTTTCCTAATCTAGAAGATGGCAGAGCTGAAGTGTCTCAGTAATGGAAAACATTTTACATAGTAAATATGAATGGCCTCACTCTCTCCTAGGTCATGCTCATATTTAACATCCATTTCACTCTCCCTGCTTGGTACTTACAGACCAGGATTTCTACCAGCCATTTCTGGTTAAATTGGTCTCTAGGCTGGGGCCAGAACAGTACTGTTTACTTCCAAATAGCCTATTTATAGCAGAGGTGCATTATCAAAATGCTAAGAAAACATGAAAAAGCAAGACATGAAAGTGTGCACTGTTCATAATTATAACCCCAATGCCTAATGTTCCTACTGACATCACCCACCATCTCACCTGCTCTATAATAGGTGTTGATTATGTTTTTTCCCCCCAAGTGAACAATTTCATTTATTCAATAAAGTAGCAATGCCCAAAATGAACAAAACCTAAGTTTCTAGAATCATGTTTTAATTTTGGAAATTATTCTCAGAGCAAATGATATTTAAAATCTGTGGAGCCAAAGGTAGTTACAACCTGTGTGTAGTAAGAATCCTATATCAAGAAAACTGATCTCCAATTAGAAGCCATCTTTGCTTGGTCCTTTCTGACTGTGGGTGGTTATCGGTGATGGGAACCATTTCTTTTCTCTATTTGGCCAGAGAATTTTTCAGATCTTTAAAAAACATATTTTTATTAATTCCTTGAGAACTTCATACATGTAGACAACACATTTTTATCATATCCACCCTTACTTCCTCTGTTTCAACTCTTGTTGGACCCTTCCAGAACTCCTTCACATTCTCATGTCCCATTTTGTTTAAAAAAAAATCTATCCTTTTGAGTCAGTGCTGCCTGTATGTATATGAACATGTGCAAGAGTATGAGAGATCATTTAATTTAGCAGGGGAATATCCTCTCCCTCCTACAGCAGGTATCAACTGCCACTACCTTTTCAGCTCAGTTCAGGAGCTCATGAGTACCTCCTCTATCATGGCTGAAATTTTCACTGGCTTAATCTTGTACTGGTCTTGTGCTTGCAACCCTGGCTGCTATGAGTTCCTGAGAGTAACAATTTCCTGTCATGTCCAGAAGGTCCTGTTTTCCAGTCACCCTCTCTGGCTCTGAAAATCTTTTCTCCTCTGCAAAATTCTATGAGCCTGAGGGAAGGCGCAGGAGGAAGGTTGTCATGTGGAATATCTATTTATGACTGAGTACTTCCCAGACACCTATTCTCTGCATGTTAACCAGTGGCTTAGCCTCTGGATTAGCCCCCATAAACTGCCACAAAAGCTTTGCTGAAGAGAACTGGGAGTTGTGTTAATCTATGGGAGTAGAGGTAAGTACATATAAGGCTGTTTGATATTGTGTCCATGTAACAAAGTAATAGTAGTAGATTCTCTCCTATTTGGCCCGTGACATTTTCAATACTCTTCAATGTAATGTTTTCTTTCCCTAGCCTTTCTGTTCATTTTGACTTTTTTTCTACCACCCCCCCGGGGGGTCCTTAGCCAAAGACCTTGGATTTGTTTCCTCTCACTCCAAATTTTGAGTCAACAGATCTCTTTTGCTGTTGCCTTCAAGGACTTCAGAATATAAACTTCTCTTAGCCCTCTGTGGCTACCACAGATTTCAGTCTGCCACCTTCATTCTGGATGATCCTAGTGTCGTTCAAACTTCCTCCTAAGTATAGCTAATGAATGATTCCTTAGGACTCTTTGATGTCTACTCATAATTCTCCTCTGCTTGGTAGAATCATCAGCTCTTCATCTCATTCCAAAGAAAAGCCGACCACTTTAGGATTAGTTTACTCTACCTGGAACTCTTTTGCTAGACCTAGCTTCTTTCCATAGTGACTTCACCTTCTCTGCTCTGTCCACACTGTCCTAGCTGGGCCACAAACATACTGTCCCACTGAGTACCTACTATTGCTTCCTACCATGACACCCTTCCACATCCATGTCCGTAACTGTTTTTATTCCCTTGAGTAAATATTTAGCTAAATCCTTCTTGGAGTCCTTCTGTGATGAGTAGGTTTGGCTTGTCCTCTGACCTCCCTATCTCTGCTTTAGTTAGCATCTTATGACCGACTTGTGTTGTCCTCATTAGTATGTCAGTTGTAGGTTGTCACCACTATGAAGAGAGATGCCTCTGCTGTGTTCCCAAAATTTAGCAGGGAGCCAACCAATCAACTATCTGCCACCAAATGCGTGACTGGGTAGATGGACAGATGGACAACACTTTCCTATTGTTTTGACCAGGGTGCGATGCTTACTTGATTGCTTTACGTCTTAGCAATCAAGTGGAGTGTTTCTTTCTATAATAGAGCTTAATAGCATGATGTAGTACGTATTTAAAAGTATATGACAGAGTTCTGTCAGGCCTATCCTCCAAATGAATGCAGTGTTCAGTGTAATTACTTTAATCTCCATGGGAATCAGACCTATCGATCTAGAATTGCATGCTTCTTTATCAAATTGCCTTTAAAAAATTATTGATACTCCATTATGTTTCTGAGTCCATCTCTGTTTCTCAATACATAGAAATCTAGAGAAATAGCCTGGGTATCAGAGAGAGAGGAGGACAGAAGGGTGCAAGGAGAGGAAAGTAGTTGAAAACATTGTTATGCTAATACTTCCCCCATAGCTAGTGTCGACCAGGCTTATTGAGTTTTTGTTATATCTAAGGTGCAGTTCAATTTGTGAGAAATTATTATGGAGTTTAAGTCCGAGAAGATGTTAGCTAAATTACCATTTCAAAAATGAGATTACTATAAAAGGGACAAGCACAAAGTCTTACCTGAACAGTCGTTGGCATTATTGACTGGAGAAAGCTATAATAAGGTTTATCATAAGCCATAGGAACCAAAGAAAAGTTGTCTCAGTAAAGAGACTGCTCCTAAAAGCTCATGAAAGTAGTTTCTGTATACTCCAGTCAATTAAGAAGCTTAATTAATAGCATCCTATTTCAGTAGTAATGAGATTAATCTTTGGCATTATTTGGGGCTTCTTTGTGACAGAGGAAAACACAAAGAATAATAAAATGTAAACTGTGAACATGGAACATGCTTACCCTTACCCAGATCAAAAGATTTCAAATTGCTGGAATTTTCAGGATGAAAATATTAATAGACCCGGTGCCCCCGCCTCCTCTGTGTGTGTGTGTGTGTGTGTGTGTGTGTGTGTGTGTGTGTGTGTGTGCAGGTGCCACTGTGTGCATGCATGCATATGTGAATGTGTGTCTGCAAACCAAAATTCATCCTCAAATGTTGTTCCTCCAAAAATCACCTGTCTTGTTTGTGACACAAGTTTTTATATTGGTTTGGAGCTCCCTGGTTTGGCTAGGCTGTCTGGCAAGCCACCAGGTCCCAGGAATTTTCTTGTCTTCCCAGATCTGAGTTACAAGCACATATTATTATGCCTGGCTTTTTAACATTGGTGCGGGGACTGAACTCAAATCTTTTATGTTTGTATGGTAAGTACTTTATCAACTGAGCCATATCCCCAGGCATGACTTTGTTTTTCTTTGAGGCCCAGTCTCCACAGCCTATCCTGGACTCCCATTTGATAAGCCCTCTCTTGCTTCAACCTCTCAAGTGCTGGGATTACAGCTGTGCACTATTGCACCGGATGGAAATGCATTCAGAGGTTTATGTTTATATGGATGTGGAATATACTCAAAAATCCCAAATTTAATAAGATTCTTTGCATTAGATAGGATTATTGGGTGGTCTATATAGCCAAGTGATTCATAGATATACCTTCACACTTGAATTGTAAAGTTATTTATTTGCATAACTATACTTTATGTTTTCCCTTGGAAATTAATTTTCCAATTCCCCTGGAATTGGAGTTCCTGAGGACTGTCTGCTACCCTGTTTACAAAACACTAATTTATATGGATATAACATTGCAACCTAGTATTTCATCTTTTATTCAAATAATGCTAACTTGGGGTTTAATAAGTTACAAAATTGTCTAGCATAAAATGGTTTAATTATGAACACACATTAGAATAATGTGTCTTATTTTTGCATTGCTCTAAGCTTTTCATTCAAATTATGACCTGTCAATACTCTGCAGGCACATACTTACCCTTAATATTTAGAACAGATCATGTACAATGGCTGGGGAACATCTGGTGCCCTGAGTGTAAACTTACAATGTGTGCAACAGCTGCGGAACTTTGAATACAAAGGACCAACAAGTGGGCCAGGAAGATGACTTAGTGGATAAAGTTCTTGATGTGCAAACCTGGTGCCACTTGTACAGATGCCCAGAAGCTATGTAAAAATGATAAACATAGCAGATTACATGTCTACAATTGCAGCGTACCCTATCGGGAGATGGGAGACACAGACAGAGAAAGTCAACAGAAGCTCAGGGTCCCGCTAGCTTGGCTTATGTACTAGTCAATAAAGGGGACATTGTCTTACACCCAACTTCTATATGTGATTTGTGGTGTGCATGGTTCTGGACTCACACACATGAACATGACACACACACACACACACACACACACACACACACACACACACACACACACACGAAACTGGGAAGTTCTTATCTCATATAGTCTGAGATGAAAACAGAGAAAGAGGGCAATGGGTGAGTATCAAAATCTGTGGCCTTTCAAACTCACTGAAATGGTTCTCCTAGGTCCATATACATTTCTTTAATGCTCACACACAGGCATATAACCCTAGAACCATGAGAGAACTGTTCTTCCTTTTTGCTAAGTGAAAAGTCTTACAAGTTTGTTGATGAGTTGAAGACAAACTGAAGTCACACAGCCGAGACTCTAGTCACAGCTCTGTCACTGGGTACTTAACTTGAGGCGAGCATTTCTTGCTGCTATAGCAATCTTATTTTTTGAGGTGGGACTATCAATGGCGTCTGTCTCGAAGACTTGATACAAGGATAAAATGAGCACTGGTAGCAGTCTTAGAAAAGCAGTGAAAGTCATAAAACTGCTGAATGAATGAGTCAGTGAATGAATGAATGTTTAAAACCAAATACAGCAGCTGATCTGTTCTCCTGTCTTTTTAAAGATTTAATTTTTTTCCTTTGTGTGTATGAGCATTTTGCCTGCGTGTATATCTTCATATCGTGTTTGTGCCTTGTACCCGTGGAAGCCAGAGCCATTGCTAGGTCCCCTGGAATTGGAGCTACTGATGGTCGCCTGCTACCATGAGGGTGCTTGGACGAGAAGAAGGGCCACCTGTCCAGCCCCTTTGTTCTCTGGAAATATAATCATTTTCAACATTGGTTTCCTTTTTTGAAAAAACTGGGAGAATATTTTTTATTTCTTGTACTTTCTGCAACATCAAGTAAAATGGTCTTTTTCACCAATGAATTAAAGAAAAAAAAAAAAAAAACAAACCCATACAGTTAATTCTATGTTCTTTAGAAAAATAAAATGGTTCTTATTATATTCATAGGAATATAAACTGATTAAATCATTTTTGAAAGCCAACATGGCAGTCTATATTTTCTTCTTACCATGTGTTGACAACTAGACTCACATCTAAATGCTTATCCAACTGACATGTAAAAATACATAGGCAAGAAGGCATATTACTCTATTGTTTGTAGTGGTAAAGAGTGAGGAGGATACAGGTCTTTTGGTGAGGTGCTAGTTAAGTCATTTAGAGCAAATCCAGATAATAAAGTCACATGTACTCATTGAAGGGAATAAGCTAGATATGTAAATATAGGAAGAATCCAATACATTATTATATTAAGCATTTCTTCGAACAAATACCATAGGACAGGGATTGTGCGTACTCATGAACTCTGCACCTGAAGAGAGCATTTGAAAAAAATTGCATCTGTACCGAACCTGAGGGGCTGCTCATTTCTGTCTTTATTCTCTAAACAGTGAACCTAGCTATGGCTTCCATATCATCTGTATTATATTAGGTACACACGTGTAGGCAATGCGCAAATATTAAGCCATATGATGTAAAAGATTTGAGCTTCCAAGGGTTTTCGTACCCTCAAGTATTCCTGAACCAATTTCCCACAGATTCTAAAGAGAAAGTATACCATATATACCTACGCATACACATATATAAAGTATACATAAGCATTTAAAATATGCTGTGCTTTACTAATCTGATCCAAGGACGAACGTATCACTCTTGTTTTGCCTACTTATCACTCAAGTGCCCACATGACCTAGGAACTTTTCAGTGCCTGCAGGACTTTTGCAATGCATGGAGGACAGGAGGTCAGTCTAGCTCCCAGCATCAGGGTGTGCCATTGCGGTAGCTTTTACTTAATAATTTTGATGGTGCTTTTGCTTCTGGTGATCATGGTACTAGGTGGCTGACGGGATGCCTCACCCTGGGAGCAATGGTGGCTTAGGCTTATTCCAAGGAGATAGATATTAGTGATTTGTATATTATTCTCTCACTCACAAAGGACCTTCCGTGGGAGTTTTGGACATTGATGGTGAGTTGATATCCTTTGGCTCCCCTTGGTGAGTCCTCAGTTCCTTTTACTGTTGAGCCCCAAGTCACCTAACTACTCTCCCTGATATCGAAGAGAGACTGGACTGTTTGAAATACTCTTTCTCAGAAGAAAATTCAGGTGCTGGCTTAGTTACAAAGCAGGCTTCCTAAACCCAGAACAGAACTGGCATTTTTTTTATTTATTTATTTATTTATTTATTTATTTATTTATTTATTTTTATTATTATTAACTCGAGTATTTTCTTATATACATTTCGAGTGTTATTCCCTTTCCGGTTTCGGGCAAACATCCCCTCCCCCTCCCCTTCCTTATGGGTGTTCCTCCCAACCCTCCCCATTGCTGCCCTCTCCCCAACAGTCTAGTTCACTGGGGAGAACTGGCATTTTCTAAGGGACACACAAACACGCTGGCTCCAGGAGGTCTCACCCCAAAGCACTGGGTGACTGCTGGCCTCAGATAGCTATGGGCAGAAGGGAGCTATCTTAGTCAAGGCTTTGTTCTGAATCTTTCTCTTCAGGCAAACATGTGGACTAGGAAAACTGACTCTTATAATGCACGTATTTGATCGACTCTATATTTCTTATGTACAGTCACATGTTTGCTTATTGACATTACATGTGCATAGTCACTTCAAGGCAGAACACTCAGAGAAATTATCAATATTATTCATCTTTGAGGAGGAAATATGATGTTTAGCAAAGAGTTTTTCCCCTGGCTTTTAAATTATTTTAATTAACTTTTTATTTATTTATATCCCAAATGTTGCCTCTCCCTCCCAGTCTCTCCTAACAGAGTTTTTCCCCCTTCACCCTGCCGTCTTCACCTCTGAGAGGGTGCTCCTCCCATCCTCCTTCCAGGGGCCATCCAGCCTGTACAGGATTAGGCACATCCTTTCTCACTGAGGCCAGACAAGGCTGTCCTCTGATACATATGTGTCAGAGACCATGGACCAGCCCATGTGTGCTCTTTGGCTGGGAGCGCCCAGGGGTCTGTGTTAGTTGACACTATTGATAGGGAAGAGATTTATTTTTTTTCTTTTTCTTCTTTTTTCTTTTTTTCGGAGCTGGGAACCGAACCCAGGGCCTTACGCTTGCTAGGCAAGTGCTCTACCACTGAGCTAAATCCCCAACCCCGGGAAGAGATTTATATTTTGCTTTAAACATTACTGTTTTGCCTGGACTTTTAAAAGCTTATTATAATTGTGAGTAAACATAAAGCAAAAATAAAGAAATGGATCATTTGATGGGTTTTGGAGACATGGCTCAGTGGTTTAGAGGGCTTGCCACTCTTACAGAGAACCCAGGTTTAGTTCCTGGCATCCTGACACCCACATGACAGCTCACAACCATCTATAATTCCAGTTTTGAGAAATCTAATGCCCTCTTCTGGCCTCCATGTGTACTGCACACACATCTGCACTTCAATAGTACAGAATACTCACATACATAAAATAAACATAATCCCAGAACACCAATGGCTTATGCTCTACGATCAAGAATCAACAAATGGGACATCATAAAATTGCAAAGTTTCTGTACGGCAAAAGACACTGTCATTAGGACAAAACGACAACCAACAGATTGGGAAAAGATCTTTACCAATCCTACATCTGATAGAGGGCTAATATCCAATATATATAAAGAACTCAAGAAGTTAGACTCTAGAGAATCAAATGACCCTATTAAAAAATGGGGCACAGAGCTAAACAAAGAATTCTCAGCTGAGGAATATTGAATGGTTGAGAAGCACCTAAAGAAATGTTAAACATCCTTAGTCATCAGGGAAATGCAAGTCAAAACAACCCTGAGATTCCACCTCACACCAGTCAGAATGGCTAAGATAAAAAAACTCAGGTGACAACAGATTCTGGTGAGGGCGTGGAGAAAGAGAAACACTCCTCTATTATTGGTGGGATTGCAAGCTGGTACAACCACTATAGAAATCAATCTGGTGGTTCCTCAGAAAATTGGACATAGTACTACCTGAGGACCAGCTATACCACTCCTTGGCATATACCCAAAAGATGCTCCAATATATAACAAGAAAACATACTCCACTATGTTCACAGCAGCCCTATTTATAATAGCCAGAAGCTGGAAAGAACACAGAAGTCTTTCAACAGAGGAATGGATACCAAAAATGTGGTACATTTACACAATGAAATACTAATCAGATATTAAAAACAATGACTTCATGAAATTCAAATGGATGGAACTAGAAAATATCATCCTAAGTGAGGTAACCAAATCACACCCCCCCAAAAAAACCCCACACACATGGTATGCACTCACTGATAAGTGGATATTAGCCCAAAACCGCAGAATACCCAAGATACAATCCACCTACCACATGAAGCTCCGTAGAAGGATGACCAAAGTGTGGATGTTTCAGTCCTTCTTAGAAGGGGGAACAAAAATATTCATAGGAGGAAATATGGAGACAAAGTTTGGAGAAGAGACTGAAGGGATGGCCATTTAGAGTCTGTCCCACCTGGGGATCCATCCACCAAACCCAGACAATATTGCTGATGCCAAGAAGTGCATGCTGACAGGAGCCTGATATTGCTGCTTCTTGAGAGCCTCTGCCAGAGCATAGCAAATACAGAGGTGAATGCTCACAGCCAACCATTGAACTTAGAACAGAATCCCCATTGGAAGGATTTAGAGAAAGGATTGAAGGAGCTGAAGGGGTTTGCAACCCCATAAGAACAACAATACTAACCAACCAGAGCTCCCAGGGACTAAACCACCATCCAAAAAGTACACATGGACAGACCCATGGCTCCAGCTGCATATGTAGCAGAGGATGGTCTTGTTGGGCACCAATGGGAGGAGAAGCCCTTGGTCCTACCAAGGCTCAACCCTTCAGTGTAGGGGAATGCCAAGTTGGGGAGGCGGGAAGGGGTGGGTGAACATCCTCATAGAGGCAGGGGTAGGGAGCTTATGGATGGGAAACCGGGAAAGGGGATAACATTTGAAATGTAAATTTAAAATCCAATAAAAATGAATAATTTTGAAAAATAATATAAAATATTTGCATACTTTCGGCATAAGGCACATATTAAAAAGAGAATCTTTTTCTTTCTGTAGCTGGTATTGCATATGTGATTTTCTATCCAGACAGGGCAGGGTAAGCCTGTTTAACATGTCTGATATGAATGCAAGTGTTTCTCTTTGTCAGAGAACATTTGGAATGCTTGACAGCAGCCTGTTATGAATGGAGATGCAAGTTCACGTGGGTATTTTTCTTCCCAGAACCTGCTGTAGATGGCTACTTGGGCTGAGCACTAAATAAGAACATCCTATCACAGAACATATCACGAATATAGAAAATTTTATTACTTGTCATCATCCCTATCTGGAAGCTAGAATATGTTTTGTTTTAATAAAAGGATTATACTCTGAGTGTCAGGGAAGGGCAGGGGTACTACAGTTCAGAGAGTGTCACTGTAGAAATTGCTGTCTTCAGCAATGACGGAAGAGGAAGTATATCGCTGCTCTCCTCTGACACCTGCCTGTGCTGGTCCACTCCACAGAATTTCATTTCTGTGGGAGAAAGATGAAAAATAGAACAGTGTAGTTGCTTCTTCTCCTGAAGCCTTCTCATGGATCCTCTCAGAGCTAATAGATGTATTTACTGCCATATTTGGTACCCAAGGTGTAATTCCAGCTTTGTGTGGAAATCCCAAGTAACGTGTGCCTGATCTTAAACTATATAGACGTTTTAGACTTTCAGATGCAAAATCCTTGATTGTCAACTTGTTTGGACTACTTTTAGTTTGAGTTTCTGTCACTGTCCCAATATAACTTCATTGTAAAGTATACATACACATCATAAGTCCATCATGGAAGGAAATCAGGGCAAGAACCCAAGGGAGGGACTGAAGCAAAAGTCGTGAGAGAGTGATACTTACTGATTTGCTGCCCATAGCCAGCTCCGCTTGGTTTCTTATGTCATCCTTGTTCACCAGCCCATGAAATGACATCACTCAAGTGAGCTGGACCCTCCCACATTAGCTAGCCATCCATCAGGAAAATGCCCCATAGACTTGTTCACAGGCCAGTTTGGTGGTGGTGGCAGGGCTTTTACTCAACTAGGGTTCCCTCTTCTCAATTCTAGTTTGTGTCCAGTTAACATAAAGCCATTCATCGCAGTGGGGGATGACAAACTCAAGGAGACTGGTCATTTTACTTAGGATTGTAGTCCACATCTGAGTTATTTCTTGACAAAAGCAACTATTCTTGACCAAAGCAAACAAACCAGCTAAAAATCTAATCTTGATAAAAGCGATTTCAGAGCTAACAGACGGGAGCTTGACACAGCTGATTACATCACATCTATAACCAAGAAGCAGAAAACTCAGGTCCTTTTCTGGACTTATTAAGTTTAGGGTCTCCAAATGGAAATAATGGTACCACCCACAGTGGGTGGCACTCATTACCTCAATTAAAGACATCAAGATAATCCCCCTGACGGACATGCCCAGAGGACAACTTTCAGATGAGTCTAGACTCTGCCAAGTTGATAACACTGACTAATCCATCCAGCATCTTTGTCAAAACATAAGAACTGTTAATGTGGACTGTTTAGAATGCTTTAGAGTGCTACTTTTTGGACTGGGTATGTTGACATTAACATACATTATTGGATGTTATATAACTTTATTTGCATGAAGTCATTGGTAGTTGTGCTTACATACGCAGTTGGCAAACTTTGGCACCCAGGCTCTAAAGAGAACACTACAGAAATACCAGAAGTTGATGCATTCAAAGGAACCTGTCTCTGGAATTTCCTTATCCACGTCTGTTGGTCTTATCCTAGTAAAATGGTGATGACTCCCTGGGAATAATCCCCAGGAACAGAAGATTAAGTATTGAAAATTCTCCTCTCTATTGGAACTCCTTCAGTTGTAAGCAGAAAAACTAAACTTAGACTGCTTTAAACATATAAATAAGAGTAAAGTCCAGAAGCAGGGAAAACCTTGGAATTGGCTGTGTCCAGGTCTCGAATGGTGCAAACATTTCCTTCTCTGGAGGGGGATTACTTCCTGGTATTACATGCCTGCAAAGCAACTACAAAAACATTAACTGGGTACCCAAGTTCAAGTCCATCAGAGGAGAGCAGGTGCTTCGCCTTCCTTTTAACTACTTTACTTTAACTGGTCATGTGCCCATTTCTGAACCAAGAGCCATATCCAGAAACTATAATCTGGTTGGTTAGGAGAAAGTCACGTGCTCATACTTGGAGCCAGATGTGGAGTCAAACTCCCCCAGAAACATAGAGTCTAAGGTGGGTGAGGGGGCTGGTTTCCTGGCAGACTGTTGAGAAATGGATGTTTGGAGAAAATACACCACAAAACAAAGAGAAGCTATCTGTCTGCTATGAAGGTAGGTGCATTTAATCAAAAGAGAAGGGGCCAGATAGAAGACCCTTATTGAAGGGTATTTCCTGGGGTATAGCAGAGCCCAGATGGAGAACCTCAGTCAGAACATGCCTTGTGACTATGTGTGACAGTGTTGGTTATCCCTCCTACTCTGTGTTGATTACTCATTAACCACTAGTATCTAAGGGGTTCTTTTGGTGTAAGTCTAGTGGAAAGTATGGCCTTTTCGTTTGTAAAAGCTGAGAACTTTTTTATTTTTTTAGTGTAAATATTTGCTTTGTATTTCCCAACTGCATATTTCTGTAAAAACAAAACAACACAAAATAAAATAATAAAAAAAAAGACTTGTGAAGTACTGCAAAGTAGGGAGAAATCACTCAAACTCCTTACCTAGATATTTTCTCAGCTAGCATCACTGCGTGCTTCCTTTCTCCTATTTTGCATTGAATATTTTATGAATGGCTTGCAGGGGTTAATGAAAGAGTGGCAATTCTCATCCAGGAGCTGGGTACCTAGAAATCAAGTTTCAATACAGAAGGTTTTGAGGGCATTTAATGTATGAAAAACAAACCTTGGAAGGCAACTTCCTTTCTTCCTGTTGTGTTCTGTGCTGCAGGCAAGACATTATTTTTCTCAAGTCCTGAAAGGTTATTTCTGTGATATTGGCTTAAATCAGAGAGTCAGATCAATCTGTCATATGTCCCTGAGTTTTCCAATCAGCAGGATTTACAATATTATTAATCACCTTTTTATGTCATTTTATCTGTGAAAAGGTCTTGGAATGGAACTCCTCAGAGAATATACAATGTGTCATACATTTTTAATGCACTTGATATTGGCCCTGCGTAGAGCTGTCCATTCAAATTGGTGTATTCTCATATTAAATCATTTTTTTAACAGTAAAAAGAAAGTAAAGTCAGGCAGACCACATCTTTTCCCTCTTCCTCTTCAGATACCACTTCCTCCCTTGTATATGGAAATCCTATTTAAGAAAAAGGTTGCCTAAGAATGAACTTCCATAGTGTGTTATCCTCGAACCTTGTCACCCAATTTTCCACGGCCTGGTGTGTACCTAGGTTAGTTGTTTACTGAGAAAGATCGGAGTTCTTGTTCCTTTCACAAAATGCTATTGTGAGTCACACATTCTTCTTATTCTTGAAACACTGTGCCAAAAGGGTCCTCGACTCTTACCCGGGAGCTATAAATCATGACCATTCAAACTCAGCAAAGTGAAGTCCTCTGGATGTTCCTCACATCTCCAGGATCTCAGTCTTATTCCTGTCTCTTGGTCTGGAAAGCCTCCTACCTGAATGCTCCTTAGTCCTGCTAATTCTTCCGGGCTTCAACAATCTCTTCTTAGAATTGTTGACTGTTAAACTCAATTTAAAGGGGGACAATGAATCATAGAGTTTTTGATGTGTTAGATTACTTTTGTCCTCCACACTTTACTTCAGTCTCTCCCAGATAGCCAATTTTTGAAGTTCAAAGCCCCCTTAGTCTTTGTTTTGTCTTTTGTCAGTCTGCTCAGGGACCCCCTGACACAGCTGTTAGAAATGTCTAGCAATTCACCAGCCATCATTTTTTTTTTACACCTCCATCTCTTCTCTTTTATTTCTCCATTTTACATCTGACCACAGCAAGTACTCCTGCTGGTGAGGAACCAGAAAGTTCTTAGTCATGTCGGTATGCTTCAGACGGAGTGGAACCAAATCACCTCCTAGCCTTTTGCACTTTAGGCTACAAACCTTGAAAGACCACGGATACAGGAGACTTCCCTTGAGAGATCACCACGTCAGAGTTGCTTTTGACCATATTGCCAACTGTTGGTCAGAGCCTGTCTGAAAAGAGAGTTGAGCAAGCTGGGAGAAGATACCTAAAATGCCTAACTGCTGCTCTGTTGTCTCTGAAGTGACTGAGCTACAATAACCCCTCTTCCCTTAGTGGGCTTGCCTTAGGTGTTCCCATTACCAGTCCTGACCATTCCGGAGCCCAGGTACCCTTAAGTGTATTCAAATCCTAGTTTTAGAAGAATCCTTTCTTGAATGTGTAACTCACTGTCATTTGCCGTCCCTTTCTTTCTTATAGGCGAAACTCTTGAGTGGTTCTACGAGCCCACCAACATGGCCTCAGACCATTGTATCCATGGGCCCCAGGCTTCTTAGATGTTTGCTCAATCACCTGCCCTTTGGAATTTTGAGCTACTTCTCATTTTGTCTGTATAGTTCTCTTGGGATAGAACATTCCTTCTTCATCTGTGTAACATCAAACCAAGCCACATACTCCCTGTTAGTTGTAACTTAGTCTGTTACCTTCAGAGGAAGGAGACAACTAATTCCTCCCTTCTCCCCTCTTTCCAGATGGCTTTAAAAGTTTTTGTTTTTCATTTATTCGTGTGTGTGTGTGTGGGGGGGGTGCTGTACATGCTATGACACAGATGTGGAGACCAGAGAACTACTTCACATGGTGAGTTTTATCTTTCCATCTGTCATGTGGGGTTCTGGGTATCAAACTGTAGTCACAAGGCTTGTGTGTTAAGTGTATTGGCAGTCCCAAGATGACTAGGTGTGTGGGTTCATTTCTGGGTCTTCAATTCTGTTCCATTGGTCTATCTGTCTGTCTCTGTACCAATACCATGCAGTTTTTTTATCACTATTGCTCTGTAATACTGCTTGAGTTCAGGGATAGTGATTCCCCCTGAAGTCCTTTTTATTGTTGAGGATAGTTTTAGCTATCCTGGGTTTTTTTGTTATTCCAGATGAATTTGCAAATTGTTCTGTCTAACTCTTTGAAGAATTGGATTGGTATTTTGATGGGGATTGCATTGAATCTGTAGATCGCTTTTGGTAAAATGGCCATTTTTACTATATTAATCCTGCCAATCCATGAGGATGGGAGATCTTTCTGTCTTCTGAGGTCTTCTTCAATTTCTTTCTTCAGTGTCTTGAAGTTCTTATTGTACAGATCTTTTACTTGCTTGGTTAAAGTCACACCGAGGTATTTTATATTATTTGGGTCTATTATGAAGGGTGTCGCTTCCCTAATTTCTTTCTCGGCTTGTTTCTCTTTTGTGTAGAGGAAGGCTACTGATTTATTTGAGTTAATTTTATACCCAGCCACTTTGCTGAAGTTGTTTATCAGCTTTAGTAGTTCTCTGGTGGAACTTTTTGGGATCACTTAAATATACTATCATATCATCTGCAAATAGTGATATTTTTGACTTCTTCTTTTCCGATCTGTATCCCCTTGACCTCCTTTTTGTTGTCTGATTGCTCTGGCTAGAACTTCAAGAACTATATTGAATAAGTAGGGAGAGAGTGGGCAGCCTTGTCTAGTCCCTGATTTTTAGTGGGATTGCTTCAAGTTTCTCTCCATTTAGTTTAATGTTAGCCACTGGTTTTGCTGTATATGGCTTTTACTATGTTTAGGTATGGGCCTTGAATTCCTATTCTTTCCAGGACTTTTTATCATGAAGGGGTGTTGAATTTTTGTCAAATGCTTTCTCAGCATCTAATGAAATGATCATGTGGTTTTGTTCTTTCAGTTTGTTTATATAATGGATCACGTTGATGGTTTTTCCGTATATTAAACCATCCCTGCATGCCTGGGATGAAGCCTACTTGATCATGGTGGATGATTGTTTTGATGTGCTCTTGGATTCGGTTTGCCAGAATTTTTGTTGAGTATTTTTTTGCATCAGTACTAATAAGGGAAATTGGTCTGAAGTTCTCTTTCTTTGTTGGGTCTTTGTGTGGTTTAGGTATAAGAGTAATTGTGGCTTCATAGAAGGAATTCGGTAGTGCTCCATCTGTTTCAATTTTTGTGGAATAGTTTGGATAATATTGGTATGAGGTCTTCTATGAAGGTCTGATAGAATTCTGCACTAAAACCCATCTGGACCTGGGCTCTTTTTGGTTGGGAGACCTTTAATGACTGCTTCTATTTCCTTAGGAGTTATGGGGTTGTTTAACTGGTTTATCTGTTCCTGATTTAACTTCGGTACCTGGTATCTGTCTAGGAAATTGTCCATTTCCTGCAGATTTTCAAGTTTTTGTTGAATATAGGCTTTTATAGTAAGATCTGATGATTTTTTTGAATTTCCTCTGAATCTGTAGTTATGTCTCCCTTTTCATTTCTGATTTTTGTTAATTTGGACACACTCTCTGTGTCCTCTCGTTAGTCTGGCTAGGGTTTATCTATCTTGTTGATTTTTCTCAAAGAACCAGCTTTTGGTTCTGTTGATTCTTTGTGTAGTCCTTTTTGTTTCTACTTGGTTGATTTCAGCTCTGAGTTTGATTATTTCCTGCCTTCTACTCCTCCTGGGTGTATTTGCTTCTTTTTTTGTTCCTGAGCTTTTAGGTGTGCTGTCAAGCTGCTGACATATGCTCTTTTCTGTTTCTTTCTGCAGGCACTCAGCGCTATGCGTTTTCCTCTTAGCACAGCTTTCATCGTGTCCCATAAGTTTGGGTATGTTGTACCTTCATTTTCATTAAATTCTAAAAAAATTTTAATTTCTTTCTTTATTTCTTCCTTGACCAGGTTATCATTGAGTAGAGCATTGTTCAATTTCCACGTATATGTGGGCATTCTTCCCTTATTGTTATTGAAGACCAGCTTTAGGCCGTGGTGGTCCGATAGCACGCATGGGATTATTTCTATCTTTCTGTACCTGTTGAGGCCTGTTTTTTGACCAATTATATGGTCAATTTTGGAGAAAGTACCATGAGGAGCTGAGAAGAAGGTATATCCTTTTGCTTTAGGGTACAACGTTCTATAAATATCTGTTAAGTCCATTTGGTTCATGACTTCTCTTAGTCTGTCTACGTCTCTGTTTAATTTCTGTTTCCATGATCTGTCCATTGATGAGAGTAGGGTGTTGAAATCTCCTACTATTATTGTGTGAGGTGCAATGTGTGTTTTGAGCTTTAGTAAGGTTTCTTTTTATGTATGTAGGTGCCCTTGTATTTGGGGGCATAGATATTTAGGATTGAGAGTTCATCTTGGTGGATTTTTTTCCTTTGATGAATATGAAGTGTCCTTCCTTATCTTTTTTTGATGACTTTTTAGTTGGAAAATTGATTTTAGCTGATATTAGAATGGCTACTCCAGCTTGCTTCTTCCGACCATTTGCTTGGAAAGTTGTTTGCCAGCCTTTCACTCTGAGGTAGTGTCTGTCTTTGTCTCTGAGGTGTGTTTCCTGTAGGCAGCAGAATGCAGGGTCCTCGTTGCGTATCCAGTTTGTTAATCTATGTCTTTTTATTGGGGAGTTGAGGCCATTGATGTTGAGAGATATTAAGGAATAGTGATTATTGCTTCCTGTTATATTCATATTTGGATGTGAGGTTGTGTTTGTGTGCTTTTCTTCTCTTTGTTTTTTTGCCAAGACGATTAGTTTCTTGCCTCTTCTTGGGTATAGCTTGCCTCCTTATGTTGGGCTTTTCCATTTATTATCCTTTGTAGTGCTGGATTTGTAGAAAGATATTGTGTAAATTTGGTTTTGTCATGGAATATCTTGGTTTCTCCATCTATGTTAATTGAGAGTTTTGCAGGATACAGTAGCCTGGGCTGGCATTTGTATTTCTCTTAGGAGTCTATGACATCAGTCAGATTCTGGCCTTCATAGTTTTCTGGCGAGAAGTCTGGTGTGATTCTGATAGGTCTTGCCTTTTATATTGCGTTTTGACCTTTTTCCTTTACTGCTTTTAATATTCTTTCTTTATTTTGTGCATTTGGTGTTTTGACTATTATGTGTTGGGAGGTGTTTCTTTTCTGGTCCAATCTATTTGGAGTTCTGTAGGCTTCTTGTATGCCTATGGGTATCTCTTTTTTTAGGTTAGGGAAGTTTTTTCTATGATTTTGTTGAAGATATTTACTGTCCTTTGAGCTGGGAGTCTTCACTCTCTTCTATACCTATTATCCTTAGGTTTGATCTTCTCATTGAGTCCTGGATTTCCTGTATGTTTTGGACCAGTAGCTTTTTCCGCTTTTTACATTATCTTTGACAGTTGAGTCAATGATTTCTATGGAATCTTCTGCTCCTGAGATTCTCTTCCATCTCTTGTATTCTGTTGGTGAAGCTTGTATCTCCAGTTCCTTGTCTCTTCTTTTGGTTTTCTATATCCAGGGTTATTTCCATGTGTTCTTTCTTGATTGCTTCTATTTCCATTTTTAATTCCTTCAACTGTTTGTTTGTGTTTTCCTGGAATTCTTTCAGGGATTTTTGCGATTCCTCTCTGTAGGCTTCTACTTGTTCTCTAAGGGAGTTCTTCACGTCTTTCTTGAAGTCCTCCAGCATCATGATCAAATCTGATTTTGAAACTAGATCTTGCTTTTCTGGTGTGTTTGGATATTCCATGTTTGTTTTGGTGGGAGAATTGGGCTCCGATGATGCCATGTAGTCTTGGTTTCTGTTGCTTGTGTTCCTGCGCTTGCCTCTCGCCATCAGATTATCTCTAGTGTTACTTTGTTCTGCTATTTCTGACAGTGGCTAGACTGTCCTATAAGCCTGTGTGTCAGGAGTGCTGTAGACCTGTTTTACTGTTTCTTTCAGCCAGTTATGGGGACAGAGTGTTCTGCTTTGTGTGTGTTTTGCCTCTACAGGTCTTCAGCTGTTCCTGTGGGCCTGTGTCTTGAGTTCACCAGGCAGGTCACTTGCAGCAGAAAAGTTGGTCTTACCTGTGGTCCCGAGGCTCAAGTTCGCTCGAGGGGTGCTGCCCACGGGCTCTCCCAAGTGGCAGCAACCAGGAAGATCTGCGCCGCCTCCCGGAGCCTCCGTGGCACCAGGGTTCCAGATGGCCTCCGTGTTTTCCTCTGAATCAGTAATGTGTGCAGAGAGCAGTCTCTTCTGGTTTCAAGAGGCGGTTCTGCCTCTCCTGAAGGTTTAGCTCTCCCTCCCACGGATTTGGGTGCAGAGAACTGTTTATCCGGGTCTGTTTCCTTCAGGTTCGACTTTATTTTTAAAATGTATCTCTCTCTCTCTCTCTCTCTCTCTCTCTCTCTCTCTCTCTCTCTGTGTGTGTGTGTGTGTGTGTGTGTGTGTGTGTTGTGCATGTGAAAAGAGGGCACTCTATCCTTTGCAGCTGGAGTTACAGGCAATTGTGAACTGTCTGATGTGGGTGATGGGAACCAATCTCAGGTCCTCTGGAAGAACAGGAAATGCTCTTAACTGCTGAGCCATCTCTCCATCCATAGCACCCTCACCATGGCTATCTTAAGACACATACGCCATGAGCTTTGTTCTCTCAAACACCTATTTTTAATGTCTCTTCCTTTAGCTGTGTTACAAAACACAAACAATGCTCAGATTTCTACTTAGGTATGCTGTTGGGTCTGAATTGCTACTTTGCCTTTTAAACTTAGTTTTTCATGATTTTGTTCCTGTTTTAACTAGAATGGAAACTCCCTAGAGTTTCATACAATGTCACGTTCTGCTGTGCTTAAAGCAAATGTTTAATAAATATATTTTAAAATGTCTGGCTGATTGCTCTAAGACCACACCTTCAGAGAAAGAATAATGTAGGTACTGAGTGAGTCTAGGGATGTGCTACATGTTTGCTTAACTAAATGGGTCTTAAGTAGCATCAAACTGGTGCACTTGGCTAGTGTTTCTTAAACCGTGTACAATCAGAATTACAGATTTTATATGACAGCTTAGCTTCATAGAGGATATAACAAGTGCTTCCTTATAAATCCCTCCATAATAAGGGGAACTGCTCTCTGTGTGTTTCAGAGTGTGCTGGCCTTTATTCTTAGGCAGATGAAATCCCTCCTTTGTTGGTATTGCTCCTTTATTCCACGGTGAGTACATTGTCCTACGTTGGGGCACACATGGTAGAAAGGCAAATGTCACAGTGGATACTGTTTCACTGTCATAATTACTGATACACGAGAGAGTTTCAAAATCTGGGGAACCTTATAGAACCATGGTTCTCTCTCTGTGGGTCAAGACCCATTTGGTGGAATGAATGATCGTAACACCTATGTGTAAAAACACAGATTTTTACATAGTTATTCTTAATGGTAGTGAAATTACAGTTATGAAGTAGCAATGAAAATAATTCTATGGTTGGGGGCCACCACAACATAAGGAACTGTGTTAAAGAGTCACACCATTAGGAAGGTTGAAAACCACTGCTATAGAGCCATTCGTTGATATATTATTACAGACTGGCTCCTTTAACACAATATAACATGTTGATTACTTAATTCTCTGGTTGCAAGAACTCTGTCCAATCGTTAATCAGATTGCCAGGTAGATAATATTATCAATAAACATATTCTTAAAGTGGGTGAAGTTTCATTATGTTTTAATTTTCATATTTTTTCTCCATAGATAAGTGATTTTAAATGAAAGTTACCTTGGTTTCTAGTTGAAAAGATATCTCATAGTTTCTTTTATTTGAGCACCTCAAACAAAAATGGGTTCTTTTCCTATAACCCTGCCCACCTTCAGCCCTGATTTTCCACCATTCTGTTACTTCTGATTCCACAGAAAAAGTAGATTCTTCGAAAGGGGCCTCTCCACTCTTTTAATACGCACAGTTGCATTCCTGGCTATGACTGAACTTCAAATCAAGGCAAGTGGAAGGTCAAATTCAGGATATTAATGAGAAACACATTTTTCTTTCTCGGTAGCTATTAAAATGATAGATGTCATTGCAGTGGGCTAGAGGAAACTTCAACATCTTGAGTGTTATCAGCCATCGTTAAGTCTCACACAAGCACATGCCATTATACATCAGTCCTGTGTAGCCAAAGTAAGGTCCTGGCCACCTCCCTGCCCTGTCTGTCACTTGGCTGTCAAATCCCTGGCAAATAAATTTCCCTTGTTACCGATTCAACAAGGAGACGGCTAGAGTCCAATTTTGAATCCTTCATTCCTAAGTTGGGTTCAAGCCAGGTCAAAGAGTGGGAGTCAGGTAGCAAAACAAATTCTTCATCTCAGAAGATGACCTACAGAAGCAAAGGCCTGTTTACCCAAATGATCTTGAATCTGTAAATCCTACCTCTTTGTCAGCTGTAACAGGGTTTGGTGACAGTTTTAAGGGCTGCTGTTTTACTAGGCAGTGGTCAGACCTGATCTTTGAAATTAGAATGGATGAAAAACGAAATGAGTCCTGGAGGATGCAGAGGGAGAGGGAGAGAGGAAAATATGTAGATGGGATTAGCATGGCATTAATCCATTGTATTCGCTCTATCCTTCACTCACCAGTCAGCTTTTATTGCCAGCGTATTAGATGCCAGACACTGTGCTAAATTCTGGGTGTGTGTCTGTGGTCCCTTAGGCTGCCCTTGGGTTTGGTGATTTACTGGAAAGGCTTGGGAGCTGAGGAAAGATATTCTGTTCAAGTGGATAGTTGTTCTAATGAAAGAATGAAGAGTAGACTTGGCTAAGAGCAGGGAAGACCAAGCCAAGCTCCCCATTGTTCTATGTCAGTGGATTCATAGAAGGAGGCCTTATCTCCCAATAGGATGCATGATAATATACCTGAAGTATTCCCAACCAAGAAAATCCACAATGCCTTTATATCCAGACTTTGGAGGTCAGTGGAGGTTGGACATATAGCTATAGGACATTGGGATGGCTGGACCCTTCTGAAGTCAAACTGATGTAGTATGAGACAGGACTCAAGACAACAATAGCACACATCTCCTATAAATCACGGTGAGGGCATAAACTATCTGGTCGAGCCTAAGGCTCCAGATGCACAGAGAGTCAAAATTGGCCAGAGTGTCCAATCAGTATGTCACGTGGGCTGGTCAAAGGCCCATCCACCTTACCTTTGCCAAATTTCTAGAGCAAATTGAATTAGGGAGAAAGCTGGAATGTTGTAGGGGGTCATACTTGGTAGATAATACCACTTGGTGCACTTTCAGAGGACCACTGTAGTGGTTCTGATTGAAACAGAATGTAAGGGATCGGGGGAGATATCGAATGATCTAGCAGAAGGCCAATCCAGGGACCACAACAGAAGATCTGGGGTTCACAGCAGGAGCCAGCCATAGAAGCCAGAAATGATGACTAGATCTGAATGTACAGACCACAGAAATTTTTGAAAAGATGGACGTAGAATGTGAAAGAATGTGAAACTAAGAATGTCTCTCAAAGTTAAGTTGGAATTTCCATGAGCTGTAGTGGAAACAACTTAGAACCAGTTTCTAGGACACATTAGGGGCTCTGTTTTGCTTAAGTATGCTGAATTAGACGTGTCTTTAAGTTTTTAAAAATGTATTTTATTTAATGTATATAAGTATTTTGCCTGTATAAATGTAAATTGTGTTTGTGCCCGGTATCCATGTAGGATCACATGAGAGTATCAGATCTCCTGGAACTGAAAATATAAATGATTGTAAGCCACCATTGGTGTGCTGGTAACTAAATCCTGGTTCTTTGCAAGAAAAAATGCTCTTGACCGCTGAGCCATCTCTCCAGCCCTGACACGTCCACTTAGATGTCACAGTGGAAGCATAGAGTGGATCCTGCTCTTCACAGAAGTCAAGGACGGAGTTATAAACAGGAGGGATGACAGCATATTACGATATTTACATTTTCAAGCCAGATTAACATCCCCAAGGAAGAGAGACTAGCTGGGGGAAAAGCCTAAGGACTGAGACCTAAGGCACATAAAATAATTAAGGTTAGGGAGAGGATGAGAGACCAACTAAGAATTGACTAGTGGCTAGAAGGATGCTGAGAAAACATGTCCTCTGGAAACCAAGACCAGGAGGAAGAGTAAAGACCATGAAAGCTGCCGTGTCGGCATCAGGAAAGAGAGTTCTGGTGTCCCTGACTGTGAAGGGCAGGGCCAATGCCTCAGTAGAGCAGTAGACTCCATATAAAAAACCTTTAAAAATTAATTTCTTAAAATACTTCTTATACATTTGGGTCTTTGAATGTCCATAGCCCATTTCCTCAATATAACCGATTGATTTTTTTTTCTTTTTTTCTGGTAGAGCAGTTTTCTTTTGACAGCAAAGACTTTTCCCTACCGTTGTAACCAATAGAATTCTCTTTTTATTATTCAAAAGGTGAATATGGTACCGAGGGCCGGCATTCACTGAGAGCTGTGGTAAATACAGGGTCATTTCTACATAGTGCTTAAAACTGATATGAAACTACTCCTAACATTTCCAAGGTGGGATCAGCCACGTTGATGTAGCCTCTGTCCCTGATAGTAAAATGGCAGACTGGGTGATTTGAACCAGGTTGGTCTTGTTTATGTCATAGTCTTCTTGGTTCTAAAATCTATGATTCAGATTAAAAGAAATAGTTGACGTAAAGAATATTGGTCCCTAGCGCAACAGTAAGTGCTTTGAAAAATTCTTAGTGAATCTTACTGGATGGCATTCTGTTATTGGGAGCACTGAGGGACTCTAGAAGTGCTCAGCTGGCTAGAGGCTTGGACCAGCTCCTCTTCTCTCCCAGCTGAGGTTTCTTCCCCCTTCTTGCTGCAATAGAAGACAGACACGATTTCAGGTTGCCTGGTTTAAAAGCAATTATACCTCGGGAGGATCTCGCTGCCTCTGATTTCTAAATGCTGGTTGTTTATAGAATTACTGCTCAGATCCCTTTAGTTCGAAATGAGCATGCCAATGAAACTGAAATGAGGACTGCACTTCTAAATTGGATTATCGGCTTCCCTGGTGGACTCCTTGCGCCGGCCCTCCCCCCCTCCCCTCCGCAAAGTTGCCAGTGATTCGCAGCGGTTTAGTGAGAAGAAGGCTTATGTGTCTGGTTGGGACAAGGTGCATCTAGTTAACTTATTAGTGACCGTGTGTCTCGGGGAGGGCTGTTGTCACAGTAACAGACCAACAGACCTTCCCTACCTGTATAAATTGGTTCTTAATTTTTATTCAAACTGTATTGAGAAGAGGATGAGAGCCAACGATCAGTTCTAAATTGGTGTGCTTCGAGGCAAGCATTATTTTTAAAAATAAGGCAAAAAAATATTCAGGAGATTGTTCTTTGCTTCCTTCTCTCTTGTCTACCATTTAAGAAACCCATTTTTGAACTTTTCTTTGTAACACGGAGTTGAAATCAATATAGCTATTTTGATATAATAGCAATTCATAACAGCTTGTTTTCGTGGAGTACTCTTTTTGTTGTTGCTTCATACTGTCATAATTGACGAATATCAACACAACTGGTGGGTGATTGGCGTTTTTGGGCTAACTGCTGCTATTAAGCCACACAGAGGCAGGGCGGCAAGGTGCCACTCCCAACTTGAAGAAGAGTGGATAGGTGGTTTAATCCTTTCTCCTGTTCAATGGATTATTAGAAAAGTTAGCAGATTTGAAGAATACAGCGTAACTTTTAGGTAGATCAGGGCTGGGTCTAATTTCGGTTTGGTCTCCTTTTAATTTCTAGGAAAGGACTTGGTTTGAAGATGTGTTAAGGATGCATCTTTAATGAATTACAGCATGTTTGCAGTTAAATAATAAAAGATAACGTGTTTCTTCCCCAGAATTTTGGAGTGAAGAATTAACTCTGGAAATGTAAGGCAGAATGGTTCAAAGGTACTGGTTTTAAAACCCCAGTACAGAGGTGGATATGGGACCAGAAGCAGGGTTGCTTCATGCTTGGAAGATAAAGGCAAGGATACTGACAGCCTGCTTACCTCCTTAGTCATCCTCTTGACGGACATAAGCCCTCTGAGGAGCACTTTTTCTCCTCCTCCAAAGGGAACAAGAATACGGAGACACACGGTCAGATGCTAATGAGAACGAAGGAGTCCCATGGGGAAAATGGAATATATTTATTTCAATTTAGCTCACTGTTTTGGTGCTGTTTTTAACGATACCATGTATTAAATATCATTCAGCCTTCCTGACAGAATAGAGCATGCTTTTACTTGTAACAAGTTTCATTAAAAACAGTTATTAAAGTTGAAGGATCCAGGCTTAGCAAAAAATTAGATTCAACGGTGACTCAGCTCACCTGGGCTTACAAGTCCAGCTCCGCCCACACATACCATGAAGGCCTGGGCTCAAACTCAGCTTCACATTAGAAACCCATGTGTAGTTCTCAGAAATCTTCCAGTACAGTCTCATAGATAAATTAATCAGGGGCTTCAGCATTCTTTCTAAAGTGCCCCAGGTGGTGTGGCTGCCCAGAAGGAGCAGGAAAGTGGAGGGTCTTTTCCTGTAGAGAATTCAGTAGCAGTAAGGAGAAAGCATATTTTATGATGTTGAGAACAAAAGAGAAATGCTTTTTTATGATGCTACCATGTAACTTTTATAGTAAAAAAAAATTACCTGAAGTAAATGTTGGTTATGGCAGGCATTCGAGACAAATGGCATTTATTATTAATAGCTTATCTTTGACAAAGGACAGAGTAGGGTGTGTGTGTGTGTGTGTGTGTGTGTGTGTGTGTGTGTGTGTGTGTGTGTGTCTGTGCGCATGCACGTGTGCGCATGTGGTCACATGGTTGGTGTGGATGCAGAGCACAGCCTTCTGTTTTGTTCCTAGGGAGTTATCTATACTCTCCCCTGACCCCCTATGTCAGGGAGTTTCACTGAGATTTGGGGCTCACTGTATAAGCTAAGCAATTTGTCTAACCAACTCTGGAGATCGATCAGTGTCCCTCCCTGTCGCACAAGACTGAAAGCACACACCATAACAGCTAGCTTTGAAGCAGATGCTGAAACCTCGAGTGCTTGTGATTTTAGGTTAAGAACTTCAGTAACTGGGCCATCTCCCCAGCCTCTTAGCCTCTTAATAAGTATCGTTCTATGGCATATCTCTCCATCTTCATAAGAAATAGTCTCTGAATAACATAACACATCTAGGAGAGAACTGCCCTTGGAGCCAAGAGAGATCCCACCATTCCTATAGTGTTTAGGGCTATCCTAGGACGTCACTTGATGAAGAAGCTTCAGAGCCCTTTACTTCCTGTTTATAGCTGTCTTCCAGATCTAGGGGAATGAAGCTGTTGTGTGTTCTTCATTATGTACATCTGTCCCCATGTTATTCCTTGATAGATACACTTCCTATATATTTTATTTTTCTTTCTTATCACCCCTGCTGCTTTCACATTCCCTGCTAAGACCAATATTAGGGTTACATTGATCACTTTGAATTCTATTTCCTGGTACAATGCATACTTTTGTTTATAGCCATCATTTGTGTACATTGAACTCACGGCATAGATTTCGTTAACGGAAGAGAAGTGGTACCATTGTTTATCTAGGATTTGAAGTATTTCCCCAGTGTAAGAATGTGGTCATCCGTCTTCTGGACAGTGAAGCTGTACCAGTTCCTAAGGGGTCTTTCCTATAAACCAAGACCAAAAAGAAAGGAGTAAGTAAAAGCAAAGGATCTATGTGGTTCCTATCCAGAATGAGCAATCCTACCCCCAAGTCCCCCACCCCCGCCCCGCCTGCTATGAATGAGTCCTGATTACCCAAACTTTGAAGAAATCCAAGGGTTACTAAGGGCCTCACCTAATATGGAGACTTAAATAGTGGTGTGAAACGGAGGTGCGTCCTTGTGTAAGTCATGATGAATAATGCCTTTGTCTGCAAATAGATGATTCGTTGTTATTGAGGTTCCTGTTTCTAATACAGTTTGGGAGAAGACCTATTAAAATATCGATAGGCTGCCTCCATTTATATAGCGTTGTGGTGGGTATAATTGGCGAGTGTCTCCTTTTTCCATGTTTCTCCATTCCCTGACTTATTTATGAGTGCTACATAGTAATGAAAAGATAGGCAGTAATGAACCACTGCCAGGCACGACTGTTCCCAATGTGGCTACGAGTTTCTTTTCTTTCTGATGAAATTGTTTCTCTCCTTCTCCCCATAATCATTAGTCTGTGTTTTGATGATAAAACAGAATTAGAAAGTTGGCTATCCATAATTAATACATGTTTACTATGCCAAATGGTTTCTTGCAAGAGAAAATAGTTGTCGGAAACAGTAGGGAGGGGGGACTCAGTTCTGTTGGCTTTCCTTTCATATTCTTTGTGTGTATGTGTGTGTTCCTTTCATATTCTTTTTGTGTATGTGTGTGTGTACAATGTATACACATGTACCATGTGTGTCATTCTGTGTGGAGGTGAGTGTGGAGGCACGGAGAGGACATCAGCACTGCTCCCCGATTTCCCTCCATTTTATTAATGTGCATGTATTTGGGAAGGGAGTTGTGAGAACACACGTGCCACAGTGTGAATGGCAGAGATAAAGGGACAACATAATGGACTCTGTCCTCTCCTTTCACCTTTATATGAAGTCCAGGATCCCAACTCAGGTCAACAAGGTTTAGGTGGTAAGTGCTCTCCACCTCATCAGTGTGGTCCTCTATCTTATTTTTAGCAATGGATTTTCTCACAGACACTGGGGCTCACTGATTGGTTAGATGCGCTAGAGAGGGAGCTCTGGAAATCCCATGTCTTCTTCATGTTGGCACTGGAGTTGCGAGTGTGCAGTACCATGACTGCCTTTACGTGGGTGCTGATATCTAAAGTCAGGTCCTAATGTTTGCACAGCAAGCCCTGCCCCAGGTCCCGTGACTTTCAAGTGACAAAATCTTACCAGTTGCCTGGGGCAGAGAGGGTATGTCCTGAATATCTGTAATGAGGAGGGGGATTCACCTTATGGTTTTCTTTCTTTTTTGACATGAGTACAAGTTGGAAAAAAAACAATCATGCTTATCAAACTTTCAAAAATTAAGATAATTGTTCAATTAACTACAAATTTGAAAGTCCCAACTGAACACATTGAACCATTGTCCAATATGTGGTTCCTATAGTGGGGTATCCCACTGAGATTCCTTAAAAAAAAAAAATAGAAAAAGGAGACTGGTGTTGCTTATTATTTTCAAACATGGGCTTATTTATAGTTTTTACATCGAATGAAAGCCCTAACATTTTTGATGAAAATCAGAAATAATGTGCGACTTGCCTCAAGAATGATGGTTTGTGTCTGTCCCTAGAAATCATTAAGCCTCATCTTCTCTCTACTGTGTAACCCCATGTTGTGCTGGAGCCATAGAATTTTCTCCCTGCTACTTTTTATTGGTGGTATTTATGTGTTTTATTGATTATGTGACATAATAAAACATAGCAAGTTGGGGCTGTATGTACTATATATTTTGTTCAGCAGCGAATGCAGAACGTTAGGGCTATGCGCACCACTTGAAACGTCTTGCTGAGATATAAATAGATTTATAATGACTGCTAGGCTCTGTGCCTGCAAAATATCCTGGTAGGTAGCTCATTATGGAGGTAACATCATTAATAAAATCGCTGAAAATTTTTACACGCACAACAATAGCTCTCATGTCCGTAGCTGTGAGGAAAATACCTGGTAGAGACATAACCTGAGACTCGTTTTAAAGCTATAATTTATCATCATTATCTACATATTATAATGGCAAAACAGGTTTAATTGCTTTTGACTGGACTGGCATGAAGATGAGGAGAAAAGTTAGTAGCAGATGGCCCCACTGTCAAAACTGCAGTCTCTCAGCCCAAAATAATGTAGCAGACTGAACAGGGGCTGCTTTCTAGCTTTGTCTCCTCTTGATAAGTATGAATTAGCATTTTCTGGTATTATAATAGTCTGGAGAGAAGTGGAAATAGTAATTATTTACAGAAGATTAAAATAGCTGTGAAATTCGTCTCTGGCAGGTTTTAATGGTCTCATGTCTTTTGGATTAACAGAAATATTTACTTTCAGAATGACTTAGGGGGTTTAAAAAATAGCATTTTTTATCCCAGCTTTACAATATTTAAGGGCTGGTGTGTGAACGTTTTAGAAGATGTCTTTTGGCTTATTGTATAATATTCGCTATTTTTTTCTCTTCCCTTCTGCGAATGATGCCAGTGGCAAAATTATCTCTTTCAGACTAATCTGCTTATAGACCATTTATCCATTGGTTCCTAAGTGTGAACACTCCGTATATTTTACTGTGTGCGTTAAGTTCCTCTGTGGCTGTCTCCCTTCCAGCATGGTCTGTGTTCCTATATTAAACGCAACACAGATGGATGAATACGATTTGTCTATAAGGGTTTTTAAAAGGAAAAAAACAAAACAAAAGCAAAAACACTTTACCTAGTTATAGAGTCCCTCAACAATTCAAAGAATTTAAGACCGAATCTATGAGGATAAAAAAAAAATGTCTCCTCTGTCTTTTAAGACACTGGGGACCCAAGAAGAACACAATTGGTGCTAGATTACACTGTTGCCTGGTCAATGCAAGTAAATTAACTGCTGCAGCTGAGGGAAGAGAAATGCCAGCCTTAGCAATGTAAGTGAAGGGGACAAGCTATCTACAAAATAATGTGAATTTGAAAGTGCAGTTTAACCCCAAAGTAAAAGGAAGGGGACGGAAAAAGAATGGGGCAATCTGGCAGCCTAAAATAATGTGCGACAGAGAAATTATTCGGAAATGGACCTGGTTATAGAGCTCCGGATTATTATTTGGTGGCTGTCATGATACATTTGCCTCAGCTCCAGCCAGACGTGTTTCAGCGCTTGTGTCTGAGATGAACCCGGAGGGTGGTGGTGGGGGTGTTGCCAAGAGCTTTGAACAATTGAAAATTCCATTTCTGAAACAATAAAGAGATCCAAGATTTTTTCTTAAGAGTATGTTTATCACATCAACATCTACACATATGCTTTGTATTTGAAAAGGCAATGAGATCTTGGCGAATTGAGAGATTCATATACCGTCATGGGTTTGAGACTAGCAAGATGAGCTGACGAACATCTATTGGTGCAAACAGTGGAGAAAACCACTGCGGTGCCTTTAAAATGAATCTTTCAATCTAATACTCAACAGTGACTTTTAGTGCTTGGTACCACGTGGAGCAATGCTATTCATGAGCTGTCTATCATATGTCTATTAACAAATAGTTCAGCTTAAGCTCGACATATGTATCTTGCCTTCTAAAAGCCTTCCCATGAGGCAAATTCTGCTCTCCCAGTGGATATTCATCAAGAATAAGTATTTAGTTAAATATTATATAAAGCAGAAAGGTGATCATAATGGTGCACACCTGAAGCCTAGCACTTGGGAGGTTAAGAGAAGAGACCGTAAGTTTCAAGCCAATCTCGGATACCTAGTGAGAGCCTGTCTCAATAAGCCCAGAAACACACACACACACACACACACACACACACACACACACACACACACGCACACACGCACGCAACGCACACACGCACACACGCACACAGACACACACACAGAGAGAGAGAGAGAGAGAGAGAGGATCCAGAGGACAGATAATTTAGATATAGGAGAGGACTATAGTTTATGTGGTAAAGTCCTTGAAGACCCATATGTTAAGATGTGGTCCCCAGGGTAGTACTATTACCAGAATTTGTGGCCCTTACTGCTCACTGCTCAACAGAACATGTGGGAAAAAGGAGAAAACTGGCTAAAGCATTGGTTCTCAACCTATGGACCTTGACCCACTTGGGGATTGAATGATTCTTTGGTGGGGATGGCCTAAAACCACAGGAAAACACAGATGCTTATATAACAATTTATAACAGTAACAAAGTTGCAGTTAGGAAGTAACAACAAAAATAATTTTATGGCTACGTGGGGGTGGGATTCACTACAACTTGAGGAACTATATTAAAAGGTCAGAGCATTAGGAAGATTGAGAGCCACTGGGCTAGAGGAAGATGGATACTTTCCATTAAAAAAAAATCTGTATTTTCAGGGAGTATGAAGGCACAAACAGGTTTTATGGGAATGAGAAAAAACTAAAATGGGGTGAGGGGAAAAGCATGTCCAGAGAGATCATGGGTAAGGAATCCATGTACCAGCTGGGGCCTTTGTCATCTAGAGGGGTATCTTATTTTCTCCTCTCTGAAAGAATGTCACAATGGACTTTGCCTTTTGTAGCTGGTTAATCTGACTCTTAGGGCTTTTATTTAGCAGAAATGCTTAGGGAAGGTCATGTGGGAGGCCGAGTGAAGAGAGAGAACCACGGGAGAGTTTTCAGTGTGTTGTGGAACTGCTCGGAAGTGGTGGGCCCTGGAAGCAGTGGGGTCTATAGGAAGCTCGGTCACGAAGGCCACGTGTATCCATTTGTTTTCTCACTTTTGTGACAACATACCTGGCAAATGCGACTTAAAAGGGAGGAGGGGAGGTGACAGTTCTTCGGGGCGTAAAGAAGTCACAGCAACAGGCCAGAGGCTGACATAGCTGGTCTTATTGTGTTCCCAGTCAGGAGGAGAGAGTATTGACTGGTGTTCAGTTCATTTTCTCCTGTTTGGCCAGTTCAGAACCGCAAGTCCCGGCACAGTTCTGCCCATGTTCAGGGTAGGTCTTCTCACTGCAGTCTAGATACTCATTCAAAAGTCAGGAGGAGAGAGTATTGACTGGTGTTCAGTTCATTTTCTCCTGTTTGGCCAGTTCAGAACTGCAAGTCCCGGCACAGTTCTGCCCATGTTCAGGGTAGGTCTTCTCACTGCAGTCCAGATACTCATTCAAAGCCTGTTCAGGCTGGTTGTTTCCATAGTAAATCTAAAGCTCATCGAGTTCACTATCAAGACTGACCACAGAGTGCCCTCATAGAGGATCTTGTGGTCTTTATCTCCTTCCTTCTCTGCTGGTTCTTGGCCACAGATAGTCCATGGCTCTGCTATGTGTTTGTCCACTGCACTTTCAGTAGAGGTGGAAAGACAGGATATTCCACTGACCATGGCCTAGATCCATGAGTGAAAATCACCCTTTCCTCTTTACAAGTTAAATGTCCTGTATTTGGTTGTAGCGATGGAAAGCTGATACAGAATGATGCACTCCATTGCTGGCATTCACGGAAACTCTCAAAGCTCGATAAATACGCTATTCAGAGATGTTTGGCAAGAAGACTCACACTACTGTGGGCTTCTACTAACAAAGCACCCTGAAGTCCTCTCTGGTGGCTTGTTTGCTCTAAGACATGTAGAGGAAGATGTTTCCCGTTGGAGAGTTGGGATGCTGAGAGTCTAGGCTCTGCTCTTTGAAGTTCTTTGTTCGATTATTGCCATTCAATGCCGGCTTTGCTTCTGGTTATGGTCGACACCGGGCACCCTTCTGTAGCACTGGAGCCTTTTGTGGCTCTGCCGTTGTCCTTTCCCCTTCTCAGTGAAATAGCGCTCTCATTCTTTGGTCATCGGTCCATGCTTGGAATCTCCCACCTAAAGGGCTCTGTGTCAGGTAAGGTAACAACACTGCCTGTTAGCGCATAAGGTGAGCTTCAGATCCCTTTTAGTTTAGGCGTGGGAGTCAGAGAAACAGTGAGATGCCCTAGGTGTGGGAAAACAAGCTTAGGAGTAGCTGACTAAGCATCTGAGGCCAGAGGGAACCAGATACCAGGTTTGTCTGTCTCCGGACCAAGGATTACTGCAAGGATTTGTGATTACAAAGCAGAAGTTGAGACAGATTAGGTTTAAAATTCTTTTATGTGCATGTATGAGTATAGGCCATGTGTGTGCAGGGGCTTGTGGAAAGCAGAAGATTCCGTGGACCTGGAGTTAATGATGGTCATGTACTGGAAACTGAACTAGAGACAATGCCTTAGGGCTTCTGTTGCTGTGATAAAACACCATGACCAAAACAGCTTACTCAGCTTCCCCATCGCAGTCCAATCATCAAAGGACGTCAGGATAGGAACTCGAGCATAACAAGAACCCGAAGCCAGGAGCTGATGCAGAGGCCACAGGGGTGAGGTGGGGAAGGTGGGGTTGCTGCTTATTGGCTTGTCGCCCACTTTCTTAGAGAACCCAGAACTACCAGACCAGGGACAGTGCCAACCAGAATGGGCTGGGTCATCTCCCTTCAATCGCCAACTAAGAAAACGCCCTAGATTCATCCTGCAGTGTAATCTATGGAGCTGTTTTCTCAAGAGGTGGGCTTGATTGTGTTTTCCTGGAATTTTTCAGGATTTTTTGGTCTCTCTATGGGTCTTTGTTTATTTATGTTTTCCTGGAATTCTTTAGCAGAATTCCTCTCAGAAGTTCATCATGTCTTTCTTGAAGTTCTCCAGCATCAGTCAAAATATGGAATCAGATCTTGCTTTTCTGGTGTGTTTGGATATTCCATGTTTGTTTTGAATTGGGCTGGGTGTAGTCTTCTGTTGCTTGGGTTCTCAATCGCCATCAAATTATCTCTAGTGTTACTTTGTTCTGCTATTTCTGACAGTGTAATAGGCCTGTGTGTCAGGAGTGCTGTAGACCTGTTTTTTCTTTCAGTCAGTTATGGGGACAGAGTGTTCCTTTTTGTAGTTTTTCCTTTTACAGGTCTTCATGATTCTGGACTCAAGCTGAGAAAACCAGGCAGGTCAAAAGAAAGAAAGGAAGACCTGTGGTCCCGAGGAAGGAAGGAAGGAAGGCTCCGTGCAGCAGCGAAGGAAGATCTGGCGCCGCCCCTTCCGGGCGCCTCCCAAGACCAGGGTTCCCAGATGGATTCTGGTGTCCTCTGAATCACTGAACCACATTTCCCAAGAGGCGTCTTTGAAGATGTCCCTCCCAACAGAGAACTGTTTATCCGGTCTGTACAGGTTCCGCGGTGGGAGGGCTTTTTCTGCCCATGCCTTAGGAACCCAGGGAGATCAAGACTCTGGGCCAGGGATGTTCCTTAGGGGTAAACAGGTCTTCTTTGTGTGTTAAGCTTCAGGATGCCTTATTCTCCAGTCTAGGTTTTCTTCCACAATTATGTTCCTTTTTTATTGTATCTAAAAACTGAACAAGAAAGGAACATACAGGCAAGGAAGGAACATACTGGTTCACAGGAAGAAGGACACAGCAGCTCAAGGGGTAGATTCAAGAACAGATGACCCCATTTTACAGGGAAAAAAGAACCACATTTAAAGAGTTTTACAAGATTTAAAGAGTTCATGGGGGAGGGCTTTCTTAAACATTTACTTAGAAGAAGTCACTTCAAGACTCAATTTTCCTTTATAAACAGGCTTTGTTGTTGTCAATTATGTTATTTTGAAGTTTAGAATCTCAATTCAGGGGATAATTTAATGTCAGATCATATCAGGATTGGTCCCTAGGCTTTGCTGGAAATTTGTTTAGGTATAATTTAATGCAATCATATCGTGGAGGCTGGGGCATCATTCTGAGTCGCGGCTTTAGTCTGTCACATTTATTAACAAAAATTAATGTGTATAACGAAGCAGTTCACTTGAACTGAGATTTTTGTATTTATTACAAAATCTTAAATGGCAGATTCTCCCTTCCTCCCAGCCATCTCTTTCATATTTAAATTCATCTCGCGCATGTCTGTAGAATCAGTCAGACTCAAAAGGTCCCCGCAAAAAGGAAGGCTACTCACACCCTTTTGTTTTATTGAAGCGAGATTGTTTTCTGTTTTGAACAAATAGAAAACAACAATCAGATTAGTGTGAACTAGAAGCTATTAATTAAAGGCAGGGGCGGGGGGGGTGTTGAGATAATAAAATCTATTTCATCTAATTCCTCCACGATGATTTATGCCATTGTCTTCTAGGACAGCCCGAAAAGAGCATTTGGAATTGTGCGGCTGGAAATACACATCTTACTGTAATGTATAATCGTAGCCTACTATAGCAGCTTATTCTATCCTTTAAATATTTATCCCTTTGAATAATTGGATTTAGGAGATGTGAATTCATCTGGTGAATGTGCTATTAATTTTTCATCTATTTTGATTGTATACCGATCGTTTACTTGTCTACCACCAAGTAAATGCAACTGAGTAGCCTGCGAGTTTACAGCAAAATTACTGGGTCTTCCTGGATCCCGTTGAATATTTATATCTAAAATAACATACCTGCTGCAAACGAGGCAGACTCTGTTCTCACTTACCTATCACGGTGGCTAATAATTAATTTGATGGTAACCTTCTAGTTCACTTCCCTTTGTAGTTGAAAGTCACGATTAAAAATAAATGAAGACAATATTACATCAAAACCATTCCAAAGCTCAAAGAAGGGTGTAGGTTGTTACCATGGAGCCCACTGAGGGCCTTGCCAGCTGGGCTTGGCAGAGCTGCCTGGACAAAACAGGCCTAACTTTTGTTTTCTACAGGAGCAGTTAGACTCCAAAGGCCTGTGTTGACAGGTAATGAGATTTAATTCATACGAGGCAAAAAAACTGAGAGAGAGAGGAAAAAAATATCCATATTCATTGTTTAATCAAATAAAATTCTTTCTGAGGATTCGGGGGACTGTTTCTGGCTGGCTGCAAAGCCTTGCTTTGATAGTTATAAACAAATTGCTTTTAGGAATAACTTCTTAATCAGAGAAGAGAAACTCCTTTCTCCACTTGATCTTGCCCTTTGGGTGGTCGCAGCCAGAGATCCGCAGCCTACCTCCTGACAGCCAGGGTTCCGAAAGGACATCTAGCATTTGCTGACAGCTGTAGACCCCTTTTTTGTTAGGATAACAAACACCCTGTGTTGAGGACAGCATCAAGCCAGCTTGCAGTACGCCCAATTAGAGAAGCTAAAATCTCATTTGTTTCGCCATGGGAGCCCCCTGAAAGCACACCGTTTTGGCCTCATTACAGTATTTTTAACTTTACAAAAACAATTTCATTATGGAAATTAAAGAAGCTCATTTGGCCTTAGCATGTATGCTGAAGTTAATAAATTCCACAAGTATTTCAACTACCACAGCATGGAGTATTGTCTTCACTTAATCACATACAATAGTTGCTTTAAAAATTACACACACACACACACACACACACACACACACACACACACACATACACACACACACACACACTCACACAAGTCCTAAGGAGATTATCTTTTTTTTTTCTTTTTGATTAAAAAGAAATCCAAACGTCAAGAAAAAAAATTATCTTCAACTGTGTTGGAGCAGAATGAAATGGTGACATTGGTGTCTTTGGACATTGATCACGTGGTCACATGAGTGTATATGTGTGTTAATTCTTGAAAGGAGCTGTGACCCTCAGAACAAAATTGAAACATGATCCTCAGCTCACAAGTAGAAGAGTTTTGATTTTCCAGTTGCTACAATGTGAAGGAGGAGAAAGGTTCTGGTTTTACAGGAGAGCTCAGTGTTACTAACAGAAAAGAAAAAAAATTAATGCATTAGATTATTAGACAGTGATAGGTGGGACAGGGTTGGAATAGAGACTTTCTTTTTAAAAGTATTTTTATTTCTTCTTTAGGCAACTGTGCTGTTAGGCATCATGGGTGAAGCTTCCTTGCCATTTGGAGGAGACACAATCAAGCAGCGGATTTCCCAGTTCTCTGGGTCTTGTATTCTCTTCATCCCCTCTTCCAAGATGTTTCATGAACTTTAGATGCATTTGTGTTGTGGCCATAACCATTGGGGTTATGGGAGAGCAAGATCAGTTCTTCTCTGTGTTTTGACAAATTGTGTTAATGGTCTCTGTCTTCTGCAAGAAGAAGCTTCTTTGTAATATTAGAAAGAATCATCTTTCTGGAATTGTCAGGGCAGAGCCCCAGCAAACAGATGCTGGGCCATGCTCAGGCTGTATTAAATTTAGCTGCCATCTGAGAAGAAAGCTATATGACAAGGACTTTCCTATCTATGTTTCCTTTACCTCTCCATATCTAAATGTCTTGAAGTGATCTTACCTAGATCCAATTCGAATTAGTTTAATTAATGAAGTTAAACGGAAGACTTCTAAATTTCTAATAGTTAGACTAGGTATATTATTTAGCTATGGATACAGGACCTTGGTGAAGGCCAATGAAAGAGTTCTTGCTTAGCAAAACATGTGTGATATCCTGGGTTCAATCCCCTGTGCACACACAATGAATTAAAACAGAAAATTATTTTAACAGGGAAGAGAAGAAGGAGGGAAAACTGTGGTCAAGATGTATTGTATGAGAGAAGAACAGAAAAAAATGATAAGAAGTATTAATCAGAGAAAATAATGGTAAAAATAGCAATAATTTAGACAAACTGTGTAGTGGTTTGAATATGCTTGGCCCAGGGAGTGTCACTATTAGGAGGTGTATGTCACTGTGGGTGAGGGCTTTAAGGCCCTCCTCCTGGCTACCTGGAAGCCAGTCTTCTAGCTCCTTTTGGAATAAGAGATCAAACTCTCAACTCCTCCAGTGCCATGCTTGCCTAGAAGATGTCATGTTTCCCTCCATAATGATAATGGATGAACCTCTGAATCTGTAGCAAGCCCCAATTGAATGGTGACCTTTGTAAGAGTTGCATGGTCATGATGTCTCTTCACAGCAATGGAACTCTAACTATGACAAAGTATAATTATATTTTTCTAGCACATGGAATTCTATATATTCTGTATGTTTTCTTTTAGTGATTTTCTCTATATGTTTACCCAATCCCTCATAGTCTCTGCCTGTCTGTCTGTATATCTATCTATCTATCTATCTATCTATCTATCTATCTATCTATCATCCATCCATCCATCCATCCATCCATCCATCCATCCATCCATCATGCACGTACCCACCCACCCACACACACACATCTATCTATCTATCTATCTATCTATCTATCTATCTATCTATCTATTATCATCTATCTATCTATCTATCTATCTATCTATCTATCTATCATGTCCATATGGGGAGGAAATAAATGATGCTCTTTGTAGCCCTGAGTCTTGTTAACTTTTACTAATGAGCTTCGTTGATTTCTTGTCTTTTCAACAGAAATAAGAAAAAACTAATAGGAACTGTTGCCCTGCTAATTCAGGTCAAAGTCTTCTAATGCTTGCATAGCCTTCTGAGCTTGGCAAAAATGGTGGAGCCCCTTTACCAGCAGGGCTTCTCCTTCTCTGGCCCCGTTATGTGGAACACATCTCCTATACTCTTTACCTGCAGAATGACACGTAGCCTTAGTGAGATTATAGGTTCAGTTTCCTTTCTCCTGATAAGAACCAGTAGAGCAAGAATCTGAGATTCCTAGAATATGCTCCCATGCTAATGAGACATCTCAGTACCTTAGCTTTCGGTCAGTAACCTTTGCCCACCATGGATATTCCTAACTCCTTTCCCCAAAACCTTTTAACCCTTGCTTCAATCCAAGTAAAGTTGATCTTTCTCCCTAAAGCTGATCACGGTGGGCTCTTCACTACAGCTCCCTTTATCCTGTGGGCCAATGACCCAGGGGAGAAAGACAATTCACAGAAACAGCTACCAACCTTATGAGATTGTCACACTGTTGAGTGGTATCTGCTTTCTGTCTTTAACATATTGTCACCTCATAGAGCTATGTTTTATATTGTCAGTCATTTATGTTAAATATTCAGGTCCCTTCTTTTATCTTCCAAGGTGATAATCAAAATTTTGTAGTAACACGTTATTGAACTTAAAGCGAGGCATTTTATTAATTCTAGTCTAACAGAAAATTGGTCAATCATTGTTGAAGGATCATATTCCATGCAATTAATATCTTGGAACAACAAGCCTATATGAACTTATACATCTCTGAAGGTAAGGCATACAAAAGTGGATTATTTGGCTGTTTCTGGTTGTCTTTAGTTTTCTAGGGATATAGTAGTAAAATACCATGAGCTACACACGGCTCAAAACAATATTGCCTCAGAGTGCTGAATGCCTGGTGTCTAACTTTAAGACGCTGATAGGGGAGGTTCCTTTGAAACCTGTAGAACAATGGTTCTCAATCTTCTTAATGCAGCAACCCTTTAATACAGCTCCTCATGTTGCAGTGACCCCCAGCCATAAAATTATTTTCATTTTGCCACTTCATAACTGTGTAAATATCTTACATGCAGGATATTTGATATATCGACCTCTGTGAAAGGGTCAATTGACCAGCAAAGGGGATGTAACCTACAGGTTGAGAATCACTGCTATAGATGAACTCCCAGTCAGGAAGCTGAGGTAGAAGGATCATATGTTTGAGACCAGCCTGAGCTATAGAAAAAGGTCCTGTCTTCAAAGGCCAAACAACATCAACGAGACCACCAGGTGCTCACCCTCTGCTGTCTCTTAGCTACTTGCTATTGGCTGATACCCATTGGTCTTCCAAAAAGCCATCCTTCCAGTCTCAGCTTATGCCATGGACATCTTCTCAGAGGTCTGTGCACTGTCTGGTCTCCTGTTTTTATTTCTTCACCCAGACTTCTTCTTTTTTATAATGTTACTATCTGTATTTAGCTGGAGCCCCTCTTTATGATAACATTTTAAGAGGATCACATCCGTAAAGACTTCAAATGAAGTCACCTTTATAGCTATTAGGAGATAGGACTTTAGGGATAATGGAGGCACAAATCAACTCATATCAGGACTCTTAGATGAAATTAGTTGGTATTGGCTTGATTTCAATCAAATATGTTTACATATGCATTAGGTGTATATGCATATGTACATGCATTTGTATAATGTACATGCAATGTACATATATATGATGTATATAATGTATATGATGTACATAATGTATACATATATGTACATGTATATGTGCGTATATGTATGTATGATGTTTTGTATATGCTTGGCCCAGGGAGTGACACTGTTAGGAGGTGTGGCCTGTTGGAGTAGGTGTTTCACTGTGGGCATGGCCTTAAGAGCCTCACACTAGATTCCTGGAAGTTAGTATTCTGCTAGCAGCTTTCAGATGAAGATGTAGAACTCTCAGTTTCTCCTGTACCTTGCCTACCTGGATGTTGCCATGTTCCTACCTTGATGGTACTGTACTGAACCTCTGAAGCTGTAAGCCAGCCCTAATTAAAGGTTGTCCTTATAAGACATGCCTTGGTCATGGTGTCTGTTCACAGCAGTAAAACCCTAACTAAGATAGACGTGGTACCAGGGGCTGGGGTATTGCTGTGATAGGCCTGACCGTGCTTTTGTTTGGAAGAATGTGGATTTTGAGACTTTGGATTTGGAAAGCAATGGAATGCTTTAAAAGGGACTTAATGGGCTATCCTAGTAGAAATATAAAAGACTTTGTTACTGGGAGTGATTTGAACCGTGCAGTCCTGGCCCAAGATGGTTCATTGGAGAAGAATTTCAGTATATGGCCTAGAGACTGTTTTTGTGATATTTTGGGGAAAATTGTGGCTGCTTTTTGCCATTGTCCGAAGAGTCTGCCTGAAGCTAAGGTGAAGATTAATTGCTTTGAAAAAGGAAATCTCAAAACAGCCTGGTGTAAATTCTGTTGTGTGGTTACTAAAGTTCACTCTTATGAAGAGCATTTCAATGAAAAGGAGCAAGATGAGAAAGGAAAAAATACAAAATATCTGGTTCAAATATTAAAATGGACACCAGAAAAGGAAATGGAGCTGAATTATGTGTTCAAGGATATCAAATTGAATTAAGAGAGTAGTGACCTTGTGGCAAGATCTCACCCAGCTAAGTTTGGGCAAAGGCATGGTAGTACAAGCCTTTAATCTCCAGAGGCAAAGACAGATTTCTGAGTTCAAGGCCAGCCTAGAGCATGTTCTAGGTGAAGAAGAATTTAAGTCCAAGCTTTCTGGACCATACCTTTAATCCCAGTGTTCAGGAGGCAGGCATGAAGATCTCTGAGTTCAGAGTCTACAGAGCAAGTTCCAGGACAGCCAAGCTTAGGCAGTGAAGGAGTTGGAAAACAGAAAAATGGTGATAATGTGATAGAACAAGGGGGCCATGTTATGTTCCAGCCTAGCAAGCAGCAGAACTCTTGGTCACATGACTCTGGCTTTAGAGTCCATAATAAAAGAGACTTTTGTGAAAATTGATGCTAGTCAGCTGGAGCCTTAATGATGATTAAGAAGAGACCAGCGCCACTGCAGGGAAATCTTCTGGGAAATGTTTTCTGAGTGCACAAAGAAGCTGTATTCAGAGATAGCCAAGGTTGTACCTTGTGCTGCAGTTATACTTGGTAATGTGTAAGAGTCACCCAGGTGGTACTGGTTTTAGAGGCATGAAGGCATTACGAAGAACAGCTGAGGCTTGGCACTGTGAGAAGCTATGGAAGGGCATTGGTGAAGATGTGGCCTCAGTTGCAGTTGACAGCCCAGGACTGAAGGGGTCTAAAGGAATTGAAGCTTGGTACCATGAAGAGAGCCTATGAGAGGCTATTGGTGGAGCTTGGTTGCAGCATAAGACTCTAGTGTATGGAGATGCCAGTACCATGGGATGATCACCAAGAACAGCAGTGGCAATGAATCAACCTGAGCTTAGAGTGCTACAGAGGGCAGAGTTAGAGATGGGACGTTAGCCTTGGAGAAGCCCAAAAGATCATATGTGGATCCCATTGGAACAAGAAGCTGTAACATTGAAATTGTCTTGGAAATCCCAAAATGTTCGACATGCCAGCAATGGTCTATCTGCTGAGAAAAGCTGCTAACAGGGAGTGGTACCAGCCCAGGAGAAAGAAGATTGTTGCAGTCAACACAGATGAAAAAGAAGTTGGAGATCTGAAAACTGCTTTGACATCAAACATGGAGATGCAGCGTTTGGAGTTTGCCCAGCTGATTTTCTATCTTGCTTTGGGGATTACAACTAAGTGACTGGATGGATTTCAGAAGAGACTTTGAACTTTGGACTTTTAACATTGTTGAGACTGCTATAGACTATGGAGTCTTTAGAAATTTGACTAAATGTACTTTTTTATTGTGCTATGGCTAGATATGGCCCCATAGACTCATGTGTTTGAGCAAGCCTATGGTGGGCAAGGGAGCGTAATATGATAGTTTGATTATGCTTGGCCCAGGGAGTGGCACTATTGGAGGTGTGGCCTTGTTGGAGTAGGTGTTTCACTGTGGGCATGGCCTTAAGACCCTCATCCTAGATGCCTGGAAGTCAGTCTTCTGCTAGCAAGTTCCTCCTGTGCTACGCCTGCCTGGATGCTGCTATGCTCCTGCCTTGATGATACTGGACTGAACCTCTGAACCTGTAAGCCAGCCCCAATTAAATGTTTCCTTCGTAAGAGCTACCTTGGTCATGGTGACTCTTCACAGCAGTAAAACCCTAAGACAGTATGTGTATATGCATAGTGAATGACTGTAGCTAAAATAATCTAGTTTCTAGATAGCTTTGTAACATGGCTGGCATGTCAGAATAGGATGTGGTGAGGAGTCTCAGTTTACCCTCATGGACCTCCCCAGAGCCACACATACCATAGCTAGATTTTGTGGCAATGGCCACTCTCATTTTCCTTCCATAGAGAGGAAAGACATTTGTTTCTATTCTTTCTCATTGGATTTATGCCTGAGCCCCTAAGTTAACTGGTCCTAGCTTAATGTTTCAGTTTCCACATTATTTATTTATACAGTAATGTTCCAGAATATTCCCCAAAGAGTCTTTCCCAGTCGTCTATGAATTGTTCTAAAATGTCATGTAAAGTTCTTCTCTATTCATGGTTTACTTCTGAGTATTGTGCCACTTGCACTGTAACGTAAGAGACTCAAAGAAAACATTGCCCCATCTTACATTTACCTCTTTCCATGCTTTTCTTTTGGTTGAAGCTGTGGTCCTACCTATGCACCTTCCTGATGCTCTGACCCTTTTATACAGTTCCTCATGCTGTGGTGACCCCCAACCATAACATTATTTCATTACTACTTCATAACTGTAATTTTGTCCCTGTTATGAATCCTAATGTAAACATCTGACATTCAGGATACCCAATATGCAACCACAAAAGAGTCGTGACCCAGCTAAGGTATGCTGTGATTGAAAGGGAAAAGTGTTTCTCCAAATGTGTGTGGTTCAAGGTGAGGGTTTCAGAGCTCAGGGGCTTGAGCCCTGGTCTTGGGAAGTAAATGTGAACCAGAGTCTGGATTTTATCAAAAGTTTTCCCATCCCCATGTGTACGCATGAGTCAGCTCTGTTTCATTCTCTCTCCTGTTTATACTGCAAATGAAAACAGTTGCATCGATGGAGCTGAGCAATGGAAGTTTAGCCTTTTTTATTTTATTATTTTATTTCTGTTTTATTTTATTTTCACTAGGAGACTCTGAACATTGTGTTTGAGTAATTGAAAGCCCATGAGGTTTTGTTCTGTTCTTCCATGCAATTGTATTTCCATAGTGAGCATATTTCTTTTATTTTTCCCTCCTCCTCCCTCCTCCCTTCCTCCTCCCCTCCCCCCTCCTCCCTCCTTTTTTCCTTCCTTCCTTCCTTCCTTCCTTCCTTCCTTCCTTCCTTCTACCCCTGGTCTTGAACATTTGAATCTAGGTCTCCTGCACACAGGAAAGCACTCCATCACTAAGCCTCATCCCTTTTTTTATGATTTGTTGTTGATGATTTTTTTTTTTGAGCCAGAATCTCCTATGTCACGCTAGCTTTCTTGGAACTTGCTCTATAGATTAGGCTGACCTACAACTCACAGAGATCCTCTGTTATCCCCCCCAACCCGAGCCACACCACTTGAACGCTGGAATTAAAGACATGCACCATCACCCTGGGCTCCCCTGCCTGGCAAGTTTTCACCAAGTTACCCTGGCAGCTTAAACATTTAATCCTCAGGACCTAGACTCCCCTTTGGGGTTTTGATGCAGTAGGAGGAGTAGCAGAGGTTACAGGAAGAGGTAGTCTGTGATTTCCTGTGTTAGGGCACAATGAACCCATTAGGAGTTTAATTTCCAACTCCAGGGAAATAAATCTCTGAAGCTGAAGACTTGGTCTTACCCCTTCTCACATTGATTCTCTAGGAATATTAGAACTATACTGATCTTCCTAGTTCTATCGTTTTACTTCACAATCAAATGGAGGCTTGGGGCAATGAAGTGATTTTTGCATAAGAAGCTAACAAACAGGCAGTTTAGAGAGTTAACTGACTTGGACCACCCAAGTCCAGCAGAGCAGGGTACACGCTATTACGGTTCTCCTTTTGCCAGAACTGAAGCTTAACATCTTGGGGCTATAGATGTGTGGTTCAGTGGTAGAGTTTTCTACTTAGCATGGGCATGGCTCTTGGTTCTATTCTCATTAGCCAGAAAAAGACAGAAAAGGGAAAGAAATGACAAACCTTTTGTTGTGTTTTGTTGCCATTCAGCAGTGGTAAATTAATTCAAAAAGCCCGAAATATACTGAACATCAATAGCCTTGGCCCTATGAGTAGTTCTATTAATTCGTTTAGGGGAGACAGGCTATTGATAAATAGATCTGTCTGCTCTGGTGAGTGTAAATAGCTCCTTCATTGTCTTAGAAGTCCAAGATCCTTTTTAAACATTAGACATACCTCCTGAGAGATACAATTATCACTCCTAGAAGTTACTGAAGAATTTGAGGCTTTGAAGAAAGTTTAAATAAAAATCAAAAGAAGGCACTAATATTCTTCAGTAGCCAGCCTACCCCAGATGCCATCAGATTCCCTGTAGGAGCATTGTTTTATAGATCAAGGGGTCCACATTCATCCCCTTTGCACCAGAGGAGCTGATACATGGAGTTTTTCCTCTATGCTGAGACTGAATTTTAAATAGAAACACTCCTACGATTCTAAATATTTAAAACAAAGTGGTAGACGGTATAAAAAACAATCATCTGCCAAATCGGAGTGGGGTGTTTCTGAATGCCCTTATCCTCCACTTCTGCATCTGGGTTATTAAGTGCTTCATGGCTGCACATAGAAGAGAGTGAACAGTGGTTTGTTTATAAACTATATTCTGTGAATATATCTATGTGTATTCATGCATACATGCACATGTGGGTATGTGCACATGTGTGTGCAGGCCAGAAGTTGACACTCAGTGTATTCCTTGAGTGCACTTCACTCTTAGTTTTTGAGACTGAGTCTGTCAATGAACCTGGGATTTGCCAAGGCTAGACAGGATGGCCAGCAAATCCAAGAGATCCTCCTGTCTCTGCCTAATTCAGTGCTAGTATTAAATATGTGTGAGGTCACACCCATCTCTCATGTGTGAGCTGGGGATAGAATTCACATCTTCCTGCATACATGGCCAGCACCTCATCACTGACTTAGCCATCTCTTTGGCCCCTTGTTTGGTTTGCTTTCACCAGACAATGGAGCATCTAGGAGGTTTCCTGCTTCTAAAGTGCCCCGGTCTGAGCTTCGTGTGCCATCACCAAACAAGTCCTTAAGGCCTGGTACCATTCTTCTGTGGTGCTGCTTCTGAGCACCCAAGAAGCATACGACCACATTGGATATCATTCATTCAATAACAATCAATCAATAGAGATTTGTCCTTCGTGAGAAAGCTGCAAAGGTAGCAGTACAGGGAAATAACAAAGCATTGTATCAGATGGCAGAGTCCGGGCTGTGGCTGCAGAGAAAGTGCTACATCTTGGCAGAAATTTCAAGGTAAGCATGATTCTAGTCATTTGGCTAGATGCTCAAGAGAGATCAGAAACCCTTGGCCTGCGTCAGTGTTTCCTGTGGAGATGGCTGGAATTCTGGGAACGTTGCAAGCATTAAGACAAAAGGCGTTCTGCATTGTGTGGGCTCTGACTTAAAGGAGCATTTCCAGGAAGACAATTCTTTGTTTCTTAAGTATCCTGAAGGCAAGGAGTAAGAATAGATACACATGTATTGTAATAAATGCTGGGAACAATATATCATTAGGCAGTCTTGTTGTTGTAATAAACACCATAGGGTAAATATATATAAAGCAAAATGGCATAGCCTGGACATGACAGTCTCTGTGGAACTATTTGGTGTCAATATATACATATACTTATATACATATTACATATGTACATACTCTTCTTCATTGCTCTCTAAGGTCATGATGAACAAAATAGCTAAAGATTAAGAGCAAACTCAAGAGAAAATGCTACAATCAAGGAACAAATAAACCCAGCATTAGTTTATGAGGCCACCAAAAGGTACTCTTTTATGCAGTAAACTTTTTAATAAGTAAAATCTAAAATATCAAAAAAGGTGTTATCATTAATACAGAAGCTGATACTGTAGAAAGCAATTAAGAATAACATAGTCATTTACTATGACTACCAAGTATTGGCTATCATCTCTCATGATATGTACCTCGCTTTTATCAGCTGATAGGGAGGTAGATGTGTTCATGCCAACATCTCGCACACATTCAATGGGCGCTCATTGTAGGATGGCCGAGGTGCTACAAGGAGATAGGAAGTTTCCAGCTCTATGATACTCACATGGGACCAGTGTCAGTCATGTGGTCCATCATTGGCCAAAGTTCTTTGTGGAATATGACCGCATTTCTGTTCCAAATATTTGACATATTAACCAGTACTGCATAGTTATGTATTTTGAGACAGGACCTCACTGTGATCTTGAACTTCTGGGCTTACGTGGTCTCCCATCTTGGACTCTGAAACAGTTGGGGTTACTAGCATGTGTCACCATTCCTATGTGTATTGACTTGTGGATTTATTTATACAAACACTTTGGTTTTTGGTTTATGATTTCAAAATCAAAGAATTGAAATTCTCCACACGCAGTTTTCTACCTTCTTTCTCTGAGCCCTCCCTTCTGTTTTGATCCCCCCACCCCCGCAACATCCAATCAGTGATCGCAAAAGGTGACTTCAATGCCATTGGTTTACTGATTTAATGATGGCTTTTTGGTTTCTTGTCCACTGGATCAAAATGTGAATCCTCCTTTGTCTCTGCCATAAATCCCATCAAAGTGTTTACATCCAGGCCTGAATCCCTTTTAAATGCAAATAAACAAGTTCAGCAGAGGCACAAACATGGTGTGGATTGTTAAATGTAGTCAGCACATTGTTCCAGTCCTTAACTGTGGCTTGTGGAAATTCATGCTGGATGTGTTCGGGAGGGGGGTGGGGGAAGAAAAAAAAGAAAGAAAAAAAAAAAAGGAAATCAAAGCATCGAGGGTCTCTTTAATGAGGCTTTCCTTCTCATTTATCAAAGACCATGTAGCTTTGCCCAGCTGGCCTGGTTAGAAAATTAGAAAATAGCTTAATCTGGTTCCCACGCCAGCTCTGGAGAGCAGGTGAGGGAGTGCACGCTCTAAGGTGTACGTTTCTTTGATTTATTTATTTTTAAACCCTGCCCTTTGCCATAAGGCTTAAGGTCTCTGAGAGATGATTAAAGAACACAAAAACTCTGTCCATGTGAGTAAGCACCCTATTAAGTAGACAACATTTTTCTTTCTGATTCTTTCTTCAAAGTCCTTGGCAGGGTTGTTGAGCAAGTTAGCACAGTGAAAATTCTATCACCGGAAAGCCCTTAGAAATCCTCTGTTTTGGTCCCATCCTGTATTGGAGGAAAACCCCCAGGCGTCCACCCTAGGTCAATGGTAAGTCCCTATCTCACAAGCATTTAGCACACTGGTGCAACCAGCAAACCAACTGGTGTCCCTGTTCCTGGCCCCATCCCATTCTGACCTTACCCTGGTAAGTTAGACATGGGGAATATGCCACTAGGATAAAATGATTATGCCTCCTCATCCTTCAGAGTTCACAGGCTCCAGTGTGCGGGTATGAAAGTGATGAAGTCATGAGGGCAGACCCCCGGTGAGGGGGATTAGTGTTCTTATCTAGGAGGACTGCACTAACCCCTTGATGCTTTCCCCTATTGAGGACCAGGCTAAAAGGTGCCATTTATGAAGGGGCTGTATCTGGCGTTGCCTTGGCCTTGAACTTCCTAATTTCTGGAAAAGTGAGAAATGGACTTCTGTGGCTGAAACTTACCCTGCCTGTTGAATTTTGGTATTGCAGCATAAACAGACTAATACGCAGGGTGTTCTTTGGAGGGAGAAATCTTCCCTAGGGTTGCAAATATTCCGTGGTTTTCTATTTGGGCAAGCATGCACAGGTGGGCCAGCATCAGTGGGAGTAGACCTTAGAAGCTCCCGTGCCTTCAAAGTCTCTGGCTCCATATCAATCCAGCTCGCTCTTCTTTCTGGACTCTGGTCTTCCCTTATGTGGCTTCCTGGATGGCTGCCCACTAAGCCCGGATTAGAGCACGGAAAGTTCAAATCTAATGTTAAGAAGGAACCTGTCTCTTCCACAGTCGCACGGTTTATCATTAGTTGGCTTAATGCGGAGGTGACACGTCTGTATATATAAATTCTGGTCCACGGAGATGTGATGTTTCCCCTGGAAAATTCTGAGTCACATTTCTGCCCTTGCAGCCAGGAACACAATTCTAAAAGAAACTCCGGGGTAAGGAAGAAAGGGAGTCTCTGAAGCAAGACTGGGTGGGGTGTGTTAATCCAAAGAAGGCTGAGTGGATGTGGAGAGGGCACGCACACAAAATCTTTGCAAAGGGCATTTTACAACCATCTTCTCAGAAGTCAGCGTTCTATTCTCCTTTGTTCATTTGTGAATTCCTTTCAGCTGTAGGCCAGAGGAATCATAAATATGCAAAGAACAAAGTCCTGTGGGAAGCATATGCTTGAATATGATAATCAGCCTTTCATTAAAACGTTAGTTCCTATTATTTTAGAGAAATAATACGGGGTGAAATTTTAAAGCAATAACCTGAGAACTCCGGACGCACAGGGGGAGGCCTCTGGAAGCGATGGATTCCGTCAAGCTTGACTGAGACGCCCCTCCCCTGTATCTCACCCACTGTGTTCCTCAATGACTTTTGCCTCTTGCAGAGGCTTCCTTAGCATTTGATTGCTGCGAGATTTCCTTCTCCTCTTTTAATCCTCCATCCTACAGAGAACAGGTCGCCACACACACTGCTCAAGCAGTTTCTAGTCCCCCTTTTCTATTTGTTTTGCTGTAGTTGGCACCTTAAATGTTGTCAGAGGCCCCTTATGTTAAAGACATGGTACTACTGGGAGTGGTGGTAGAACCCGAAAGAGACCTAGTGGGATAAGGCAAGTCATTGTGATGTTCTTTTGAGATACATAGTAGGACCCTAGATAGATTTCTTTCCCTCTTCTCCCCTCCCCTCCCCTCCCCCCTCCTTTCCCCTCCCCTCCCTTCCCCTCTCCTCTCCACTCCTCTTCTCGCCTTTCCCCTCTTCTCTCTCTCCTCTCTCTCTCTCTCTCTCTCTCTCTCTCTCTCAAACACACACAGACACACACAGGCACCTCTCTCAAACACACACATACATACATACACACATACACACACACACACAACACACACACACACACACACACACACACAGGCACCTCTCTCAAACACACACATACACACATACACACACACACACACACACACACACACACACACACACACACACACACACACACACACACACACACACACACACACCTGGCTGTGAGGTAAATTAGATTTGCCTCATCACAGGTCCCAAAGAAACTGACTGTGGTTATTAATTGAAGCCTCCAATATCATGAATCAAAATAAAACCTGTTTGATCAGTTGAATATCTCAGGTATTTGTTATATTCCCAGAATACCAGTGAACCCAGAGTTAGTTTAAAATCATTTAAATTGCTTGATAGAAGTGTCCTCCTGCCCTTAGGCGCTTTGTATCTCTGAGGGAGAAAAGAATGACTCAGGGGACCAAAGGGCAGTGTTTTATGGGATTCCTTACTTGAATCCCATGATGCCTTTAGAACACAGATACTGCCTATACCTTCAGGAGGAATGTGGCTTTATTTCTCTGGGCTCAAAGTTTCTGCCCACAGAATTAGATCAAATAAAAGACTAACGAAAACTTAGCCTAGCAGCCCACCTGTTCAAACAGGTGTCTGTTTATGTTGATTATCTCTCATCTCCATACTTAGACTTCTAGAACTGATCTGGGACAGCAGAACCCACTCAAATATGGCTTAATTATCAAGTATGCCCAGGCCCTCATTTCCCCATATTCTCTTTTATTAAGTTAGCTTGTATATGAGTAATATCCTCCAGCAAAGTTGCCTGTCTGTGAATGAGATATTGGCTAGAAGCTCAGGAGCAACGTCTGACTGAAGCAAGCCTTTTTCGGTGAAATCTCTAATTTGAGCACAGCATGAATATACACTTTTACCATTCAGCCACACATGAGAGATTCGCTTGAAGCCTTTGATTAATGCAAATAATTGCTTCATTAAAGTGGCTCTTGTGCTTAGGAGGCTGTTAGCAGAGACGACACAGCTGCCACCAGCCAGGAGCAACCTGCATGGCCTAAGATGAGTCATAGATGGATTTGTAGCCTGAACATATTGAGTGCCATATACTTGCGTGGGGACGACTCAAATGGTTGAATGCCCTATGGTATGGTCTGGGGAACACAGGTGGCTGGGCGACAGTGCCAGCAGAAGTAGCATAGCAGAATGAATGGTAAGACATTTCCTCAGTAAGTTTCTTCCGCTTCTCTAGCACTTTGTACCCAACCTGTTCAAACTTTGATTCTAACACTAAAGTGTGTAGCGAGCAAGGGAGGATTTGTTATCTCCCCTTTAACCACTGAAAACAGTGAGAGTCAGGTAAACAAACAAGACACTCTGAACCACCATGCTTGGGATCGGTAGAATTGGTACCCAAATTGGGACTAAATCAGGACATTTTTTTTTTTTTTTTGAGACTGGATATAAAAGTGAATCCACGTCTTCAAAATGAGGGGTAAACTGGTGGGACACAAGGTAGTGACTATCTAGACTGTGTATGAGCAGCACATAGGACTATGTGTTAAACAGAGAGGTAAGCGGGTGAACTTTAAATATTGTTTCTGGACTAATCTCATCTGCTACATGGTCTAGCTGGGATGGCTTTTTGGGTCTAGCATCCTCTAGGTCTAATTCCTTTTCTGTTGTTGCTTTGGTTTACTAATTTCAACTGATTCTTTAAGGGGATTGTTTGAGCATGGGAAAATTGAAGGGTGCTTTGCCTATTTTTTTATGCTTATTTTTACATATTTGCTTTCAGAAAACACCTGCCTTTTTCAGGTTCCTGATTGGACATGAGCCTGTTTCTTTCGAATCTCTTTGTATGTACAATGTCTGTTATAGTTAAGTCTGGACCATGTGGTAGAGAAAAAGGAAGTATTTTATAAGCCATGATTATTACTAAAATGAAAAGACGGTAATGCTCAGTTGTGGAACATGTGTGATTAAGACAAATGAGGCCTAGTGTCTTGCTTATCCTCTCCACAGGAGAGTGGGACCAGCAACATGATGAGCTGGTTAATCCTGATGGTTGGTTTCCCACCTGAAAGAGTGGAACACAAAGACTCTACCTGTTTTAGTTCTTTGTATCCATAATGAAGTCTGCCAACAAAAGCAACTTGAGGAAGAAAGGGCTTATTTCAGCTCACAGTTCAAGGGTGCAGTGTATCAAGGCGGTGGTCAAGAGAACAAGAGCTTGAAACAGATGGTCCCGTTGCCTTTGCAGTCAGCAACAAGGGAGCAAAGGATGGCTTTATCACTAGGCTGCTTTATTTTTATCTTGTTCAGGACCCAAGCCTAAGGAATGGTGCCACCCACTTTTAGGGTTGGTCTTCTGAGCTCAGTTAACCTAATCAATGTGATCTCTCATAAGCCTGGTCACAGGTTAACCTAATCTAGATCATCCTTCATTCGTGTGCCTGGAGGCCTCTTTCTAGATGATTCCACATCCTGTTAAGTTGGCAATCAACACTAACCATCACATTGACCAAAGCGGACCTAGAGCAGGGATCAGAGGGAAGCCAGGCACACAGAATGTAAGGTGCTCTGACCTCAATTGCATCAAGTCTATTTAAGAGTTGAAAGACAACAGCACCAAGCACTCCTTGAAGCAAGAAAGAATTTACATAGTAGGAACACTTGATTTGGCTGTGCAGGTTCAACATGTTCAGAATTCATCTGACAGTAAGACAGTAAGACACAGGAAGCAAAGACCCACTGTGGGACAGACCCAAGTATATGGTGTGCTACCTTAGAGAATAAAAGAGATTACAGAAAATACTTTATAGCCATATTTTCAATGTAAGAAACAGTAGAAGGCAAACTTAGTTTACAGAAAACGGATACATTTACGGGAATGGGCAGGGAGAAAGAAAACCTAACTTCTCTGAGAATATACCTTTAATTTTCTGATCACTGAATGCCTTATTCGAAAGACAAAATTAATCCAAATGACAAAAAGACAGTTTCTAAATGGAAACTAAGGGGAAGAGATCTACTGTGCTTCTTTTTCCTCTTTCTGGTGCCATGGAAAGAACCCAGGGCCTTACCATGCTCAGTTGTGCTCTACCACTGAGACACATACCTAGCCCCAGCTGACTCTCTAAACCAGATTGGTAGCAGACAGGTACAAAGGAAGGCTTGCACCAATAGGATTTTGAAATGATGTTTCAACTCTTTGCTAGACAGACATTTAACAGCAACCACAAAGGAAACTTAAACGTTAGTCAGGGATTTCACTGTCAGAAATAATATCGTTTGTGCAGCTTTAAAATAATTTTATGTATGTTAATTCTAATGCAACCTGATATGTTAGACTATAAACGCCAAATTAAAATAGCAATGCCAATCATATCGGAAGCTAATCCTATTGCTATTCCTATTAGAAGCCAATGTGTTATCATAGAAAATAAGATTAAAGACATTAAGAAAAATAATCCTATAAATTAAATTTGGTAACTACCAGTATGAATTTATGATTTTTATATGACTGATGAGTTTAGGAACAATCATCTGCACTGTGTTTTGGTTTCTAAGTACAATGCCCCCACAAGAAGTCAGAGCTGATTGGGGAAATGCCGAATTTGGACCAGGAGACAATTTATACAAGCCACATCTAGTGCTGGAAGATAAAGCAATGAGTAAAAGCTAGCAGGAGCATAGCAAAAAGACTCAGAGGATGCCATGGTGGGCTCCTCTGGCCCATGGTCATGGCAACTTGAAGAATCATAGTTCAGATTATAATGATGAAGTATATGCCACATGAGGCCAGCCTGGGCCACATAGGGAGTTTCAAGCTTCTTACTTTTACAATGGAAGCACATCTTAAAAAAAAACCCAAAATGAAATAAAATAAAAACAAATAAGCACAGCATTGAGTAGGTAAAAACCACAAATTCAGTTTGAGGAAAGGAGGAAGAGTCTTTGACACCACAGGGGAGGATACTCACATTAGCTCTTTGAAATGTGATAATTAAACAAGGCAAAACAGCAAAATAGAGAGTTGATTTTTCTTTGGGAGAGGAGCTATTGTTTGTCTCTTATTGAGGAAAAGCTTTTCCTCAACCCACTTCCATTAATTCTACAACTGAACATAGAAAAGATGACAGGAATCGAATACTACTTTTGTGCAGCCACTTCTAAAAGTTTGGGGTTAGCTTGGGATCAAAAATGATCTTGGAACTCGTTTAGGTCACTGGGAACTGGAATAGCCACATGGAATCAAAAGGACACGTCACAGTTAGTTAACCGCTAACTGCAAAGGTAGGGCAGGGTTTTACAAACAGGAGGTATGTCTGTGATAATAGAGAAGTGAAGCCCAACACTGTGTAATGTCATATGAAGCTCCCAAGATCCCCCTTGAGTATTCTTGCCATATGTTTAACCTCAGTGTAACCAAGTATCCAAAAGTACCTTCCAATTTATAGTAAATAAAGGGGATTGTAGGAGTCAGGGTTTTCTAGTAATTGAATGCACAGAATGAATCTTTCTACATATGTAAAGGATAATTTTTAGAATCACTTACAGGGTGCTGTTTAGATAATTCAACAATTGCTGTCTATGAATACAAAGTCCAATAACCCCATAGTTGCTCTACCACAAGACTAGGTATCTCAGCTGGTCTTCATTATATGATGGATTCAGAAGAAGTTGGCTCTAATGCCAGTGAATTAGTGGATGTGTTTCCAAGGTAAGGGCATATGGGCAAAGAGCAAAATTTCTTTCTTTTATGGCCTTATATAGTCTTCCAGCAGAAGATATGGCCCAGATTAAAGGTGTATCTTCTTACCTCAAGATCTGGATTAAAGGTGTGTGTCTTCCCACCTCAAAGTCTAGACTAGAAGTGGATTCTCTTACTTTGAACCAAGCCATAAAAGGTCTCACACGTGTGCCCTTCATTTCTGGTAGTTTATTCCAGATGTTGTCAGGTTGACAACCAAGAATAACCGCCATGGGGATAGAGTATCGGTTAACACAACCAGTTAAATCTAACGTGGGAACCAGTCTAACCAAAGAAATGGCCAGAAATGGACTCTTCCGAAGTCCGATATCATAAGAAAAAACAAAAATGGATAAGCTGTTCCAGAATGAAGAGGTGAAGATAGTGGGCAGACAGGTGCAGTAGGAGAAGTATCATTATGATCTTTCCTGTCACTCTGTTTCTGAAGGGGGTTTATGTATGCACTGAGGGTTAGATTTTGTGATGAAGTTACTCTCTTAGGTGTGATTGTGCATGAACAGATGTGGGAGAACAACTTTACTTAGGAACTACATGCCAAGCTATTTAGTGGTAATTTGCAGCTGAGGTAGAAATAGTGTGGCAAGAAGAAGCTACCAATGCATATATACATCAATACATACACAGGTACATAATACTAGTACACCAGCATGCACTCATATGCGCACACAAACATTCACCTGTAGATATAAATACATAGTGTGGTGATTTGAATGAAAATGGTCCCTGTAGGCTGACAGGAAGTGGTCCTATTAGGACGTATGGTCTTGTTGGAATGGGTGTGGTCTGGTTGGAGGAAGTGAGTCACTGGGGGTGGGCTTTGAGGTTTCAAATGCTCAAGGAAGGCTCAATGTCACTTTCTCTTCCTACTGCCTGCTAATCCAGACAGAATGGTATGTAGGATTCTTGGTTCCTTTTCAAGACCCATATCTGCCTACATGCCACCATGCTTCCTGCCATGATGAATATGGACTAAAGCTCTGACCTGTAAACCAGCTCCATTAAATGTTTTCCTATATAAGAATTGCTATGGTCATAGTGTCTCTTCATAGCAATAGAAACTCTAACTAAGACAATATTTATGTGTGTATATATATACACACAAATATACACACCTACATGTATGCATATGTATATAGATACATACATAAATATATGTGCATCCACAGCTCTCTATATACATATATAAATACATTCCTACATATATATTCAGACATGAATTTGTGCCTAAAAACATGCATGTATTATATATAACATACACTTATATTTACACGGATATATATGGACAGAGAGATAGACAGGTATTCACACGTATATTCACATGTTTCAGCATAACAAGTAAGGATACTGTTCATAAATGCAACTCCAGTTGGTGGATGAATTAATCATTAATATCCATAATTCTTTCAATCATTAAGTATTTTTGATATTTTTAACAATGAAAATTTAGAAAAATATTTGCAGCTTTAGTGATAGTAATGATTGTGAAAAATCCACATTATTGTTCCACATTATTGTTATTGAGTCATTGTTTCTTCTCTTAAATTTCAGCCGGTGTAAATCACATTAACAATACAGACTAATGGTGGAGACACCTATGAGCAGATAATACAGTGGTCTTTATTTTGTATTTCTATTTCTTTCCATAGTAAGAAATAGAAGGCAAGGAAGCTGTGCAGGAATCTGCCCTTAAGGAATACTGGTTTGCATCTTCTGCTCTCATCTCAAATCTAAAAGCCAGGCTAGCCATCATTTCACCTCTGATTAAGTATGAGAGAGCATCGTCTTGTCTCCTTACGAGGACCCAAATGAGTAAGTACATTCCTATAAAAGAAAGCTTTTTAAAGCCTAATGCTCTTGAGCTATGATACTCCGTGCTGGGTTTTAATAAAGTACATATTTTTTTTTTAAATAATGAGTTTAGTACTAGAGCAATTTGATCTGGAAATTTATGAAAAAGGAAATCAAGCTATGAAAGTGTCTCATAAGAAAGAGGGTAAAGCTTTAATTTCATAACTTTCTCATGAGAAACAGTATTAAGATTTTTTTCCCCCCAAACGAATATTTGTTAGTACTATGCATTAATTTCCATACACATGGTCTGCATGTATGTGTGTATGTTTGTGTATGTGTCCATGTCTCCTTCAAATGTTTCTCCTCTCTCTTCCCTCTCTTCTTTCTCTCCTCTCCTGTTCCTCTTGCCTTCATTCAGTTTGGAAGTTGCAGTCAGTCTGCAAGCCGTCCCCACGGTCTGGCCTCCTGTCACAGCTCAGCTCAGGGAGAAACCTGTTGGAGAAGATTGAATCTGCTGATGATCAGTAGAGCATGAATTAGCCCAGCTACGGCCACCCTACTCCCCTCATGCCTGTAGCAAGGGAAGATCTATTTAGAGAGGCAGGGGCTTTTGAGTCTCAGGAACAAAAGGTTTGAAGTCAGAGCTGACAGTACGTTTTAAAAAGATATCATGAGGAGAAATCAAGAGATGAATTTCATTAAAATAAATAAGCAAGGACTATGATGCTAATACTATTTTATTTAATTAGAGGTAGCTACTTGCTTTACAAAACCAGCCAGATTAAAGGGGGAAAAAAAACCCTAGGAGGGTAAGTTAGATATTCCTATCCCTCAGTGAACGATTTTAATTTGTCTCTGAAAAACCCTGTCACTTAGCGAAAAGCCATTAAATAAAAACAATTTTCCATTAATTTTAATTGGAAAAAGTTGTCATGCATTCCACCCAACTCAGATCACCCCAAACAATATTCATGAGTAGAAAAATATTACCAATTGAGCAATATGAAGGAGTATTACTAATGAACAATTTGAAATGAGTACTGTTTCCACAAAGCAGATACAGGTAATGGAAGTTTATTGTAATGAAAGCTACTCATGCAGCAAGGGAGAAGATGAATGGAGGAGGAGGAAGGAAATGAGCATCAGGAGGGTGTAGATTGTCAGGTGATGAACTTCCCTTCAACAAGATCTGGGATTGTGTAGGTCACCGGTTATCAAGCTGTGTGTAAACAAAGGGATAGCATGTTAAAACAGCAGCTATAAAACAAATAAACAAGAATACAACTTTACAGTAAAAAGCTAGCTAAATCTGAATTTCTGAACACAGAGATTATATATAGCATAATAGAAAAACTATAGGAGATTCTTTTTCATCACTTCTTCACCTAGAGGGTGAATGCAAAGAAGAGTCGTAGTTTATCCAAACCTACTGTGCTACACGACCCATTCCAGATACTATTCTTTTTTTATAGTCCATAGAGTGATTTACAGTAACTGTGCTTTTGTTTTTGTTTTTTCTTATTGGATTTTTAAATTTACATTTCAAATGTTATCCCCCTTTCTCGGTTTCCCATTCATAAACCCCCTATCCCATCCCCTCTCCCCCTGCTTCTATGAGGATGTTCCCCCACCCACCCATCCCTTCCCACCTCCCTGCCCTGACATTCCCCTACACTGGAGCATTGAGCCTTGGCAGCACCAAGAGCTTCTCCCCCCAGTGATGCCCAAAAAGGCCATCCTCTATGCAACTGGAGCCATGGGTCTGTCCATGTGTACTCTTTGGATGGTGATTTAGTCTCTGGGAGGCCTGCTTGATTGGTATTGTTCTTATGGAGTTGCAAACACATTCAGATCCTTCAATCCTTTAACTCCTCCATAGGGGACCCAGTTCTCAGTTCAATGGTTGGCTGCCAGCCTCTGCCCATGTATTTGTTATGCTCTGGCAGAGTCTCTCAGGAAACAGCTGTATCAGGTTCCTGTCAGCATGCACTTCTTTGCATCAGCAATATTGTCTGGGTGTGGTGGATGCATGTATATGGTCTGGATTCCCAGGTAGGGCAGTCTCTGGATGGTCTTTCCTTCAGTCTTTGCTCCATGCTTTATCTCCATATTTCCTCCTGTGAGTATTTTTGTTCCCCCTTCTAAGAAAGACTGAAGCATCCACACTTTGGTCTTCCTTCTTCTTGAACTTCATGTGGTCTATGGATTGTATCTTGGGTAATCTGAACTTTTGGGCTAATATCCACTTATCAGTAAGTACATACCATCTATTTTTTTTGTGTGTGTGTGATTGGGTTACCTGACTCAGGATGATATTTTCTAGTTCCATCCATTTGCCTAAAAATTGTTTTTAATAGCTGAGGAGAATTCCATTGTGTAAATATACTACATTTTCTATTTAAGAATATCTGGATTCTTTCCAGCTTCTGACTATTATAAATAAGGTATCTATGATAGCATGTTTTCTTCTTTTATGTTGGAACATCTTTTGGGTATATACCCAAGATGGTATAGCTAGGTCATCAGGTAGTCCTATGTCCAATTTTCTGAGAAATCATCAGACTGATTTCTACTATCAGCTTGCAATCCCATCAACAATGGAGGAGTGTTCCTCTTTCTCCACATCCTTGCCAGCATCTGTTGTCACCTGAGATTTTTATCTTAGCCCTTCTGACTGGTGTGAGGTGAAATCTCAGGGTTGTTTTGATTTGTATTTCCTGATGACTAAGGATGTTGAACACTTTTTAGGTGTTTCTCAGCCCTTCGATATTCCTCAGTTGAGAATTCTTTGTTTAGCTCTGTACCCCATTTTAATAGGGTTGTTTGATTCTCTGGAGTCTAACTTCTTGAATTCTTTGTATATATTGGATATTAGCCCTCTATCAGATGTAGGATTGAAAATGGAGACATAACAACAGAAACTGAGGAAATTCAAAATATCATCAGATTCTACTACAAAAGCCTATACTTAACAAAACTGGAAAATATGGGTGAAATGGACAATTTTCTAGACAGATACCAGGTACCAAAGTTAAATCAGGATCAGATAAACCATCTAAACAGTCCCATAACACTGAAAGAAATAGAAGCAGTCATTAAAAGTCTCCCAACCAAAAAAACAAAACAAAACAAAACAAAAAAAACAAGGACCAGATGGGTTTAGTACAGAATCCTATCAGACCTTCATAGAAGACCAATAATGTCCAAACTATTCCAGAAAATAGAAACAGAATGAACACTACCCAATTCCTTCTACAAAGCCACAATTATGCTTATACCTAAACCACACAAACATCCAACAAAAAAAGAAAACTTCAGACCAACTTCCTTTATGAATATCAATGCAAAATCACTCAATAAAATTCTCAAAAACTGATTCCATGAACACATCAAAAAGGATCATTCATTATCATCAAGTAGGCTTCATCCCAGGGATACAACTATGGTTCAATATATGGAAATCCATCAGCACAAACCATTATAAAAACAAACTCAAAGAAAAAAAAAACCCTACATGATCATCTCATTAGATGCTGAAAAAGCATTTGACAAAATTCAACACCTCTTCATGTTAAAAGTCTTGGGAAGATCAGGAATTCAAGGCTCATACCTAAACATAGTGAAAGCAATATATAGCAAACCAGGAGCCAACCTCAAACTAAATGGAGAGAATCTTGAAGCAATCCCCCTAAAATCAGGGACTAGACAAGGCTGCCCATTCTCTCCCTACCTATTCAATATAGTACTCAAAGTCCTAGCCAGAGCAATTAGACAACAAAAGGAGGTCAAAGGGATACAAATTGGAAAGGAAGAAGACAAAATATCACTATTTGCAGATGATATGATAATATACTTAAGTGACCCCCAAAGTTCCACCAGGGAACTCTTAAACAACTTCAGCAAAGTGACTGGATATAAAATTAACTTAAACAAATCAGTAGCCTTCCTCTACTCAAAGGATAAATAGACTGAGAAGGAAATGACACCCTTCACAATAGACACAAATAGTATAAAATACCTTGGTGTGACTCTAACCAAGAAAGTGAAAAATTTGTATGACAAGAACTTCAAGTCTCTAAAGAAAGAAATTGAAGAAGATCTCAGAAGAGGGAAGGATCTCCCATACTCATGGATTGGTAGGATTAATATTGTAGAAACAGCCATCTTGCCAAAAGCAATCTACAGATTCAATGTAATCCTCATCAAAATCCCAACTCAATTCTTTATAGAGTTAGAAAGAGCAATTTGCAAATTCATTCGGTATAACTGAAACCCAGGATAATGAAAACTATCATCAACAATAAAAGAACTTCTGGGGAAATCGCCATCCCTGACCTCAAGCTGTATTACAGAGCAATAGTGATAAAAACTGCATGGTATTGGTACAGAGACAGACAGATAGACCAGTGGAATAGAATTGAAGACCCAGAAATGAACCCACACACCTATGGTCACTTGATTTTTGACAAAGGAGCCAAACCATCCAATGGAAAAAAGATAGCATTTTCAGCAAATGGTGCTGGTTCAACTGGAGGTCAACAATGCAGATTGATCCATGCTTATCGCCCTGTACAAAGCTCAAGTCCAAGTGGATCAAGGACCTCCACATAAAACCAGATACACTGAAACTAATAGAAGAGAAAGTAGGAAAGAGCCTTGAAAACATGGACGCTGGGAAAAATTTCCTGAACAGACCACCGATGTCTTATTCTCTAAGACCAAGAATTGACAAATGGGACTTCATAAAATTACAAAGCTTCTGTAAGGCACAGGACACTGTCACTGGGACCAAAGGGAAATCAGATACTATTGCAAGTGAACTGCTGTTTAGTACTTTGGTGGGTCTGATTTTCCCCAGGCCTAGAGCATCATAGCAGCTATTCGACCCATTAATTGGTATTTTTAGTGGATAAAAATGAAGACAGATCATGAAAAAGTACATATTCATGAACATTCATGATCAATGTCTTTAATTCCAAGTCTGTAATATGAATGCTTATAGAGGTGTGCATGGCATCCTTGGAAAAGTGTAACTATATTCCCTATAATTCACTTGTTCAAATTATTATTGTACTGTGTTTGCGTGTGTGCACGTGTTTCTCTGTTATAGAAGATGCAATACTTAAGAAAATTTAAATGGAAGTTAATAACATATATGTCTCCTAGTCAGATGGGAGACACTTGGAAATGTCATAGAAACGTCCCAATATTAATCTCAAGACTAAGTCTTTCAGACTGGTCAGCCTGGTCACAAGACCTTCTACCTACAGGTTGTCCTGCCTGCAGACTATTCTGGGACCAGAGCCTAGAAGAATTGTCATTAAAGAGACCCCAAAGATTTCATATAGTAACTGATGGGAGCAGATGCAGAGCTCACAGCCATACACCTTAGGAGGAGCTCAGAGAGTCCTGCAGTAGGGAGGGGAGGAAAGATCAGAGGCACCAGTTGATTCTGTGAGCCATGATCTCATGTTTTCATGGTGTCCCTGACTTCCCCTTAACAGTGGGGCCAACTCTCCATACCCAAAGATCCATCTACTTCTCAACCATATGGATTGTCTTACTGAATATTAAAATAAGTGATAAATGCTGTTAATTAAAATAGTGACCAGGTGCTATTTCAGAGTCCCGTGGCAATTCTCGCGATCCCAAGGTAGAAAGCAGGTAGCAGTCTTCTTGCCTTCTTCTCTGGCTACCCGAGAGCCTGGATGCAACAGAATCTTTGCCCCACTGTATCGGAAAACTTTTCAGATACATGGATGAGTCTAGGCCGCATCTCTCTACACTTGTTTATGTATGAGCCTGGCCTTTTCTGTTTCCATGCACTTTGACCAGCTGGGCCTTCCATTTGGTTGTGCCATACTAAAGAATTCCTAAACAAATGCAATGTCATGAGTGAAGGCATCAAGAACAGCCTCTTTTATGGTTTATGATAAGCTAGTCACTTTTCAGTTGCCCCTTATATAGTAATGCTGTGACCACTGGAGGGTGGAGGGTGGTCAGGGGAGACAGCATGTGCTTACCAGATGGCAATGTTCAGCTCCAAGTCCCAGCCTTCAGGCAAGGTAAAGAGGCTGGAGATTGAGTTCAGTCCCCAGTAGCCAATGATTTAGTTACTCAGGTAAGCAAACCTCCATAAGAATCCTAAATAACAGGACGTGGAGTGCATCTGGTTTGATGAGCAGATTGAGATGCTGGGAGCAAGCGTGGATAGAGACAGCGCAGAAGCTGTGTCCCTTTCTTTACACAACGCCCTGTGTACCTCTTCCATTTGGCCGTCTGTCTTCAGCCTTGGCAAAAGCTTCCCTAATAAACCAATACACATAAATAAATGTTTCCTTGATTTTTGTGAATCATTAGAACTAGTTATCAAACATCAAGAAGGGCTGTGGTTATCTTTTATTCATAGGCAGACGGTCAGGAGTCCAGGTGACAACCTGGGATGTGCTATTGGCGCCTGGAGCAGAGGGAAGTCTTGGGGCATTGAGTGCCTAACCTGTGCTGTGCGCACTGATTCCAGGTAATTAGCATCAGGATTGAATTAAACTGTAGGATACCCAGTTGCCCATAGAGAGCCGGAGGACTGCTTGGTGTGAGAGCGTGCCATGCATTTGAGAAGTTCTGCGAGTAGAGGAAAACAGTTTTCCTTTATGGGTGCTCTGGGTGGTTACAAAAGCCAGAATGGCTTTGCTTGGAATTTCATCTTCATGGAGAAGACTCCAGGGGGAAACAAAGCTTTGCACTTTGTACTCTCATTCCAAGACATGAGCATCTCATGGCAATGATTAGATCCAGGGAAATTTCCATTAGATCGTCTGATCTCAGCATGTCAGAGTCTCAATCCATCACCTCCTTCTCTATACTTCATTTCTACCTTCCCCATCTAGGAAACGCGATTACTGTAATTTTCATTGCCACAGCCAAAACGTTAATGTATCACTCATTCTGAACCCATTCTTGCTTTGTTATCCCTTCAATAATTTGACTTCTGTTGACTGCACACTACAAGTAATTGTGGAACTGGTACATACGTAATCCTAGCTGCTCTATGCTCAAAGCCAATGCCCAGGAGATGAGTCAGTGGGAAGAAAATCATGTTTATTCAAAGTCTGGGCCTCTGAGATATTGGGTTAGGGTCTATGATTCTTTATTGAAAGACCATCATGGGGGATCTAGAATGCAAAAAAAACCCATCTTTTTTATATACATAGGAAACGAGTTATGGGAGCGCAATGAGAAGGAAGGCTGTGTGTTCGCTGAGAGGCTTCGTTATCCAAGGGTATGTATCTCTACTCTCTCCTGTTTAGCTGGAAGATAACATTTAACCTGGACTTCTTAATGCTCACTGCTAGCTTTCTTTAATCGCAGTACTTTTGTACACATTAAATCTCACGGCAATTTCCGTGCTTTGTCAGTTGACCTCTGAGACGACTAGAAGCAGGAGAGAGCTCTGCCTTCTGATGCTAACTGAGTCTCAGATGTTCTTGGGAGTCATAAAGATTATGTAGCAGCTACCATCTACTCTTCAGGATTAGAATTCCATCCAGGCGACCAGAAGAGAAGTCAAAAGACAGTTTGTCAAAGCAGTGCTCACTGCTCTAACACCAATGTTCTCTTTTCTACTCCAACCTCGATTGCCTTTGTATGGAGAACAGGATGCAGGAGACTTGCTGCAGCAAGACCAGTAGGAAGGTGGTCGTCATTGTGAAGTGACTGGCCCTGCCATAGGAAGCCTCATGCACTATATTCTTTCCTAGCTCATTAATCCTGTCACTCATACAATAAAATTCATCATTTAATGACATGCTTTCAATAATATACTAAAGATTTACTATGCTCAGAAATTGTGTGAGGTGTGAGGACTATGGCAGTCAATGAAAAGACTCAAAACATTTGTCACGGAATAAAGAAAAACATCCCGCCCCTCGTGGGTTTCATCTTGTAGTAAGAGAAGACAAGAGACGCATCACCTAGGGTAACTGTTAGTTTTATTACAAGGTAATATTACAAGATACTGTAAGCAGAGCTAGGAGGTGGGGTGTGCATGTGGCAAAGAAAAATAGGACTTTTTGATGGTTTATTCTGGGATGATCAAATCACAGATAGAAGTTTTCGGTGGAATCTTGTGGGATATGCAGATTCTGAAGGACAAGTATTTTTCAGGGAAAGATTAGGCAGAAAGGCCCAGAAGTGAATCGCTTCCTGGGAGCTCCCACTGGTTGGAGCACAGTGGAATAGACAAGTGAGTCAGAGCCGTAGCTGAGGTGTAAGAGAGCTGCTGAGAGCCAGCTTGTGTCAGAAGGACTGAACATCAAGGGCCTCAACTTCTGCTTCTCTGAGATGTGAGGCCTTTGGTGGTTCTGGACAAATGTCATGATCTGAGTTACATTTTTAACTAGAGCAGGCTGGCAGCTCAGCTGAGACTGGACTGTAGGAAGATCAAGAAGAGAGAAGCTGTTATGAGACTTCTGATAATGTCATCCTCCAACTCAGAATTCTCCAGTGGCTTCCCAGCATGAATCTGACTAGCTTCTAAGGTTAGCCATACTTTGGTACTTTCTACCATTGGCTTGATCTCTTGTTGCACTTGCTGCCTACTCCCCTCACTGACTTGCAGGAAGGGTAGTCTGGCACCTGCCTCTTAAGTCTACAGATCACAATGGAATGCTGCCTCCTCTGTAATGGCTTCTCCTTTTTCTGTTGGGGAATCCAACACTTTTTTTTTCTTGGTGTCATGGTTTGAGCTGCCCCCCCCCCACTGGAACATGTGTTTGCTGGGATAAAGACTCTGCGTTTCTTCTTGGATAGCATCTAAATTGAAGGAATGAATAGATGATACGTAAATTAATGACTGAGGACATAGCTCAGATGGTAAAGGGACTACCTTGTAAGCACGAGGACCTGTACTCACCACCTCCAGAACTCACATAAACATGTTTGAAAACATAGATAGTGTGGTATGCATTTCTAATCCCAACACTAGAGAGGCACGAGGCAGGAAGACTCCTAGGGCTTGCTGACCAGCTTGCTGGCCTAACCTATTTGGTGAGTTCCTAGTCAGTGAGAGACCTGTCTTACAAAGGGGAGTGGGGGACATATCTGAGTTTGTACTCTGGGGTCCACATGCCCATGAGCTCATGTCCCTTTGCACACACAAGCACGTGCACATGCAATAAATAAATGCACACACAAATAGACACAAATAATACAAAATAGTCAAATAAATTCATTGCTTCTCTCGCTAACGTCTTCTCTCTCCATCTTTTTAAAAAAGTAAATTCCTTCCCGTATTAATTCTGTGCTGGCATTCTCCTATTAACAAGCATGTCAAGAACAAAGAAGACATAGAGAAAGTCGTGACTTCTGCCACTGTCTAATATCCTGTGGTTACTTATTTGTGCATTTGTCTTGTTAGGGAAACAATCGTCCTGGATATGTAGGCGAGCATTTGATCTCATGGTTAGACTGAGTACTTGCCTATTCTTCAGTTTTCAAAACTGCTTTTGGTCAGTCCTAAGAAATGCGTTTTCTCTAAATCTTGCACATCATTTCCCCCTAAACACTGGGTTGTGAGGAATTTGCTCTCAGCTGTTTCTGTGTGCTACTTACTTATTGAAAACCTCTCTGTAGAGAATGGAATCCGTGACATCTCCCCACCGTATATTAAGGACATTCATTAGGAAACTCTTCTGTCTCGCCATGTAGATCATTAACAAAAGCTGTTAACTAACAGTGGAGTGGGGCGTCTTCCCGGGGCAGGGCTAGCAGACACTTCTCTAATGTGACATGTCCTACCTGTTCTTGGTTTCTGTGTCACCAGCCTTACCTAACAGCTTTTATCAAGTACTGGAATCTAAAGTCAACCCAAAGTAAACTCATTTTGTAAGACTTTATTAGATATGTATTAAGTACTTCACCGAAATTGCCTTGTGTTACACCTTTCTTTTCTCTCTCTTTTTATTAATCATGCAGTCCTCATTCCCTTTTGAAAAAAAGAAAGGGAGAAAGCAATTAGGTTGTCTCAGCTTGAGTCAGTCTGAAAATCCAGGCTGTTCATAGCCCCTGGTTCTATTGTAATCTAACCGCCTACAGATGCTACCCGTCCTCTTCACTGCTGTCTTGCATCTCTGCGAGATCAGTACACATCGGCTTCCAAGAGACCTCACACCTCCTTGAGCCTCAGTCATTTTAGACAGAAAGTTCTATCTGATTCATAATGCTTCGAGCTGGAAGTCTCCCTAGAGGCATTCAGTAATGTAGTTTGAATGAAGCCAAGGCTCCCCAAGGTTGCCTTAGGGATTGTCAGGCAATGACAGTGTGGAAGGACAGAGGAACAAACTTGCCCTGCTTCAGAGAGCAACATAGATCTCATCTGTCTGGGTGTGAGGGTCCCACATAAGGCCACAGCAGTTGCTTTTGTGTAAGTTACAGGAAGTCACCTCTCTTGTACCTTTGTGTAACATTTGACTTCGAAATAGGGCTCTGTTGCTAAAAATTAGGGTGGAAGTACTCTGCTGTTGACCGCCCTTGACAGAACCCAGAACCCTTGACATTTTAGCATTTACACAGTGAGAAAGAACAGAGAGGAATTTAACTTTTCGAAAAGATGACATAGGACATAAGCAGTTAGTAACAATAAAAATTTATTCATTTATTTTGTATGGTCCTTATTTGCTTTTAGACCTAGTTATTGTGAATGTGTATTCATATGTGTGCATTCATGTGTGTGCAGGTGCACACATGTGCTTGGTGACAATGTGATTCCTCAGGTGCTCACTGCAAGCATGCTAACTTTTTGGTTCTTTTCAGTGGGTGGGCACTCTTGTCTTGACCATGCATCCATGCACAAAGAAGAGTGAATTTGTCCCACAAGCACTAGCCAAGCCGAAGCTCTCATGGAGCTGGGACTATAGAAGAAGACGAAAGCAGACATCAATCTGTTGTTGTAAAATTACAAATGGGCTGTCTTTATCCCTCACTAGGCCCAGCAGTGCAGTGCCCCAAAGTATCTGGTAGCTATCTTGCCAGAAACACACATCCCAACACCATGGCGGACCAGTGTCTCTGCCGCCACACACTCTCCCAAAGTCAAATCGCCACAAGAAAGAACACAAAACCCAATAACCTCTGATCCAATTGATAAGATACAGTTGCCCACCTAAACATTCAAAGCCTGTACACATCCATCCCTTAAGAATATTCATAACAACCTGTAAATACACAGAGGGGAATCTTAACGTCAGCCTCCATGTTCTCTCCGTGGCTTCGCTTCCTGTCTCCTCTCCTTCCCGTTCCAGTCTCCCCCTCTTCCCTCAAACTTTTCTCCCGCCCATCCTTTCCTCTTGTCCAATGACAGGCCTCATTCTATCTTGTACCTGCCTCACCTGTATGACATCATCCCACATCAACCAAATGCACCCGAAAGTGAGTTTCTGGGTAGTGGGAAGCACGGTAACAGGACGCGGTGGGACAAAGGAACAGAGCAAAGACGATCCACAAGAGGAAGACCCCTTGGAGTGGGGCATTGGTCTTCCTATTTGTAAATTCCCTTTTTATTACTTTTTTGTGTTACCTTTTGATTACACTTTGATCCTATTTATTTATGATATCACGATCAAATATATTTTGACTGCATGCTTTTCCTTTCCCAACTCTTCCAGGATCCTCTCCATCCTGTGGAAAATTGTTATGCTATGAGGTTTAACAAGTGAAAGTAAGGTGGTCCCCTTCCTTGCTTAATATTGAGAGTAGGCTTAATAATGTTGACCGTAGAACATCCAACAGACACACAGCAGTGTCTTACTTAAAAAAATGTACCAAAGGGGGAGCGGGGTGAGTGCAAACAGGTAAGACACGAAAGGAAAGGCTTCCTGGTCCAGTGGAGCTTAGAGTTGAGGATATGCTTTTATAATAATTATAATGCTTTTTAAGGAAAATAAAAGGCCAAAGGTTCTATAGAACACAGTTACAACTGGCAAGAGACTGGTGAGGGGGAACCTGTGCCTCAGGTAAACACGTGAGAGCCATGGCGCACTTGCTGCTCTGTGAATGAGGATCAGAAACGGCTCGGAGATTCGGACCCTGGCTGAACCCATTATTAAATAACGAAATAAGACCGACCTGCCACATAGAAAGTAATGCCTGAAATAGCAAAGAGATTTCTGAGGTCTCTTTCCTTTCTCTCATAGGTTAGTAGGTTGCAGTCAGCTGCTGTGGGTGTGGCTTATCTAGTGATGGATGAAAACTGTCAGAGGCACAGTTTTTTTTTACCTTGGGCTCATGGCATTGTGGTCCAGATGGCTATTAGATAGTCAGCCACTGCTTGTATACTTTCAGTGGGGAAGAGGAGGAAGGACTGGAAAGGGTGTACCGGATTCATGCGGAGGTTTCTAAGACGTCCCACACAATGTTTACATCTAACTTTAATGCCTGTAGTTCATTCCATGGCCAATAACCTAGAGTGTGGAAAATGCTTCCCTAACCCTACTCTGTTATGAGTATTTTCAACTAAAAGACATTTCTTTTCATAAGGGGAAAATGAAGAATGGGAAGCAAGTAAGGATCTACCAAAAGAGGAAGATGGGGTTAATCTGGCCACAGGGAAACAGGTTGCTGGTTAGAAAGGAATCCTGGGGCTCTTCAGGGCAGCAACCTATGACAGACCAATGCACAGAAACACTGATTCTGGGCAGACTGGGCTGTTAGTCAGCCATAACTCTTACTTCTTCCAAAGATGTGAAGCAAGGGTTGGGGATGTAACTCATAGCATGGACGAGAGGGTGTGACTCAAACAGAGTGTTTGCCTAGTGTACATGAAGTCCCAAACTCAAACCCCAGCCCTAAAACTATATGAATATATATGTATATATATGTATATATATATATATATATATGACAAGAAAATATGGGTAAAATTCTTCCTCTGTATAAAGCGCAATTCACTGAGTGACTCACTGAATAAAAAGTACTCCTGACACTCAGGAACTTAATTTTTTTGTGGGGGGAGGGGTTGTTGAAAAATTATGGAATGCAGGAGATGCAGTAATGCCTTGTGCAGTGCTGAGATAGCCCAGGTGAATGGCAACCCTGGGACTCACAGGGAGATGTTTTAGGTAATGTGAGGGGCGTGTTCTGAAACTAAGAATAAGGAGAAGACGGAAAATATCTGCATACATGTGTGCACACCGGCGAGCATGCTCACACGCAATTCTGGAGGAAGGTTCCAGTTACAAAGGAGTGCCTTGAGCTAACTGGACAGTGGGTTTCAGAGGGGCATGGCAACTTGGGGTGCTTCTCTCCAGGACAGAATGTCACATTTAAGAGGATAAAAAGAAGCATTGAAAACGAGATTTTTAAAAACATTTTTTTTTTAAAGAAAGACCCTGAATATGGGGGTTTGGAGGATGTGTAGTATCTTAACAAGTGGAAGCAGTTGTCTGATGATCTGAATGTAACCCCAGGACCCATATGGTTGAAAGGAAGAACCAGTTCTTCCATTTACCTTCCACCTCCACATGCACCATGGTTCAGAACCTTCTGTTCTCCCCATCCCTCAACAACGTCAAATATGAGAAGGTAGAGCTTTTTAAAACCAATTTTATCATTCGTTGAGCCTTGACTACAGCAGGGCCCCCAATATCAAATGGGAGAAATCAAGAATGGAGTTTGAACACGCTCGCCCAACTCTATACCCCCAAAGATGCTGTCATAATTAAGAAATTTTTGTTTCTCTTAATGGAGTTTGATGGTCTTAGTTTATCAGCAACCTTTGAATTGAATTAACAACACGAAACTAATTAATCTCGGTATTACCCCAGCAATCCACTTAGAAGCCGCATGCAAAATTTAATTAAGTCCCTTTGCCTTTTCTGAAGCATGCGCACTCAGGGAGTCTCGGGTTGCAGCTGGGAATTGGGTAGCACGAAGAAAAGGCGTGTTGTGTTGTTCAAACCCAACTTTTGAAAGTAGATAATGGGTTTCAGAATCCTCCCCCAGGTTTGGGATGTTGGACTCTGGAAACAGCAAACAAAGACCCTTGCTGAACTAATTAGCCCTTCTATCTCCCTCACTTCCCAGATCAGAGCCTCGGTCTTCGCCTCCGCTTCCTGGGCTGTAGTCTGTTGCCAGAACAGTGCAGCTCAGGCTGTTTCCTGAACGCTTTTCCCAGGCTCCTCTGCCTGGCTTCTGGCATGTTCTATGCTGTCAGTCTTATTGATTAAAACTCTTGGTGGATTCCAAGACTTTCTTGCCCTATATTGTCACATATCCATTTAGAATGGATTTTTCTTTTTTGTCAGTCCGCTGTTTCTCGGTTGGCAGAGCAGAAGCGAGCAGGTGGCTCTCAGGCTTCAGATAGAAGAAGGCTGTGGGGACTTGGGGGAGATAAACGGTGGCATCCTGTGCTCCGTTTGTCCTCTTGTCTCTTTACACTTTTACTTATCCAAAACAAACAAAAACAAAAACTTGATAGCCCTGAATGGATAGTGACAATTCACATTAGTTGCATTTGTGTGTGTTAATGAAGAACTATTTGGAGGGGTAAGAAACTAAGGCTTGGTGTGTCGGGGGCTATTTGAGAAAAAGGTGTGCCTGCTATGCTAGATAAAAATGAACAAATCTTGCAGAATCTGGGTACCGCTCCTGTACTTGGTTTCCCACCTTTTTGTCTACCTCCTAGTCCTTGATGCTTGCAAAAGTTTCAGGGAATTTGGTAACTTTTGCCTTCCGCTCGAGTTAAGCGTTTCCTCTTGGTTCTCCTCTGCTTCATGGACACACAGGGAATGCAGGTCGGGGTCAGTCTCAGAACTCTCATTTGGAGTACAGGGATGAAGACCATTGCCTCAGTCTGTTGACCTGAGCAGATCACTTGGCTAAATCTAAAGCCTTTCTGAGGAGGAAGAAGTCACATGCTGAAGGGGAGTCCGGAAAAGGGAGGAGTGCAAAACTGAGAACCATATTGCAGAACCCTGTGATCACTGACACAAGCTCTGATAGTTAACGTCATCTCAGGGGATGTCAGGCCTGGGGTTGCAATACTTAGACCAAAAGCAGATGTGGTGACTCATGCCTCCTGACAGACACGAGGGTCATGAGTGTGGGATCCATGATCAGTTCCAAGTCGGGCTGAACCACATGACAGAACCCTGTTTTCTAGAGCAGAAAGAAACAAAACATCAGATAGGCAGTTGGTATGCTAAGTGTGGCAACCAGTGAAACCTAGGTGAATTGAGCTAACCTGTGTACATATATGTTGACTTTTGCTTTAGTGAAGAAGCAGACATTTAAATTTGGCTTGTTCTGTAGCGTCTATGCCAACTGAACTCTCTTTGGGCATGAATTAATCAGATGTTTGATTTAAAATATTTATCTTCCCAGTGTACACTATTCATTTAGTGGTTATAAAAAACAGCAATTTTGTTTGTTAGAAAGGGATGTTTGTATATATTTATAGAGCTACAGTTTCGTTTTGTGCATGAGCGTGTTTACTGGAAAAGGTACAAGGACTTTATATCTTTCTGATTTGGGGTTATATCCCATATTTTCTTGAGATTATAAGTGTAATACTTTTTAAACTTTTGTTTCATTGATAATTGATAGTGCATGACTAATGTATCGACATCATTCTACCAATCCACCGCCTCATTTCAACTGTTCCCTCTCTTCCCCAGATCTTCCTCCAATCCACAATCTCTTCTTCTGTAATTATTGCTGCATATATATGCATATGTGTTTTTTGTGTGTGTTTGTGTACACACACAACCGCTTAGTTCATTCAGTGTTGTGTATATGTATATATGCCCTATCTTAAAGTATGTCAGAAACTGTTTTTACTGTATTCTACCACACTAATTTTATCATTTAGATATTTATTGCTCTGGCCGATGAATTCCTGGAGATTAATAAAACATTCTATTAAGCTAGGTGTAGTGTCGTGCATATTTAATCCTAATACTCCTGAGGCAAAGAGATTTCTGTGAGTTCAAGGAGCGCATGATCTACAGAGCCAATTCTAGGCTAGCAAGAGATATACAAAGAGACCCTGACCCTGTCACCCGATAACAAGTCTTATCAATGTTTATGACCCCCATACCTAGCACAGTGCCTGGATCATGGTAAGAACTACAATCAAAGTTATTGGTTCCTTTTGTTTAATTTCTGTTTATGTTGTATTGATTTTAGTTTTTCCAGCTCCTTCTGAGATGTCCTTTTCTTTTGTTTTTCTCCCTTTCTGCTTTAGAAAGAATGCATTCCTTTTTAGTGAGGATTGTCCCACTGTGATGGCACAGACCAGTCCAGGGTTAATCAGTGGCCAGGCACCCAGCCCTATTTTCTGGCCTGGATATGCTATCAACTCTATTATTCTACTAATGAAATGCTAGTCAAAGGTTTGCTTCCTCTAACTGGCTGCATTTTGGTCATGCCTATCAACAAAGGCCTAGACAATGTCACAGATTTATGTGTTGTTCAGATTATTGTCCCTGTGACAAAACACTCAAGTAAACGACCTTGTAGAAGGCCCACTGGTAATGGTTTCACCACCTCTCTGAACTATCAGCTGGGCATCAAGGCCTTCAATATAAGAGCTTGAAACCATTGCAGGCTTCCTGAAGCCAACACAAATATTTCACTTGCATCACTTTGCAGGTTTTCTGGATCATAGTCTAGGTGAATAATTTTCATAGGTGGACAACTTCAGGGGGAAACAATGACAGCGACCAGTACTCACTGGACACAGAGTAACATGCTTGTCTGCAGTAAGACAAGAAATTATTGTAATCCCCCATTCATATTTTCCTGTTTCCCATGATTCCCTGACATGGGCTTAATTTAGATTGTGGGAGTTGCTGGGGATTGAATTCAGGGCCTCATAAAAGCTAAGTACAGTGGTTACTGACCTACACCTCAGACCCATTCAACTTTATACTGATGGATACTTTCCATGATATATTTGTGACTGAATGTCACAAGGTGTTTTCTCTCACCTTGAAATTAGAGCTACACACACTTCTATAGTGTTAGGCTGCTACTGATACCAACAGTCCATAATGCTTCAGGAATGCAGATTATAATGAGAAGTTAGTCATTGTCTAAGGTTTCTTTGTTTTCTTTTTCATACAAACAAATATAGGCATTGGTCTAAGGGTCAGAATTTTTAATCCTATTAACTATTCATTTGAAAAACATAATCATCACATCTTTAACCACATTCCATGCTTCTGAAATCCTGTGTCTTTCTTCTAAGAACAGGATCTCAGCCATTCTGCCATCTCTTCTTTGAATTTCTATAGTATTTCATTCCTCACCTTAGATTCTGGATATTTTTAATTTTCCAGCATCCCCTCTGTGGTTTAGGACAACGGATTAATCTTGCCTTTATATACATCGGGTATCTTGATGTTTTGCAAATCTCAAATCACAGAGCTGAAGCAACTTTGACATGGCTTAGTGATGGGCATGGTGGTTCACATCTGGGATCCCAGCACTATGGGGTGGGAATGTGAGGTGGGGGAAATAATGAGCTGAGAGATAGCCTGGGCTATCATAACCTAGGCTTGACTACAGAATCTTTTCCTTTTTTTTAACAGACTGCCTTTAAAATCCAAGAATGAAAAAAGAAAAGGAAAGAAATACAAAGACTAGAGATGGCTAAAAAAGTAATAATTATATTGCTGAGGTCCCTTCAGTATTAAGCTCCATCATGGATATAAATGTAATACAATGGAATTCACTTCATGTTTCGATGAAGGTTGATGAGTATGATTTTGAGCCAGATACAGCCATTAAATTATGTTCCTTAAGGTAGAGCTTATTGTTTCTTTATCGATACACCACCAGTAGCTAACTAATAGCAGGGCTGAAATACATAGTGGATGGGAAAGTGTGTGCGTGGGTATCAAGATGGGAGAATCTATAAGATCCCATGGTGCTCTCTGATTGTCGGGAGGTGCTTGCTCAGTAAGCGTGGGACGGTGAAGAAATGATCTTCTCACCAACGTTACTAGCAGCACTGATGGTTCCAAGCACAAGGGAAAGCGAAGAAATGAAGCGCCGTTAGTCATCCATTCTAGAAATCCTATTTCCGGTGGGATAGGGTCCTTCCTACATGGAGACGCAGCCTTCTCAATTAAGCTCTCATTGCTACGAGCATAGGGATGGGAAAGTGCCGCACGTTTCTGCAGTTTCTTTGAAGGCCAGTGTCTTCCCAGTGTGTGTGCACGTGTGTGTTAAAAGTCACCCCCATCAGGCCACAGCCATATCCACAGTGATCATCTGGGGCGCTTAAGAGTATAAAGGAGCTGCAAAATATTCTTCAGAGTCTTTTAGCCTCGGGATAGGGCCAAAGTGTGTCAGTCACAAACCCAGACTCCATCTGCATCTCGCCGTGGAGGGATGCCCATTTCAAGAGGTTGTTTCTAGCTGCGTCTCCCTTTGATTCCTGTTCCACAGTCATTAAGTCTGAGGCTGGATGGAAGGGTGAAGTGCGCCACCGACACCTGACTAGCATTTTGCAGCCTCTTGCGGGAGCCGTCTTTAGAAACAAGTACCATTATCCCGTGTGCCTTCCTGACAAGGACATTTTGACATTTTCCTAATAAATTATTGATAAACACGTTGAGATCTGTAAAGAGCAGCAGAACCGTTGTAATCCAACCTTAAGTACCTGTAGTTTGTTGTGGTTGTGTGTGTGTGTGTGTGTGTGCGTGTGTGTGTGTTTGTGCACTTCTGTGTCTACTATTACCATACTATTTTAGGTCATTTGAAGTGGGAAGATGCCCTATCTTCATTAAATTTACATCTGAGGACATCTTTGTCCTTTTGATTCTATAGAAAACATTGGCTTTCAAGGAGTCACTCAACAGGCTTTTTTTTTTTTTAATATATATGACATTTTAATATTCCATACTATAATTTTTTTTTAGGAAACTTCAATCCTACCCCAGGATAAAAGTCTTATCAAAGGGCCTAACAAAGGAACAGTTTCCTATTGTTCAAATGCTTGTCACTACATTGGGTTTTTTACGTCAGTCACCATTGTGACTGTCACTATGGTTAGTGGTTTTCATTTTCCCCTGTCCTGTCCTCAGCACAGCAAGAATATTTTTGAGGAAGCATCCCGATGTCTTTTTGGCAAATCCCATTCTGTCTTGCACTTTAAATACATCACATCACTTTCTTTGGCTTTTACCAGTGTGGCTATGCAGATCCCCAGGACCTGAGTGACATAGACTGGAGTGTCTCCTTGTTTTTTCTCACTTCCTGTTCCTATTTCCATGACACAGCTACTGAATCTCCCACAATGACATGTTTTCACGTCTTTTATGACAGCCTGCCTTCGACTACTTGTAAAGAACTGCCCCTCCCCATTTCTTTTTCTACTATGGAAAACAAAAATTAAAAAAAAAAGTTCTGAGGGAGGGTTGGTGTAGAGAAGAACTTTAATGAGTAACTAAACTCCATGAAAGAGGATAGATAATGTAAGAAAATGCAAAATATAGTCTTTAATGATTAAATATCACCCCAAACCCTCCCCTACTACATACAGGACAGCAGTATTATACTCGCCTGAGGAGGTGAAGGGCATTTTCTTCTCCACACTGTCATCCTGTAACCATCGTTTCTTCACTGTGGCCTTCACTGTGACACCGGCAAACAGTCATGAGGTATGTAGTTTAGTGTGACAGTGACAGAGTCAGTGAAAAGATTTTTGGATGCATCAAGATTTAGAAAGGCTTCTGAAAGCTCCGCTCTTTGCTAAAATGGGCTTTTGTTAAAATGGAAATCTCCAGTCATCGCTAAAATAATTGATTGGCAAATACAATGGGTGACCTAGCTGAACCAGAAAGAATTTGTACAGTACCAACGACAAAATTATATCCTCTTAGCCAAATATGTTTTCTTTTCACGGAAATATGATTGACTCATAATAATGCTAATCATGCCTAATTATAATCTCAATTATTTTACCACAGCAAGAACGGTTCATCGCTGTGCTGTTTATCAGTTATCTAACGATAATTAGTATTGTTTGCAGGTTCTAAAAAGAAAGTTTCTCGGGTTTAAACATACGCTGTGGATTAGTGGGATCTATAATTATTATTGTTGGCTATATTATTTGATTGCAGGCCCTTTGAGGAGTCAGAGGGAACAGAACAACATTGTCTAAACCCTTCTCTGAATTCTGCCAGGTGAATTGTTTAAGTGACATAATTATAACTTGGTCACTGGAGGAGAGCTACTGTTGCCTTGCTGATTAACTGTGAGTGTGTGTGTGTGTGTGTGTGTGTGTGTGTGTGTGTGTGTGTGTGTGTGTGCCTGTGTCCACATGCAGTCCACAGGACAAGCCTCAGGTGCTCCCTACCTTTGGTTTTTGACAGAGGGTCTCTCACTGACCTGGAATTAGCTAAGTAGGCTAAGCTATCTGGATAACAGGCCTTAGAAACCTTCCTTTCTCTGGCTCTCCCACTCAGGGATTACATACACATGTCACCATGCGTGTCTTCTAAAATGTAGCTTCTGGAGATCAAACTCAGGTGCTCCGTGGTTATGCACCAGCATTTTGGGACTGACCTAACTCTGCCAGCCTTGTCTGATGCTCATTGATTCTCAAGAGTGAGTACCTCATCTGTGTAGTTCACACAGGAATCTTCAAAGCCTTTCATGGAACCCAATGGTTCAGATCATGGAGATAGAACCCATGGGATGGAACGAGTGGTGGTGGCCTTGAACTGTGTGAAAAGCGATGTCCACAGGACTAGGCTGCTCCCTACGGAGCTGCAAGCTAATCAGTTCCTGCCAGTAATGATGGCCTCCGTTTTAGGGTTTCTTAATTCTAGACTAGTACCATCTTTCTCTCCTACGATCTGGAGGGTGAATGAAATAACCCAAGGGTGCACAGGACCGGATTCAAGTTTCTCCTCCTTGGCCAACCCACGGTCTTTCTATTCAGTGAGGGACAACTCATCTTTCCAGCTGCTCAGCCCAGAAGCATGGAGTGACCCATAAGTCCTCTTTCAAAATTCCCACCATCTTCTCCTTCAGAGGATTCCAGGAGCTGATCATTTCTCATCGCTGTGAGCATTAGCTCTTAAGTTCACAAGCAGTAAAGTCATGTCTAGAGTGTTGTTGGAGTCCCCTAATTAGCATCTTTGTTCTACATTAATCTCTCCATAGCTCATTCTTCCTTTTAAACAAACGCATGGGTGTGTGTCTTAGTCAGGGTTTGTATTCCTGCACAAAACATCGTGACCGAGATGCAAGTTGGGGAGGAAAGGGTTTATTCAGCTTACACTTCCACATTGCTGTTCATCACCAAAGGAAGTCAGGACTGGAACTCAAGCAGGGCAGGAAGCAGGAGCTGATGCAGAGGCCATGGAGGGATGTTACTCACTGACTTACTTCCCCTGGCTTGCTCAGCTTGCTTTCTTATAGAACCCAGGACCACCAGCCCAGGGATGGCACCACTGACAATGGGCTGGGCCCTCTCCCCTTGAACTAGTTGAGAAAATAAATGCTTTACAGCTGGGTCTCATGGAGGCATTTCCTCAAGGGAGGCTCCTTTCTCTGTGATAACTCCAGCTTGTGGCAAGTTGACACACAAAACCAGTGTGCATATGTGTGCATGGGTACATTTGTGTGAGTGTGTATGGAAGGCCAGAGGACAAACCTTGGATGTCGGTCAAGACCGTTACTCATCTTCTTTGAAATAGGGTTCCTCACTGATCTGGAACTCTCTCATTAGAATAGACAAAAAAGCCCTAGTTGCTACTGGTCATCATTTTGCCAGAACTGGGATTACAAATATGTAACTCCCATGTCTGACATTTTTTTTACAAGGATTATAGGGATGAAATTTAGAGCCTCCCATCATCAAAGCAAGTTCTATATGAATTGAGCTCTACCCCAATTCTTGTAATGCATTCTTCATACATATATCCAGAGTTACTTCTGTTATTTTATTGATAGTGACAAGGGTCTGTCTAAGGCTAGGTAAGGGCTTTGCACTAGGCAAACACTGTATCACTGAATGACTCACTCTGCCTTCCAAAAAGATGCTTTTAAACACATTATGACATTTTCCCCTCTCCCAAGGGTTCTGCTTAACTTGATACTTATAACATCTAAACCACCCCACATATCCTTCTCATCCTCAACTTCTACCCCGACCATGTCACTCACTGTGTACCATCATGCTTACGTCCATCCTCACCACCCTGCTCCTCAAATACCTAACGCATCTCTCTCCTCAAAATCTTTCCACATGAAGTGTACTTCCTCCATATTCTATCATGGATTCTTTCCACACTTTCAGTTCTTTGCACAAGTGACTCCTACTCAGAGGACTCTGCCATAAACTTAGAGGAGTAAAATAGTATGCTAAGCCTTATACAGTTTGCTTCCTCTCCCTATGTAACATTTGCCACTTTGCTATATTACAGATTGACTTCTCTTCATTATTTCTTCGTAGCCCTACTCAGTTATGTCAGAACCCTCAAAAAACCAAAAGAACATCTATAGTATCACAGATCTCATGGTATACTTATAAGTAATCATCAATGAAAGAATTTTCAGCAAACATTACATTTTGTCTTTAGGTCTTATTGTTGGCTAGTCCAAACAAAAGTCTAGGTTAGTTTTCTAGGCAAATAATGATGTGTCACAAATTTTATGATTTGAGAAGTTGGAAATGTATTCTCCCATAGATTTGTAAGCCTGAAATACCTTAAATCGAGGTCAGTTCTTCCCGGAGGCTCTGAGAGGAATCCACTCCATGCATTCTCCAGCTCCTAGTGGTGTCTCCGTCAGTTGTAGACATATCACTCACATCTGAATGTTCACCTCCCCTCCCCTACACATTCTCTTTTATTCCCATGTTTTCTCGGTTATTCTCACTTATTCTATTATTCTCCTTGGTTTTAGGCTTTACCCTCCCTCAGTTGTAATTATCTTGTTTCTATACCTCAATTTAATTACCTCTGAAAATACGCTTTTTTTCCCAAATATGGTCACTTGCACAGGGCAGCAGAATGGTTGTAGGAATGTAGAGAGCAAGGATTCCAGATGATCTTTCACCGTTTAGTAGAGCAGCCATAAGTGGGTTTTGTGCTAAGGTATTTCTTTTCCCCCGTCTAGTTACTTGTCCCAACCTTCTGAAATATGTGTAAGCTTCTGATTTCCAAAGGATTTGTGACTTTTCAAAACCCAAGTCATTACAGAGACTGTTGAGTGTTCTCTATGTCCATCCTTGTCACTGATTTAGCAGCCTGAGGACCACAACAGAGACGCAAGGAGAACTAGGAGTCCTGGGCCCCAATCCCATGGAGAATTACGCATGGAGGTTTGACAAGACTAGTTGCTTGATTCCCTTTAGGAATGATGATGTGAGAAGCTTCCTAGCTGTGAACTTCCCTCATATTTTTCTATTTCTCTATATTAGATATAAGGATATCATGCTTTGACGACTGACTGAAGACTGATATATTAGCGTCATGTCACTTCATGTATTCGCTGATTCATCCATTCATTCATTCAGCCCATCCATCTTTATATGAACGGAATCCATGCATGCCTATTGTATACTGCACCAAATTGGGAATAAATAGAAGATGCTGTTGCGCTTTACCCCCGTGATGCTCATAACTGCTCATCTCCTGGCCTAGGCACCTGATTTAGAATCTAAGAATGCATCTTTAGGGAAGGGACATTAAGCTAGTCAATCATGACTTTTTTTCCTGTTGTGATGACTGGATATCACTGTTTCCTTTCTGAAAATAAGCAAGTGTGCTGTCCCCTTCTTTCTGGGGACAATTTCTTTAAATTTCTCTGGATCTTCACATTCTTTCTGTGGAGGTTAGATAACGCCCCAGGATAATACTCACCAAGACAGCAGACACAGATTCCTTTAGTGAAACCTGAAGCCCATTATGATAGGTCTGCTATAAATGTTCATCCTCTGCCTCTCTGCTTACATGTGTATACATGTATGATGTTGATATACCCCCTGCTCTGCTTACATGTGTATACATGTATGATGTTGATATACCCCCTGCTCTGCTTACATGTGTATACATGTATGATGTTGATATACCCCCTGCTCTGTTTATGTGTGTGTACTGCTCTGCTTACATGTGTGTACATGTATGATGCTGATATACCCCCTGCTCTGTTTACATGTGTGTACATGTTGATGCTAATATACCCCCTGCTCTGTTTACATGTGTGTACATGTATGCCTGCTGATGTATGTGCTCCCTATTTTTATTTTATGGGGGGGAAAGTGTCTCTCTCTGAACCTGGAGTTCACCCTTTTGGCTGACTTGGCTGGCCAGCAAGCGCCTTGTATGCCTCTCCAGCACTGGGATTGCATGTATATGCTACAGAGCTGGACTTTTACATGGAGATCCAAACTTGGGTCTTCATGACTGGATAGCAAGTATCTTATTTTTAGTGGCCGTGACCAGTACTGCAATTTCTTCAGTAACTCTGCCAGACCACATTATTTTAAATGAACATTATTTTAAAAGTACTTTCACATATGGAAAGCATTTCCTATCTGTTTTATGGAAATTCCTAGAGTGAGGAATTCAGCAACTCGATCATGGCCACAGAGCTCTCGGTTGATTGCCAGAGCCAGGCCCAACTCAGAAATCATACCACCAAGCTATGCTCACTCCATGCCTTGCTGATAGACCCCTAGGATAGTGGTATCCTTTTGATATGAAAATCTAGCACTTTTAGGATAGTCATGCTCTTCCATTGGCTGGGGCCTGGAGTCCAGGGCAGAAAGACATATGTTCACACGAACATTGAGTATCTTGTTAATAGCCCCGTCTAACGTCCAACCCTCCACCCAACACTGCTCTTATCAGTCATGCATCCTTCAGCTAATGATGGCCCCTTCTTTCCATCTATCGAAGATTTCCATTTCTTGGTGATTCACAATTATATTTCAAAATTCTTTCTTTTTTTCCCTTTTATTTGAGGATGTGTCCCATAGTTTCCTTTTCAGTGTTTTCTCATCTAACAATTACTAACTAAAAAAGAAAAAAGAAAAAGAAGAAATTAAAACATCTCAATGTATATATCATGTCTCAAGCTGTGTGATTAGCATAGATGCCTAAGAATCTGGCTCCCTCTGCAGAGGGAGATATTGCAATGTCCAGCACATACTGCTGGATCTGTCATGTGCTTTGGATATTAAATATAAATGCAGTTTTTTTTACTATGTGGTCTAGAATTGCCTTCGAGAGTTGATGTGGACTGAAATATAACCAGAATAAGGATCTTAATAAGAGATGTGTGTGTGTGTGTGTGTGTGTGTGTGTGTTGTATCTTCATGTGTATGTATGTGTGTGTATGTATGTATGTGTGCACATATGTGTGTATGTGTCTGTATGTGTATGCATGTGTCTGTATATGTGTGTTTGTGTGTGTATATATGTTTGTGTACACATGTGTGTGTGTGTGTGTGTATGTGTTGTGTGACAATCCCACTTAATGCTCACTATAATCCCAAGAGTTAGGTTCTTAGAGTAGCCTTGTGTTTCAAGACAATTAACATTCAGAGAGTTAGTTAAGCAAATTACCCAAGGATGCTAAGCTTGGAAGTTGCTAGGCCAATGTGTGGATTTCTAATTCTTAAATTGCTCAGCTCTCTTGAGAAGCCTTTAGATAAAGAGAAAAGAAGAAAAACCAATAGAGGAAGGATGGCCAGAACTCATTTTGGGGACATAGAAAACAAGAACTTTACTGAAGGTTTTTAAGTTATAATCAGATGAGAGTCATGCAGCCTTGTGCCTTATGACACTGAAGGGTAGGTGAGGTGGCTTAGCAGGTGAGAATGTTTGCCACCCAATCCTGACAATCAATGTTCCATCTCCAGAAATCACTGTCAGAAAAGAGCACTGACTCCTAAAAGTTCTCAGACTGTGTGCTCCATGGCATGCGTGTAGGTATACATGCATGTGCAAATGCACATGTGCATGCACACGTGTGTGCAGAAATTAATAGTAACAAATAAAATAAAAATTCTAAATCAAGAGTTCAGGGAAGTGACTCACTGGGTAAGAACTCCTGCCTGTCTTGTAGAAAGGAGCAGAGTTTGGTTCCCAACGCCCATATCTGGTAGCTAATAATTGCCTATAACTCCTGGAATCTGACGCCCCTAGCCTCTGTGCACATGTATGCATGTGCATGTACATGCACACACAAGCACACACACACACACACACACACACACACACACCCCTACCTCCTGAAATAAGCTTAAAAATAACAATGTTGTTGAAAAACTGTCATAACTCAATGTGCTCAGATCTCAATAAAGGCCAGTTGCAGACAATACGACCCGAGGGGACAAAGAGGAGAGAATCAGTCTATGAATTAAAGAAAAAAAGGAGTGGCAAATGACAACAAGCAGTGTCAATGAACGTCCCTTATAGCTAATCAAACGTATTCAACATGAGAAGCCATCAGATCACATGTTAACATCTTGGGCCATTTTCATGCTCTCAGACAGCTGCACTCCTAACTTTGCCCACCATCCTTGAAAAGGCAGAAGACCAGTGCATAGAGCAGGCGAAGAAGAAAGCCATGTGAAAGATGTGGAATTGCCCACCAAAATGAGTTTGGAGACAGTTCAAAGGCATGCACATCTGTTCCAGCATTCAGTTGGTAAGCACCTTGGATGTGAAGCCAGGCGACTTTGAATAGACACAGCTATATTGTTAGCTCCGAACCCTTCGTCACACCCCATGGGGGGGTGCTCCCTGGAAATGCTGCTTCTCTTGTGATCTGCCACGGCTTTTTCAGGGAGCATCCAGTCTCTTTCTAAGGATTTCTAAATATCAGGATGTTGAGTGGCTGCGATGATTAACAATCACACAGTCCCGTTCACCAGTATAAGGGTTGCCGGGCTGGGAATTTGGCTAATTTCCAATTTGGTAATTACACACAGAAAAACCTTGTTGAATCCTCCCTCAGAGCTCTAGTTATAAAAGCAATTTATAGGGTGATTTGCAAGTCTGCCTGTGGACAGAAAAAAGTCCAACCCACAAAAAATACAAAGAGGAAGCATCTAAGAAAAGGTAGTTAGCAAACCACAGGCCTAGAATGGATGGCTCTAGTCTGAGGCATTGAATTTAAAAGGTAAGGACGACGGTTACTAACACAACCAAATATAATGTACATGAAGTTTTGCAGAATATAACCAACTACCCAGTTCTATCAATAGTGCAAAGAATATTTTATAGTAATAAAGTATGCATGTTTGTCTCATCTATTTAGTGATTGGTCCCTTCTGATTTGGAGATATTTGGGGTCTGCATCTTCTTTGTGGCATTTTTACTTTAAGGTTTATTTTTTCATAGATTATTTCTTCCTTAACTTTATATCCAGAAGAAAAGCATGTAAGGACTTTAAAAAGAACCTTTATTTTATTTTTAGTTATGGGGATATGTGTATGTGTGTGGTATGTGTTCATGTGTGAGGGCAGGTGCCCACAGAGTCTAGAAGAGGTTGTTGTATCCTGGGGAGTCTTAGAGCTGGGGTTCCAGGCACTTGAGAACCACCTCAAGGGGGTGCCGAGATCTAAACTCAGGTTTTCTGCAGAAGAAGTGCACACTGCTAACCTCCAAGTCTCTCTCTCTCCAGCCCCTGAAAATATTTTTTAATTAATAAATAATTTGATAATTTGTATTTCTGAATCTTATATGAGGTTGTACCAAGAAAAAAGTCCCTGGTCACATATATAACCAAAGCAATAAGAAGTTTTGGGAACAAGGTCGAAATGTTGATCATCTGTGTTTTCCAAAAGCCTCTTCTGGGGAGAAACAGACAGAAGACAGACAGAAGACTAGAAGACAGACAGAACACACACACACACACACACACACGCAACACATATGCACACATGCACACAGACTCGGGGGGGGGGGGGGAGGGAGGGAGAGGGGGGAGAGAGAGAGAGAGAGAGAGAGAGAGAGAGAGAGAGAGAGGGTGTGATAAAAACCACATTTGATTATATTGGGTGAACTTGACTCAGCTTCTACGAAACTCATTTCCCTCTAAGCTAGATGTTTCAGAAATAGTTTTTAAAATCTGATCAATGTCTGCTGATCAGACAAATGATGTCTACCACCAAGGAATTCTTGTTTCTTAAATGCATTTCATCGCTGCTTCTTGAAAATATGTCACAGTCATCCTGGAGAATAATTTCTTTTAAAAACAGAGTAAGAAGGAAATTGCAGCATTCAATACCTGTTACAGCCCCACAGGGAAACCAACTAAATGCTCATCTGTTTTCCTCTCAAGGTGTACCTTTTTCTCTTCCTCTCCCATTGATTTTATATTCATAGAAGTGATGAAAGATGCCTAACTTAAATTGACTTTGTATATGGAAAAAGTTTATTTTTTGTGTGGTGTGGAGAAACTGCAGTGTTTTAGGCTGAGCCATGGCTGCCTCAATTCATCAGACCATCTATAACTCAGAGCTCTCAGATTCATCACATTCTGCCAGTTTATTGGCCATGGAAAAGAAAAGTTTATTCATCTTGCTGGATTAGGTGATCTCTAAGGTCCTTTCCATCTCCAAGATTCTATTATCTTTTTTTCTCTCTCAACCATAGACAAAGTACAGAAATTCATCACCTCTCTCTGGTGTAACAGAAACTAGTGGAATCCACAAGTGTTTCAACCCTGGAGTTTGGATCTTCCTCTGGGTTTTGCGGATAAAGATTCCTCATATCGTTTTATCTTATTTTGTTGTTCAAAAGTGAAAATTCACCAGTCCTGCTGGGTACCACTAATGTGATGGTTTTGATGGGGACTTATACGTGAAAGATTCATTTGCCATCTTCTTGTGTTTTATTCCTAGCTGATTAATGAATAACCTTTGAGTTGTGCAAGATCTTACAGTATATTCAGGTAAACGAAACTGATAGAATCAAATCACTGTTTCTTCTTTGGTATGCCCACAGTTTTCTCATGATAACTGATAATGTTCGTCTCATTATTTTATATACTATATCATGATGTATTTTGTTCTTTTATGTTACAATGCTGTATTATACATCAATCTGACTTCTTTCTCGAGGGCAAGAGCTATTACTGACTGTTATGCTCCCGAGATAGAATATAGTGCTGGGTACTTATAAAGCTGGCATTTGATTAAGCGGCTCTTGGATATTAAATAAATTTAACTACTTTTAAATAGCTATTTACATTTGTGAAACTGAACCCCAACCACAAAAATTATTCTGCAAGGGCCATGATCTAAACCAGCAGAGAAACACAGAGAAGTCGGATCAGCTGGAAAATGCTAGAACACAAGAAGATCAGACTATTTACTTACCACTTTAGCTTTCTCTTGCTTCTATTTCAAGGCAAATGTATAGGTCAATTAAATAAGCAAATTCACTTCTATCTAGTCTTTCTTGGTGTTCAGATCTAGTGGCATTATCAATTTCTTGGGGGACTTTCATTTAAGTACACAGTGGGTGTTTTAGCAAAATGTTTAACCAACCTGTTTTGAAGCATAAGGATTCTGGACCACCTCTTCCCTAACGTTGTTAATATTAAAACTTTCTTAAATATATGACTTTATAGAATCATTTCTGTAAAAAGTTATAAATACACTGTTGTTTACATTGAGACAAGGAATGTTTAAGTTTAGATATTGACACTGATAGTGTGACAAAGGTCCCTGACTTTTAGTGATATGACAAAATACTTCTTTCATATGTGAAGCCATATGAAAGAAATTCCAAGAGTCAATATGGGGAGCTGAGTCTCTGTCCAGATGTTCACTCAGAGGCTGAAGTAGACATGGTCTCTGCTACCTTCATCATCAGACCATCTGGGGACCCTTGAGGCTTGAGTAGAGCCAACACATGGGGAAAGAAGGAATTATCCACATTAGGTCCCTTGGTTCAGGTCTACAAGTAGACTCTATTCTACTTAACCACAAAAGGGCTGGGAAATGCACTCTTTCTCCTAACCAGAAAAAACAAAACAGAACAAAACCCAAAACCATGAGAGTGGACTTGCTAGGTAGGTGACAGGGCTCTTCCTGGAACTTTTGAGTGACAATGTGTGTAGCAGGGTATCTTCAAGAGTCCCTTTGCTCAATGTCTTATAACTGGAGCAAGCACTCTTCTCATGTACATAAGGAATAGAGTAACCCAACTTCTTCATAACACCAAAAGATTTTTAAATCCATTTGGTTAGGTAACATGAGCCTCTGCTGTTTTCTTTCCTCTCTACTCCATGTTGGCAAAGTGTCACAGCACTCTGTAATATCTGAGTGGATTCTTGGACTTGTGGCTTAAAGTTGTAGGATGGATTTAGTTCCATAAATTAAGGAATCGCCGAGGACAAAAGATGTCGAGTTTGACTCATCTCTATCAGTTAACAATTTAAAGCCATGAGACCCTTGAGGATGATCGTTCCCATGTTTAAATACCATTGCAAATGGCTGACCGGACCTTCTGCACTACACTTGCATACCTGCTGTCCTTGAAGGATCCAGTTCTGGTATCCCTCTTCCACAACCTCTATGTCTCCTGGCATCTATGCTTTCTTCAGGCAAGTCCACCATGACAGGATTTCTCTTGCCATCCAATGGCTTCTACATCTCTTTGCTTAAGCCAGATCTCTCTGCTTGCTTCTGCAGAACCATGGGCACAGTGCTCATAGGTCCTGTCCCATCTAGACATCTCAGTGTTATCTCAAGTCCAAAATGTCAGAGGCTGGAATCATATATTCTCAAAACCCTCCCTCTGCTCTCTCAGCCTTGAAGGCTGGTATGATCCTCTGTTATTTACTTGATTCGTACTCCCAGATGCCTGTTTTGTTCTTTCTTCTTTATAATTTCCCAATTATAACCAATTGCTGATGATGCTGTAATGACTTACATTCAAATTGCCCCCCCCCATGTCTTTTGATTCATCACAGGGACCAAAATATAATCTTTCCTTCTACCATTTCTATAGCTCTTTACTGGCCTCTCAGCCTCTTCGCTATGTTTTCTGCACTATATCCAATTACCCAGTAAACATTCCTCTGTGTGAATCCTTTGTCTAGCCTCCAGGATCGTATAGTATCTGCCTGCTGAGAGCTGTCTATCACCAACTGTCCTTTTCCTACATAGATAATATGCCTTCTTGTTTTGTTGACCTAGTATGCTTTGGCTTTCTCTGTGCTATGGCAATGTACCCATGACTGGATATGCCTGTGTACCAATGACTGCTTATAAAATTAGACAAGGGCTAGATTTGACTTGGAGACCTAGTTTGTTATAAATGTATTTTAGGCCTATAGATGTATTGTTCTTATTCTCAAATGCCCCTCTCTCCTCATTGTTTATATCCCGACTCCATCTTGAATTTTTTTCTGATTTTTCAAATGTTTGCGTAAATATCTCTTCCATTATTACATACCATAATAATGAGCAAGGTTTTCTTGTTATTCATGGTGTTATAAATTACAGTAATTGAAACACTAATTGGAGAATGCTGATTCAGTGTGCCCATTGGAAATATTGTATTACATACATCCTTATGAGCCTCTGGTGACATCATTTTTACAAAGTTATCAATACATAATACTGTTTTATGATTATTTCTTTCTAAGAGCAACCTATTTAATATAGATTGCTAAATGATTAGCCTTAAAATAAAAATCAACAATACTAGATCTTATGGCCAGATGAAGTTTATCTCGCACACCTAATTTTTGATAAAGCTTGTTCCGGGCTTATGAGCATCCACAATCTGCATTTGGAGTTGAGAGTTTCGACTAAGATGTGCAGAAGCAAAGTGACAGAGTGATCTTGGTGGTAGACCAGTAGGACTGAGAGAAGAAAGGTGGGAGGACAGAAAAGAACTAATTATAACTCCTAAACCTTTGTCATGAGCCGCAGACAGGCTTAAGCAACTGAAATAAATGATAGAGGCTGAAGGAGATAGAGTTGAAATGGTGAAGTATTTGGGACTAATTCTTTGATTACAGCTGAACCCAATGCACACAAACTTAAGATCATTTAAAAACTGTCATTTTTACCCTCTGAAATTCTCACATCTTATAAACATAGTTATAGACTTAAAAAAAAAACTACATTCCTTTAGAACCCAAACGTGCATCCAGACAAACATTTTCACTACCCCAAGAGGTTTCTCTGTATCCTTTCTTATCAATGCTGTTAACTTCCCTGAAGACAATTAGTATCCCATTATAGCAGTAGGTTATTTTTCTTCTTATGTACAAATTCATATAAACCAGATCATAGAGGATAGGGTCTGCCTTCGTGTCTGTCTACTGTTTTCACTCAGTGCAAAATTTCTGAGATTCATAAGTTTTATAATACAAGAATTTTGTGTTTTAGATATTTTATTGTACTTATTTGTATGTCTGTTTCTCTCTCTCTCTCTCTCTCTCTCTCTGTGTGTGTGTGTCTGTGTGTGTGTGTGTGTGTGTGTGTGTGTATGTATTTGTGGGTTGAGGCACATGCCACCATGTTTATGTGAAAGGGAGAGGATAATTTGGGGGCAGTCACTACTCTTTTTCTAAGATGTGGATGCTGGAATTGAACTCAGGTCATCAGGCTTGGCAGCAAGTGTTTTTCCTAGCTGAGCCATCATGCTGGCCCACTGTGCTCCTTTTCATTCCTCACTAGCAGTATTCTTGTGAATATATCACAATTTGGTTATTAGGATGCTGTTGGGCACTAGACTATTTTAATCTAAAACTCCTTTGAATAAGGTAGCCATGTATATTCTTAAATAGTTTCTCTTGTGTGCCTGCCTGTATTTGTCAGTTCTTCAGTCAGACCTGAGAGTAGGATGAGTAATACAACCGGCATGTACTTAAATTTTCGAAAAATGTCAAAACAATTTTCAAAATGGTCAAGGTATCTCACTGCTCTCGGCTAGCAATGAGGGACGCTCAGTTGCTCCACTGCCTGGAAATACCTGAAGCATGGAGTATTTTCAATGTGGATTTGTAAATGAGGGTGTGAGAGTATTCCCCTGTGTCCTAAGCTTGAATATTCAATGGCTAATAATATTGACTATTTGTCATATCCTGATTTCTTATTTATGTATTTAAGACTTTTATCTATTTTACTGGGGTACTTATCTAAATATTACAAGAAAAGGCTTATCTTCAAAGGTTTGCATTTTTAGCTTTTCTACTTACCCAAACAGCCATTGATAAGATGTTAAAGTTCTGCCAGAATCCCAGCGGGATGTATTGGTAGAGGGATTAAGATTTACACCCTCCTCCATATTCCCCAGGTACTTTCAGAGCACTTTGTTGACAAGGCTCATTTTCCATTAGATGGCTTCATTGGGGTGTTGAACAGACAGTATGGGCTGTTTCTGGATTCTGTCATGTGGATCTGTTTGTTCCCATCCATGTGCTAACATCCCATTGTCACTACAATCTCAGAGTGAGTCAATGTTAGAAACCTTTTCAACTTTGTTCTATTCATATTTTCATCATGGTTTTCTTTTTTTAAAAGAAGAATCTCATTCTGTACCTCAGGTTAACCTGACCTCATTATGTGGGCCATGTTGGCTTTGAAGTCAAGGCAATCTTCCTGCTGAAGTGTCTCAAGAGCTGAAGGGATGAGCTACTATGCATCTCTCTCTCTCTCTCTCTCTCTCTCTCTCTCTCTCTCTCTCTCTCTCTCTTCCCCATCCCTATTTGATAGGGTTTCTCTGTGTAAGAGCCTTGGCTGTCCTGGAACTTGCTTTGTAGACCAAGCTGGCCTTGAACTCACAGAGTTCCACCTGCTTCGGCCTCCAGAGTGCTGAGATTTAAGGTGTGCTCCAAGACTCCCAACTGTCTTTGTTCTTCTCAATGATAGTTTTGCTATTCTCACTCGTGTTTCATCTTAGAAGCAACTATCAATATCTATAGTAAGATTGGTTGGGATTTTGAATTGAAGTAGGCAACTTTTAAACATAAATATGTACATCTTGTATCTCAGATTTTTTTTATTTCCTAGTTTTTTCCTCAGCATTATTTGGTAACATATTGTATTGATATTGCTAAATTTTTCCTAATGTTTAATGTTTTTCATAGTATTTTAGTAGGTGTTGAAAAGTTATTTTTATCTATATCTATATATATATATATGTGTGTATGTGTGTGCATATGTCTCTCTTAAAAATATATATATTATATGAACTTATATTTTGAAACCTTGATAAATGTAATTATTCTAATAGCTATTCTTTAGATTCTTTGGAAACTGCTATATGACAATGTCAAACCCAAAATAGAACAAAAACTGTTTCTGACTTTGATAGAAAGGGTTTGTCCCTTGTTTGTTCTTATTTGCAGTATAGTATTGGGTATGAAGGGTAGGCTTCACACTGCTCTTGATGACAAAATCACCCAGAGCCTCATGACGCAGTATGGTCTTAGCTGTAGGTTTTCTGTAGATCGTTTATAATAGGTTGAGACATTTTATTCGCATTATTTTGGCATTGATAGTTAAAGTTAACCATCTTGGTTACTTTTTTATTGTACGACCAAGGTAGCCTATAAAAGAAAGTGTTATTTCTGCTTATAGCGTCAGAAGGATAGAGTCCATACCCATCATGGAAGGGAGCATTGTTGTGGTTTGTCCTGAAGTTTGATGCTAATTTCACTGTCCGAAGGACAACTATCTAGTCGAGGACTCAGAACTCAGGTGACTTCACCAGAACCACCTCCCCATTGAATTTGTAAAGTACAGGTGAGGGGCAGGTACAGGATAGAAGGAGGCCTGTCATTGGAGGAGAAGGAAGGATTGGTGGGAGAGAAGTTTGAAGGAAGAGGAGGAGACGAGATGAGAGAGAAAGGAAGAGAGGGGCAGAAAAGCCGTGGCAGGACAAGGTGGCAGGTGATGTTAAGATTCTGTTCTGTGTATTACAGGTTGTTATTAATGTTCTCAAGGGATTGATGGTACCAGGCTTTGTATGTTTAAGTGGACAATTATATCTTATCAACTGGATCTAAGATTATTGTGTTGTGTGTTCTTTTATGTGAGGGTTTGAGTGTAGGAAAGTGTACAGCGGCAGGAGACAATGGGCCACTGCGGAGCTGGGGTGTGGATCTAGCGAGGTAAAAGACAACTATACTCATTTATTTTTATATTTTTAAAACAACAGAGTATGGCCGCCCAAGACATCCATTCCCAGTTTGTTCTTTCTCTCTGTCTGTCTCTGTTTCTCAGTCTCAGCCTCTCTCTCTCTCTTTTTCTGTCTGTCTCTGTCTGTCTCTCTGTCTCTGTCTCTCTCTCTCTCTCTCTCTATATATATATATATATATATATATATATATATATATCATATGTCTAATGCTTGTGAGTTAGATGCAAACTCTTAGCTATTGCTGCCATGCTTCCCCAGTGATATTCCTGGGCCCACCCTCTGAAACGGTAAGTAAATGCTTTTGTTTAAGTCTTTTGAAATTTAGAGACCTAAAGCCCATCCCCAGTGACACACCCTCCTTCAACCATGTAATCTGTCCCCAAATGTTCCACCAACTGGGGACCGAGCACTCAAACATATAAGCCTAAAGAGGGTATTGTCTTCAAACCACTAAATTTTGTCCACATTTTTGTTTTATTTAGTTATCATATGATATTTTTCTTTTACTTTTGCTACTACGAAAAAAAAATCAAATGGTTTAATATTTTTTAGGCCTACATTAATCAATCTCACACTCTAGCGACAAATTTCCCGAGCCGGATCCAGCTGCTTCTACAGTTCTGAAAGAAGATGCCTCCTACTTCCGTGAAAAGACCTGCACTGAATGTGGATGACTGCTACCTCAGCAGAGAAAGGCCTGTGCTTCCATTCCAGTGCCTTCATTTGATGCATGAGACAGAAAATGCCCTCGCACAGATATGCTGGCGTCTGTGAATCTCTCTGATGTTTTGTTTCTTTTCTGCCAAGGATCATAGGCTTGATGTTCTATGCCTGGAAATGGTTTTTCATACATATTCACACACACATACTGTCAATACAGATGGATGCATGCACATGGAAACAGTGCACACACAGGCATACACTTCAATATCTCACTCGTCTATTCAGGAAGGACTCCTGAGCCGTTTATTTGGAAGGTGAGCATTTTGGAAGCATTTCACTGAATGAACTTTTTCAAAGGAGTCCAATTAGTACAGTGACTCTAAGGGACTCTACCCTTTTGTCTGAAGTCTATTCTCTAGAGTGTGTTTATTGGCGACGCATGTGCATATTAGAGTACATGTTGTGTGCATGTCTGGAGGTCAGAGCCTGACATTGTGTGTGACTTGGGTGGACTGACTGACTCCACCTCTGTGGCACTGGTGTTACCTGTGCATATCAATGTGCCTGACTTTTTTGTGTGGTGTCTGGAGGTTGAGCTCAGCTCCAAATGGCATTTTTATTTAAAAATCAGATCACTCTAATGAAGTGATTTTTAACTTGTAGATTGTGACCCTTTTGGGGGTCAAATGACCCTTTCAAGGGGGTCACCAAAATTCATGAGAAAGCCCAAATATTTATGCTATGATTCACCACAGTAGTGATATTACACTTATAAAATGTCAATAAAAATAAATTTATGGGCGGGGGTCACCGCAACAGGAGGAACTACATTAAGGGGTTGCAGCACAAGGAAGGTTGAGAAGCACTGATCCAATGCCTCCTATTTTATCCGCACATTTGCTTTTGTGCGTTTTATGAATAGAACCATATTGACATTCATTTTTGAACTTGTCCTTTATGTTGTAAATGAGTGAAGTGTTAATTTTGTTAAAACGTTATGAGGCTTATCCGATTTTCAGGTATTTTATTGTTCCCTAATAAATCTGTTATGTTCAACACTACTTAGCAAACAAGCAAAGAATAAAAAAATTTAATGAGGGAGCCAGAAAATGCTGAATAGATATTTAATGCTATTAGAGGAGTATTATTAATTTCTAAGTGTATGAGATTTTTAAAAATAGACTTGTTTTAGTAATACATGATAAAATATTTATAGATGCCATAAAATGCTTTCTGGGATTTAAAATCATCTGGGGGGAGAGGAGAAGGCGGGTAGGTATTTGGGTAGAACAAGATAGGCATGAGTAATGACAGCCATTTGGGCTGGCTGCCACAATTAATAACATGTAAGCTCCTGAAGCCATGTGATCATGCTTATGCATATGAACGGATGCTCACACAAATGTACGCCATGTAATGAACTTGTGCTAGGCATGAGTGACTGTTGATAAATTACCCAACCTCTGAGTTTACTTTATCGAGTTGAAGAAGTTAAAGCAGGATGAAAAAAATCACTTCCTAGGTGACTCACTAGGTATTGCATGGTATTGGTACAGAGACAGACAGATAGAACAATGGAATAGAATTGAAGACCCAGAAATGAACCCACACACCTATGGTCACTTGATTTTTGACAAAGGAACCAAAACCATCCAATGGAAAAAAGATAGCATTTTCAGCAAATGGTGCTGGTTCAACTGGAGGTCAACATGTAGAAGAATGCAGATCAATCCATGCTTATCACCCTGTACAAAGCTTAAGTCCAAGTGGATCAAGGACCTACACATCAAACCAGATACACTCAAACTAATAGAAGAAAAAGTAGGGAAGCATCTCAAACACATGTGCACTGGAGAAAATTTCCTGAAAAAAACACCAATGGCTTATGCTCTAAGATCAAGAATCGACAAATGGGATCTCATAAAACTACAAAGCTTCTGTAAGGCAAAGGACACTGTGGTTAGGACAAAATGGCAACCAACAGATTAGGAAAAGATCTTTACCAATCCTACAACAGATAGAGGCCTTATATCCAAAATATACAAAGAACTCAAGAAGTTAGACCGCAGGGAGACAAATAACCCTATTAAAAAATGGGGTTCAGACTCTCTCTCTCTCTCTCTCTCTCTCTCTCTCTCTCTCTCTCTCTCTCTTTCTCTCTCTCTCTCTCTTTCTCTCTCTCTCTCTTCCTTTCCTGGCTTGACAACATTAAAAAAAAATGGGGTTCAGAGCTAAACAGAGAATTCACAGCTGAGGAATGCTGAATGGCTGAGAAACACCTAAAGAAATGTTCAACATCGTTAGTCATAAGGGAAATGCAAATCAAAACAACCCTGAGATTTCACCTCACACCAGTGAGAATGGCTAAGATCAAAAACTCAGGTGACAGCAAATGCTGGCGAGGATGTGGAGAAAGGGGAACACTCCTCCATTGTTGGTGGGGTTGCAGACTGCTACAACCATTCTGGAAATCTGTCTGGAGGTTCCTCAGAAAATTGGACATTGAAATACCTGAGGACCCAGCTATACCTCTCTTGGGCATATACCCAAAAGATGCCCCAACATATAACAAAGACACGTGCTCCACTATGTTCATAGCAGCCTTATTTATAATAGCCTGTCAAAACCAGGTGAAGCTGGAAAGAACCCAGATGCCCTTCAACAGAAGAATGGATACAGAAAATGTGGTATATCTAAACAGTGGAATATTACTCAGCTATCAAAACAATGACTTTATGAAATTCATAGGCAAATGGAGGGAACTGGAAAATATCATCCTGAGGGAGGTAACCCAATCACGGAAAAACACACATGGTATGCACTCATTGATAAGTGGCTATTAGCCCAAATGCTTGAATTACCCTAGATGCACAGAACACATGAAACTCAAGACAGATGATCAAAATGCGAATGCTTCACTCCTTCTTTAAAAGGAGAACAAGAATACCCTTGGCAGGGAATAGGGAGGCAAAGATTAAAACAGAGACAGAAGGAACACCCATTCAGAGCCTGCCCCACATGTGGTCCATACATATACAGCCACCCAAATTAGACAAGATGGATGAAGCAAAGAAGTGCAGGTCGACAGGAACTGGATGTAGATCTCTCCTGAGAGACACAGCCAAAATACAGCAAATACATAGGCGAATGCCAGCAGCAAACCACTGAACTCAGAACGGGACCCCCATTGAAGGAATCTTCGAAAGGACTGGAAGAGCTTGAAGGAGCTCGAGACCCCATATGAACAACAATGTCAACCAACCAGAGCTTCCAGGGACTAAGCCACTACCCAAAGACTATACATGGACTGACCCTGGACTCTGACCTCATAGGTAACAATGAATAGCCTAGTAAGATCACCGGTGGAAGGGGAAGCCCTTGGTCCTGCCAAGACTGAACCCCCAGTGAACGTGATTGTTGGGGGGAGGTTGGTAATGGGGGGAGGACGGGGAGGGGAACAACCACATATAAGGGGAGGGGTAGGGGTTAGAGGGATGTTGGCCCGGAAACCAGGAAAGGGAATAACATTCGAAATGTAAATAAGAAATACTCAAGTTAATAAAAAAAAAAAAGATACCTTGTGCAGACTTGCACAGAAAAAAAAAAAAAGAAAAAGAAAAGAAAAAAGAAGAGCGCTTGGTGCTCTTGCCGAGGACCAGAGTTTGGTTCATAGCATCTACATCAAACCACTTGCCACCACTTAAAACTCCAACTCTGGGGATTTTGATACTCTCCTGCCTCCACAGGCACCTGGACATATGTTCGAATGCACACACATACACACAATAAACAATAAATCTTTATTTTTTGAAAGTAAATTGTAAGGGGTGATTGACAGTTGTGAGGAAGGGGATGGTAGTGGTGGCATTGCAAATAAAAGAATGGCCATCCTAGTCTGTATGTGCAAGTCAGTGGTAAAGTGTCTGCAACCCCCTGCTTCAGTTTCGTGCACTACAGAGCAAACAAGCAGTATCAAGAAGAGGAAGAGAGAAAAAAGAGAAAAATAAAACAAATCCAACTGAATCTGAACATCGGAAATGAAGAATATATTATGGTCAGGCCCTATTCAATGAATATTTAGGATATATTTAGACCAAAACAATCTGTTATTTGTCTGAACTTCGAGATTAACCAACTGTGTGTGTTTCGTGTTGTAGCTCTGACATATCCAGGTCAGTGCTTATGGGCTTGACTTCAACCCCAGAAATCGGTACCGTACCTGACACTTCCATTCTTTGCTTTGTTCATAAGTTTGCTCTCAGTGACAGTAATGAACGAGCAAAGAAGGGGACTGAATGACAGCCATAACAATGTTGTTCTGATCACTTGAGTATTAAGCTACTGTTCACTCCCCACTTTGTAATTGCTGATTTTGTCCTTTAATAACCACTCATATAGGATACAAATAACATCGTGTGTTTTGTTCATTCAGTGGGCTCTATCTACACATCACTTCCTCAGTTCTTCTTATTAAACTATTTTTGCCATATGCCTACCATGTTCTTGACTATCTGGCCAAACTATGAAGTGAAATAGTGTACAATTGCATAACTGATAATTTTTCTGCCTGTGCAAACTAAATAACCAGATCCAATGCACTCTGCCCCCTTCAACCTCAGAGATGCTTCACAGAGTGGCCATGCACTAAAGCTGTCCCCTTCAGTGTGGTGCCTGTCTAGAAATACAACCATCACCAACTGAGACTCCATTTTCCCCTTTACTGTCAGGTGATCGCAGTGAATACCCCAAGAGAGTTCCGTTGTACCCTAGAGATGGGAATAATGGGTGTCAGGGCCACATTTTTAAGTAATTAGCTTTGAGAGACGGTCTTGCATACAGTTTGTACTGACTTTCACCTTGCTAACTATCTCAGGCTGGCCTGGAGCTCACTATTCTCCCACTTCAACCTGAGTTCTGAGATGTGGGCAAGCAACACCATGCATGACCCAAGGCCATGTTGTTGATGCCTTTCCTATTTGATAGTGAAATGCTGCCATGTATGTCTAGCTTCATGGCTCAATGGGTGCTATAACATTCCATTTATCATGCAATCATTTTCTTTGTAGCTTATGTGTATGCACAGAACGTAAAGGTTAGGTGTATACAAATTAGAGTTCTATTGGATAGTGTGAATTAAAGGAATATTTAACATATTCGTGGCAGACAATGGCTTATTAATGAAAAATAACTATTTAAATATTTAAAATACTATACACTATTCAAATGCATTTATTCCTAAGGGCATTTTGTTGTTAATTTGGTGTTGCTTAAAGGTATAAACATATACTATAGAACTACAAAGAAAAGGCAGAAAAGTGGTTGTATCTGAGGAGCAGAGGGGCCATGATGAGAAATACACAATGGGAGACGCTCCTGGGGGCACCGACAATGTTCTATTACTGGAGTCTGCTGGTGTATCACTGGTGTGTGTGTGTGTGTGTGTGTGTGTGTGTGTGTGTGTGTGAAAATTAAAAGAAAAGCTGATTACCGAGTCCCTACCATGTATAAAGTCTCCATCCTTAGCTGTGGATTAGTAAAACTATAAATAAGATGTGCTTTTAGGGTTATACGGATAGTAAAAGCTAATTGTAGCTATATAAATTCTTTAAAAAATTTCCTTCATTATGTGTATGTGTGTCTGTGTATGTATCTGAATGAGTTCAGGTGCTTAGAGAGGCCAGAAGATTGAGTCAAATCCTATGGAATTAAGAGTTATAAGAAGTTGTATTATGTCCCTTTATGCAACATCTACAGGTTTTAAAAAAAAAGATTTATTTTTGTTCATAAGTACAGAGTATTAAGAATGTCAGGATGTGTGCCTCTGAATGCACGTGAATGTAAGGCCAGAAGAGGGCATCAGATCCCATTCAGCTGGTTGTGAGCAGCCTGATGCGAATGCTGGGATTTGAACTCCAGTCTTTTGGAAGAACAGTACACACTTTTAACCACTGAGCCAGCTCTACCTTTCCTCATTTCAACTCTCTTACCTTCTATAGTCTCGTACACCCCACAAAGGGCAATACAAGGGGTGTTGGGGGAGGGGGACTGGGACTCAGGGTGACATTTAACTGAAGTCAGACTAAGACCTAATTTGATATATTAATCTGGAGCTGATAAGGTAGTTCAAATGTCCATCTCTCTCTTCCTGTCTTTATCTGATGACCATTTTTGATTTGGCACATCAATATTTTTCTTCATTAATAAAATAAACCAAGGAGCCGCATACAGGTTCAGAAATAAATCACTTTGGGCACGCCAATGGTAAAAATCTTCCTTGGAAACAAATAGTAAAAACTGCTTAATTGTTTAATGTTCTCTTTCCTTGAGGGAGCAGACACTTGGTTTCTGCTTTAGAGGCAAATGACAGAGGTTAGAGATATCAGAGATGGCAAAAAAGCAGCATTGGCCACAAAAAGTTAAAATTTTTGATTTTGTTTCATTGGTTGGTTTTTGCTGTTGTTTGCTTGTTTGTTTTTGGTTTTTGTTTGGTTTTGCTTTAGAAGGCACTGAGGTCTTTGGAATCTCCATGACCTCCCCACTTTGGATTTCACTTCGTGATAGTTGATGGGAGCTGTGGTAGCTCTGGTCAGAGAACAGCAATTTCTAAAGGAACAGCAAAAGGAAGCAAGGATGCATTAGTTCTACAGACCCAAGGATGGTCTTGATTATGTCTGCAGGCTGCCCCGTCATGACCTGTCTGATTGCTTCCTTTCTGCTTTTAGTTCTGAGTCCTTCCAGGGAAAAGTTAGTTTAATTTTTTCAATGACACTGAACTCTGATTAGTTAAATGAATTTAAGTGACGTCAATAGCTACAAACTCATTATATGCTGAATCAAATGCATTAATAAATTATCCCAAATTCATCTTGCTTCTGTATAATGGAGGTTTGGAAGTTAGTTTTTTTCTCCTTCTTCTTCTTCTTCTTTTAGAGGTGCTATAATTGGAATAACAGCACCCAGTGCTTGTTATTTAATCCAGTGATTTATACAGCTTTCTTTTAATGCATAAAAAAACCCAATTAGCATTAGTCGGGAGATTTATTTCTCAGCTCATTTTTGGACTGAAATAATTCAACACAGGTACTTGAAATAGTTGGTAATGAGACAAAACTAGATGGAAATATAAGCTACTAATTGACTTACTACTATGTTAGGAAACAAACTGTTCGATGAATGTATCTTTAGGGCTTTAGAAACAATTCTCTTTGTGGGCAAAAATAGGTAGACGTTATCACGGCCTGAGGTTAAAAACTTGGAATTTTCTCATTCTACAAAAACTTTGGGCAGTCTTAAGCTCAAAATATCTGAACTTCTAAAGTCGCCCTCAGTAAGGATGGCTTGTGATGGAAGATTAGCCTGGTAAAATGCAAAGAGAATCTATCCAGACATGTGATTTCTGTCACAAAAGCCTGTGTCCCGCAAAGAAGACTAGGTTCCCGTGTTTGTCTCTTGGTCAGCTCTTTGCATTGTCGATTGACTCCCCGTAGTGCTGCGGTCAGTAGTTTATCCATAGTCAGACAGAGCCCGTGACTGGAACATTGCCTTTTTAAAAATCATCCTCTTTGCTGGTTACAGACCATTGAAGTCTTGAAGCCAGCCGGGAATGGCTGCTAGCTTTTCAATTATCATTTATGAATTCATCAGAATGAAATATTGACTACTAATTAAAGGCAGAAAATTACTCCTGGAATAAATTGATAAAGGTCAGTTTCCTTGCTCGGAGTTTCTCTGTGTGTCTGGCGTTATCAGTGTTATAAATAAGGGTGACAGTCCACCTGTTTGTGAGAGCAGGTGAAGGGAACTCATTTTGGGAGGGTTCTTGCTTTTGTATTGAATTTCAATTAAAGTTTTTCTATTGTGTTTTCTGTCCTCAGTATTCTTTTTTTTCCCCTCTTCTGAGATGAGGGGAAAAAAAAGATTTGAATTAAAAGCAATTAGAATACACCTTTTTATCCTCAAGGAAAGCAATTTGTGTATTTATTGGTATAAGAGAATTAAGATGGTAAAACAATTGTCCTTAACAAATCCTATTTCTTATCAAAAGAGTATGTCTTTCACAGGTAATAGGCAGTTCTTGGGAAAGCATCTGTCTGCTTTGGATGAGAAAACTCAAAGTAAATCAAAATACTGTAATAAAAGAAATAATCAGAGACACAGGTTCAGCTGTGACTTTGGCACAGTGAATAGGTATTTAAATATTTAACAGCCCTTTTATCTTTACCTGTTCATGACTCATAAACAGGGAACTGGAATGAAGTGAAACAAGCTGCTGCTGACTTTGAAACGAAGGTGGGCCCAGGGCTTTGAATTACTTCCCTCTGCCCAACAAAACGTCTGTCCTTGATGTTTCTGGGTTCTTCTTAACCTACGGAGGTGTCCACCATGCTGCACTGATGAAATATATGCCGAGTTATGCTATCCGTCAGGGTTTGGCATTTCTCGACCTTGAGAAACATCTTGCGGATAATTTTCAAGATCTTACTGCTTGGTAAAGCTAAGAGGTTGGTTTAAGAAATCATAGCTTTTCTAATTGAAAGAAGTTGTGAAGTTCCCAGCTGGACATGATCCCAGCCACATGTGCAGAGAAGTTGTCGCAAATCGGCGGGCAGGTACTGCTAGCAGCTAGAGGAGAGAGGTATGAGAGGCCACCAAATGCCTGACAGTAGAAAAGGTACCCTCCCCAGCAAAGAGTCCCTTGCTCACAAAGATTAATACACAGGTATGGGGAAGCCCTCATTGTTGTGTGGACTCCACGGACATGCGTCCTTTGGTCGAGTAGTTATGTGAAGCCTGGCTAGGGATGGTTCGTGTCCTTTGGAATTGTACTGGAATTTGAAGTATAATAAATTGAGCATCGGTGTGGGCATCTTTTCATGTGCACGCCATGTATCTTGCAGTTGTTTAGGACATGGAGAAGACGGACTTCATTGAGTACGTCTTTATGTGGTGCGTGACGATGGAGTATAAAGACAGTCTTCAGTATCCTGCAGAGCCAAGGCCTGTTGTGGACTTGTTGCTATCCACGGAGATCTGCCCAGGGACCTTTGCTGAAGGGTCATTGCTAGATCTTTTGATATCAACCTTGGAACCTGTCAGGTGCCTTTGTTCTTGGTTTGGGATTTTGTTTTACTTTGAGGACGGTGATCGAATTGGTTTTTTTTTTCCCTAAAAGTTGCATATGAATAGTTCAAAGCTTATATTACAGTTAATATGCAATGCCGCCTATGATTGGCAAAATGAAAGACTTGGTAAAAATATATGTGAAGGGTTGACATTCCCTTCAGCCTCTGTGGTGAGTGGGTACAGATACACAAGGTAAAGGACCCCAACCTCTCTCTGTGCATCAGCCAGCATCACTGAACGAATATATGTTCCCCTCCTTATCCTATTTAGTTCATATATATTTTTATTTTCACAACAATCTAATAAGATGCCATTTTTGCTCTTATATTGCAGATGAGAAAACTGTGATAAGTTTAACAGATTACCCAAAGTTATAGATACAATATGGAAGCTGGAATTCTAGTATTCTAGTCAAAAGTGACTCTGGAGACTGTATAAAATATGGTAGAAACTTTAGACTTAAGGACGTGAACATCTTATTTTTTTCAGCTAGGATTCAAAAAATACAACTGAGCCTATTCTAAGCGTTGACTTTATTTACCAAAAAGTGAATTTGTTTGTCAATTGAAATTCAGTTCTACCCACTGTAATATTAACAGCTTCTGTTTAATTAGGAGCCACTTATAATTTTAAGTAATGGTGCTAGCTTGGACTTCCTTAACAGATGACGTTATGTAATTTCCTCAGTTTCTCCTTTCCAGAAGCCTAGGAACATGCTCACTCATATAAGAGAGCTGGAGATCAGTTTACTGCAAATACAATTTCTCACGAACAAAAGGACTATGGATTTCAATGCTTAGGGCACAGTCTAGCTCTCCTGGTTTGGTGACCTTGCATCCAACGTTATAGTGATTGTAGTTTTCTTACCATCTCATATCTCTTTCAGCTGAACAGGAGCACCAATACATCCCAGAGTATAGGTTATGAGATGGATAGAAAGATATCCTTAGCTAGTCCTTCATACATCTAAGGCTTAGTTTTTCCTCTACTGGCAGTGCTAAGACCAAGAAGTAACACCTTCCGGCTGCCTTTACCTTCGCCAATCACTTTCCCATTTCCTTATCTTGCCCATTATTATGTTCATAGCCCTGAACAATTGCCCAACGACACATAAGACGACTGGCTTCGGGGATACATTAGTGACTATGTTTTCCTCTTACTGGTGAGCCACCCCCTTCTCCTTTTATTGAATAGATTTTTCACATACCACACAAAACACACATCCTAAAGGGAAAGCATTAGATTTAGCCCATTTTTTTTAAAAAAGAGTCTGGCTGTTCCTTCGCTTCTGCCCCAAGGAAGAGGAAAAAATCAAGATGCGAGCCCTTCATAACACCATCTCTGCTGGTTTCCGTGAGCAAACATTTGTACTGACAAGGTGGTAAAATGACTGCGTGTGAAGATGTTTGAGCAAGAACATTTCTGACAGCCATGGTTGTCTGAGCTGGGGATGAACCAGAGGTGGGGAATGGGGGTAGTGGTGAAGGGGTAGCATCTTTCGTTCCTGGAGGGGACTACAACAGGCAGGCCCCTAAGGGGTGATTCTTCACCATTGCACATGGCTTGATGGAAAATGGGGAGGGTCATATGACCAGTCCTTCTGAGTGTTTCAGCAGAAGTAAAAACCTGAGAGACAAAGAAAGATGAGCAAACCAGTGTGAATTAATATATCATAGAGTTCACTTGAGAGGAAGAAGAGGCTTGAGGGGGGCAATGTTTCTAACTAGTGCACAACTTTGTGTTCTTTATAACAGTCTCTCGCCTACTAGACACGAGACCTTTTATAAAGAATTTAAAAAGTTCAATAATATAGTCTCTACCTCCTAAGGACATATGTGGAAAGAACCAACCACAGAATGAACCACACTGAAGCAAAAACCATTATAAAGGCAAAACCTGTACAACGAAAAGATAAGACAAAATGTCTTGTACCACTCAACTGCCTCAGCGCTCCAGCTGCCCAAGTAATGGCTTGGAGACATTTTATTAATTATGGAAGCTCAGCCCTTAGCTTAAGCTTGTTCCCAACTAGCTTTTATAACTTAAACTAAGCCATTTATATTAACCTACATTCTGATACACACTGCTCATTACCTCTCCTCAGTACTGGTGCTGGTTTCTTTCCATCTGGCTGGAGAATCCCCTGTACCTGATTCTTTCCCAGAGTTCTTCTCTCTGCCCGATGTCTTGCCTATGCTCTCCTGGTTAACTATAGGCCATTCGGCTATTTACTAAACCAATCAGAAGGTGATGCAGACCATTACAAAACACCGAGACAGATGATGCTTTATAAAATTAACAATACTAAAGTCTGGCCTGTACTTAACTCTCTGCTGGTAAAGAAGTCAGCATTTGAATAATATACAGGGACAGTTACACAGTGCACAAGAGATTTAACCCAACTATCTTGATTCTAATGGGAGGTGGGAGAACTAGGAAAGCTTCACAGAGGAGGCAGGCTGGTAGCAGGGTCTTGAAGAAAGGTTACAATTTTACAGGAGTAAGAAGAGAGAGCAGGAATGGTGTGGAAAGGCAAGGGAATTCAAGTCGGGCCAAGTGCATTCTTCAAGAAGTTTGCCTTATGGTAGGCTGGCGAGACAAGATTGGGATCCAATCAGGGGACTCTTCAATGACACTTAGTAGACAGCAAAGAGCCGCTGAAGGTTTGCCAGTGAGTGAGGTCATTGTTCTAGGCTCACATTAGAATTTCATTGGTTCCCTGGAGTAGGATAGTAAAACTCCATCTGGCCCATTTGGAAGTAGCAACCATCGTTTCACTTAATTGGCCGCTCAGGTTTCTCACCTCCATTAAAAACTTCCCTTCCTATGCTGGTGCCTTCGTGTTTCTTTCTCATGTTGTAGCTTCTGTCCTTTTGGCTTCCTATGATTCCCATTCTCTGTGGGCGAATGAGTACATCTCTGTTCTTCAGCTTTGACAGTGCGATGTTGAGTCCTCCACCCTGCATTCATTTGCAATTCTGTTCAAAAAAACACACACTTCTAGCAGCTTGAACCAAAGGTGGCCTCTAAAGCAAATATATTCGCTCTGATCCTTGTGGCTCTTCTGTTCCCTTGTGTTAGCAGGACCATTGCTACAGTCGAAGTGTGAGAACAATTCTCCATTTTGGTCCCATACAATTAATCAGCAGTCATCAAATGCACCTCTTTAACATCTCTGAAATGTCTCCTTCTTCCTCAGAACTGTCTGTAATGTGGAGCGGGGCTTCTCAGCTTTAAATGTGTTAGGATTTACCTGGAGGGCTATGTTAAAATATGCATCATGATTTTTAGGTGAATTCTGCATTTCCTCCTTTCTTCCTCCCTTTCCTGTTTCCTCATTTCTCCCTCCTCTTCCTCAGTTTAGAACCCAGGACCTCATTCATACTGAGAACATGCTACCCCACTAAGGGTCATGCCTGGGTTAGAGTTGCAGTTCCAAAAGCTCCCAGGTAGGGCTTATGTTGTTGACTCAAAGTCTAGCAAAGGACAGCCTTTGTTTGGGCTGCTGAAAATTGAAACTGGTTTTCTGGTCTTCACGATCTTCTCCCTACCTTATCAACAGTTCCTCCTACATTGAAATCTTATTAGATTAGTCTTCCTATTGAAATCCTAGGGTGGATGAACCTATTAAGCTTATTAAGTTGCCTCTGGAGCAACTGCTCAGCTCTGCCGTTCAGGTGACAAAGGATCCATAAACACCTGAATCCAATTCTAGTCCTGTGCCATTGGTCCCCCATCTGGTAAAGCTTATGCGGCATGGAATAATGCACAAGACTCTGCCATTGGTCCCAACCTAGCATCTAGCTTTCTTGATATATTCCCTCTTGTCTGTCCCACAAAGAGCATCCTGATCCTGGCCACACCTTCGAGTCTTTGCAGATGTTACCTCATCTTCCTGAAAGAAAACCTCTGAGTTTAGTTACCAACTTGGCCATCAGCTTTTAACATCAGCTCCTTTAACCGAAGGAGCCTTTGTGTCCTCCATTGGCTTGGTGATGCAGTGTCTACTTCAGCCCTGGGTACATTTCCATCCCTTACTCCCTTGAGTCTGAGAACCACTCCAGGAGAGAAAAGCTCTCCATAACGTATCCATCTGTGGACGGTCTCTACCGGCTTCTCAGTAAACAACCAATTCTCCATATCCCAAAGAGGTCACTTAAATCTGGTCGTTTGCTTACATTTGTTTTGGCAACACCAGCCTCGCTTGCTTTCCCCTGTGAATTTCCGTCATCTGGCCAGTTTCAGGCATCTCGTCTTGTGATGTTTAAGCCTTGTGCAAAAGGGAACATTGCTCTGTGACCTGTGCTTGTAAATACGGAATGACTGGCACTTGATTGAAATGGGACTCGTACCACCCCTCATTTGTTTGTCCAATTTGAAGGTGACTGCACTTCCGTTTCCATCAGCAATATCCTCAAAACACTATAATTCTTGGCATTAAAAAAATGGATTAGAGAGGCTTTGGCTGCTCTGTCCTTCCATCCTTTCTGTCTTGAATGTTGGATGGAGGGGGAAGCAGCCTCTGAATAAGGAGAAACAAATCATGTCAGTGTGATTGATCGAGGCTGTGCCTGGCACACCCCAGGTGATTGTGCTGGGTGTAAGAGTCATCAATTTGCTCCCCCAAAAGGATGCGCACTCCAGTCATAAATATTTCACCAAATGTGGGGTGGCATCTGCTTCTCCTCTTATTTACTGAGAACAATGCCTGCTAGAGTTTTCCTCCTCCAGACAGCGCTTCCCAGCTCTGATCCTTCAAAGACTTATTTACCTGCCGACCGGATGCGTCGATGTCGCTCTTATTTTCCATTGAGTTTTCATTTTGATTTTTGATAACAGCATGGTCTCTGGAGGTTGAACTATCTTTTTATTATGCACCTCATGGGAAGCACAAGAAAACACACACGGTGGTGGGTTTGAAGTAGGGAGCTGTTTTTAAGACCTTGAAGCTTTTTCTATGTGCTGGTAATTTTCAATTCCTGGCATGGGGGCTTGGGGGGGGGAGAAGTCCAGTTCTTAGGGCCTCGCCATCAAGGGAGACAGATGTCAAAGTGGTCTCCAGAATCTTGGCTGGCTGCTGGTTCACTGCTCGTTTATTTTCATCTGACTTTATATTCTTGCAAAGGACTTTCAGATATCTAATGTCCTGTGAGGATCAAAAAGCTCACGAGGAAATGGCAGACATTTGAAAAGAAACTTGAGAGGAGCTAACCAAGTCTCCGACAGTTAAGGCCTTTGCCTTTGACCGTGACAGCTAGTTAGTGCTAGCCTTTGGGCTAGACCAATGACCATCTTTCTATAAACTTTTTAAATTATGCATGTAAGAAGACTCATTAAATGATGCATCTTATTTTAGTTCATTTTATTTATTTATTTAATTTTATTTATTTTGCTTGCTAATTCTGGTCTGTACCCCTATCCAAATGAGTGAAGGTTTAGCCTACCGGTCGGCGATAGGTGTTATTTATGTCCGATGTCTCTCTTTGCTGTGAGGACAAGTGGAGTGGGAGCAGTTAGAAGTGACTGACTTGTTCGTGGTTGTGAGACAAGTCACTCGTAAGAAAGTGACAGGACTCTGTGACTTTCTAGGCTTCGCTCAGTTGGGTCATGCTGCTCCCAATGTCTCCTTTCCTCGATCCAAATAATGAGACTGCAGAGGTGACATTGTGCCAGTAATCACGAGGTGGGTGTCTCTGTGCCCCGAGCTGCCTTTTCCCTACCACCTCTGTTTTGTTCCGCAAATGCAGCCGCCCGGTTTAGCAAAGGATTGCAGCCTTTGTTCAAGTCACTCTGATGCTCAGTTTTTGAGAGGCCAGGTCATACCCACGCTGCTTCTGGTGGAGATGAGTCAATGCCAGGTTCCCGACAGTAAGCCAGTAGTGTTTAAAGGAAACGGAAAGATTTCGAATACGGATAAAAATGATCTTTCTTCCATTATAACCTGAGACATCTGCAATAGCCAAACAGCAAAGCAGACACCGATCTGAGGTTGTTTTGATTTTCCTGTTGCCCCAGTTCCTGGTGATTTAAAACACAGCATGGCTATGATCCTTTTCTTCTTCTAGGAAAAAGAAACCGAGGGCCTGTGGAATATGGAGGAAGAGTATAGAAAATGTTAGCTGTAAAGCACACATTTTAACTTTTCTTCCGTTGTGGATACAGACATGTATCAGTTCCCATTTCAGCTTGGAAGGTGGTGAGTCGCTGTTGGTATTGATTTGTGGTTATCATTTAGATCTTGAAAATCCCTCAAAAGGCCATGTCGAAGGCTTAGTTCCCCAGTGTAGCCATGTCCAGAGGTAAAGCCTTTGGAAAGTAATTAGATCATGAGTGCTCTGACCTCATCGATGTATTCATCTACATACTGATGCATAGCTCAGTGAATTAGTAGAAACTTGGGGAGTTGAGAAAGACGTTGAGGAAGAAGTTTGCTGGAAGTGTGCCTTTAAAGGGTATCATTTGCCCCTGGGCATTCTCTGATTCTCTCTCTCTCTCTCTCTCTCTCTCTCTCTCTCTCTCTCTCTCTCTCTCTCTCCTCTCTCTCCCCTCCCCACATGTACACTCTTTCTCTTTCTCTCTCCCTCCCCTTCTCTCTCCTCCTTTCCCTTTCTCTTTCTCTATTTCCGTTTCAGTCTCTCTGTCTTTGTTTCTCTTAGTGTCCTTCTCTGTCTGTCTATCTCTCCCTCTGTCTCTTTGTCTTTCTGTCTATGTTTCTCTTTCCCTCTGTCTCCATCTGTCTGTCCTTCTATCATTCTATCCCTCTGTCCCCCTGCCTCTCAGTCTGTTAGGGATTGAACCCAGAACCTTTCTTTGCAGGCCAGTCAGTCCCTTAAGCACTGCGTCTTACTGTTGATGAGAATATATGACAAAAGATGCCAGGCCACTTTCTATTTGGTGATCCACAGGGTCAGATTACATAACTGAATTTATTAATTTCAAGAGGCTGGCTTGCTAGGAGACTGGGACAACTTGAGCTGGTCTTTTAGAGCAAAACCTCTCAGGGAATGATGTTCGAGCTGAGAAGTATGTTGACAAGGAGCCAGCTCTGCCAAGCCTGGAGGAGGAGTGTGCCAGGTGAGTGAACACCAATTGCTAGTGCACTAGCCTTGAGGTCTGAACAAACTCGATACGTTCAGCAAACAGAAGCAAGGCCACAGTCACCAGAGCGTAAGTGCGTGGAGGTGAAGCTGTGCCAGATGAACTAGGACAGGTGAGCAGAGTCTAAATCACACATGCCAAACCCGAGACCGGCAGCTTTCTTCTTGGTGCAGTGAAGAGCTGAGAGCAGGGATATGGAAATGCGTGATTTGTGGTTAGAAAGAAACCCCAGTTGTTTTATGTTGAACTAACTGAAGATTGCCCTGAGAAAGATGTAACAGGACTAGGAAGAAGGCTTATGGGGGAGACTGACAGAGATAACGGCTCAGCCTGGGCTGGTAGAAGTATGTAGAGGGAATAGGAACTGTTTTTAACCCACCTTGCACAAGGAGGTTCTTAACCATGTGCTCTAATACACTCACATTCAGTACTACCTACCATTTCTTTTCATTGTGATTATTTTTTACAAGTAGTTCAAATTTCAATTAAGTAGCTTTCCCCCCTTGTCTCCCATGGCTCTGGAACATATCTCCCTCTTCTTGTTGTTATTTAGAACCAAAAGAAAATCTTATGGAATATGACAGTGCACATATAAATGAAGCTCATGTCTTGTCTTCCAGTAATAGCATAACAGGGGGACATAGAGGCAAGTTACAGAATAAAATTTATGGAGGGTCAGAAGGAGATGGTGTAGGGGGAGCATAGATAAGATAATCAAGGAATTCAGAGGAGATAATAATTCAGAAAGAAGAATGCAAAAGAGAAAAAGTGGCATGGTCTGTGGGTTTTAGAAGATGAATCTGGCTATACGGGACATAATGAGAAGCTCCTGCTATGTAAAAGCCCATTCCAGGTTTCAGTGGCTTAAAACACCGTTCATTTCAAGTGTAAGCTGTATGGATGCCATGATGTGTGGTTTGGAGACCATTTGCATCGCTTGCTCTACCCAAGTATGGCTACCAGTTGGCAGCCAGTTTCAGTGCTACTCTAGGCTTCTTTCACCTGCCTCAGGTAAGCGAGCAACCCAGAGAGAGGCTTGTGTGTCTTATAGCGATGTTACAGAATCAGCAAGGCAGATGGGGAGTCTCATTATGTAAACACATTCAAACCGTCCCTTATATTGTGGTCACTAAGTTCCCATCAGCTAAAGGAAGGCACATATGCAAATCCAATAAAGAGGGAAAATAGATGCTGAGCAGTAATTGATATTCGGACAAAGGGTATAACACAGTAGGCTGGATGTGCGGGGCCTGATGAGCAGGTGGGAAGAGAGGACAAGAACATCTGCAGCTATGGAGAGTTTGCTGTCACTGGACACCCGGTATGTTCATGCTCACAGAGGAGGAGACTTTGAAGGCAAGACAGTGAAATAGCCAAGGTCCTTGAGCGCAGAATTTAGAAAATGATTCTCTATAATGCACAGCTAAGGAAAGAGCAGCGCTAAGACTTGAGTATGAGCCATCCTCAAAGTGACTGCCACTCTTTTGTGCATGTTGGATCTAAGAGCTCAATGCCCAGTCTTCAGACTATTGGTGAAAGATGTTTGTAGGTTCAATTGAGTCATAAGAATATGAATTCATTTGGGGAAATCATCCCAGTCAGTAAAAGTACTACATACACATACAGAAAAGCATATACATATGCATGTATATATCTTCTACACATGTATATGTAAATAGATATCTATACATGTACACACATCTATTTTTATTAGCCTTTCTATATCACTTCCTCCTGTTAGAGCCCACAAAGTTTGGAAGTTCAGTACAGAGCACAACACTTTTTAATGAGAAAGAATAAACATCATGGATTTTACTGTTTACTCTTAAACTAGCATGGGGTTGATTGGTCATTGTGATGAATTACAATTTTTTGACAGATTCGATGATCTCATTAAATGTCACATATTTAATGAAATTAAAATTCTTTCCCTGATCAAGAAAAACAAAGACTGAAATGCCCCTAGGGTGAAATAGAAAAAGCGCTCATTGGAAATTAGATCAGCTTTCATTACTTTCCTAGGGCTTCCGTAACGAAGGGTAACAAACTTGGGCAGTTGGAGACAACAGAACTTTAGCCTACATGATGTGGGAGGCTGTAAATCCCAAATGAAGATGTCAATAGGCCCGAGTCTGCTGTGGGCTCCAGGAGAAAGCCTGACTTCTTCCCTCCTAGCTGCAACATGGCTGCTCCCCTGGGTCTTCTAACACTACCTCCTGCATATCCTCCTGTGCTGTCCTCCTTGGGCACACCTGAGTCCTTATTCCCTCGGTCTTTCTCTTTTGGACTCTTTGCCTCTTCTTACATCATAAGACTTATGAGGTCACTCAGTCATACTGCAAGAAAGGCACAGCCTACTCTACACCCTGTGCCCAAACAGGGTCACATTCTCAGGAATGGAGGTTAGGACTTCAGCCCATCTCTGTATGTGTATGGCATTTGAGTTGATACAGTCTGGGTAGCCTTTAGTTTTACTTGCCTGTTATAGATTCAAAGAGGGCACCACAGTTAGATCCATGGTCATAGCAAAGAGTAATTCATCTGTCACACAGAACCCCCAGAGCCTACTCCTTCCTAGCCCAGACCTTGTTCTACTTCCAGCATCTGCTGAAAGGAGAGAGGTAATGGATAAGGGAGGATTTATGGTCTCTTTGGTGAAGTTTGTGTTTGTTGTTGTTTTGGTTTTTGTTTGTTTTCTTGGAGAAAACCTTGTAATAAAGATAAAATTCCTTAGAGAGAGAGAGAGAGAGAGAGAGAGAGAGAGAGAGAGAGAGAGAGAGAGAGAGAGAGGGAGAGAGGAGGGAAAAGAAATATAAGCTGAATGTGTTCCTCCAGCTGTCAGATTTTCTACAGTGGGACTGGTTTCTTTCTAACTTCTAGGCGTTTAACTTAACTCCATGGAAGTCAAGAACGGGAAAGAGCAGGAGAGCTATGCTGAACAGCTGCCTCCCATTGGCACTAACAGCGTAGGAGCTGTATTGGACCTTTGCATGGAAGGTCTTAATGTCCACTGTAGAGCCCAAAGGCAGACGGAGAAATCGTGAGGTTGGATCATTTTCTCAGGCTCACAAGGGGCAAGATCTATTTAAAGCCCAATATTTTTGTCAGTCGGCTAGGAATGCCTTTTTGAAACCAATAGACTAAGAGGTTCAAATGTAGCACTAGATATGGGGAATGACCTAGATAACATGATTCTTAGCACACACACACACACACACACACACACACACAAACACACACTCTCTCTCTCGCACACACACACAGACACATGCACACATGTGTACATGTGTGTACACTTGCACACATATGTAAGTGTTCAATTGTAAGGAGACCAGAGGACAATCTTGTATGTTGTTCCTCAGGGGTCATCCATTTTGTTTTTTGAGATAGGGTCTCTCATTAGTTTGGAGCTCACCAATTAGTCTGGATTGGTTAATAAGCAAAATCCCAGGAAGACACCTATCTTTGCCTCCCACACACAGGATCGGGAGCCTGTGCCACCACACCTGGCTTTTAAGTGGGACCTACTGATCCTCGTTCACATCCTTGTTCAGCAAATACTCTACTGACTGGGCCATGTGCTCAGCTGAACACAATTTATAATGAGAACACATTCAGCTTGCATTTCTTTTACATCCTGGAATTAATTTCTTTTGTTCTTTCTCTCTCTCTCTCTTTCTTTCTTTCTTCCATTCTTTTTTTTCTCTTCCTAAGGAATTTGATCTTTATTACAAGGTTTTCTCCAAGAAAACAAACAAACAACAACAACAACAACAACACAAAAAATACCCCAAATAACAACTAAAAAAAACTTCACTAAAGAGACTAAAAATCTAATTCTGATCTAATTCTGTGAGATGTATATAAGACAGTATTTCCTGTACTTTAATGTGCATACAACTGTTTAGGAATCTTCTTTATTAATGCATATTCTGGGGCTGGGGAGACCACTCAGTGGGTAAAGTACTTACTGTACATGCCCTGTGACCTGAGTTCAATCTATGGAACTCACATGAAGAGATTAGACTCCACAATGTTGTCCCCTAACCTTCACACAGGTATAGTGGCACATATACCCATTTATACACATCATGTACAGTACTGACATATATATTCATAGTATTTTTTATTTCAAAAAAGTGGTATAAAGACTAGTGCAAAGATTAGGCAAAAGTCTTTGCCTTTCTAACAAGTTCCTACGTAATGATTGGTGATGCATGCAAAATGGTTTGACTAGCTAAGCCTTAGGCAAATTCTTGCTAAAGTTAGCTATTTTATGTTCCACAGCATGGTGGGAATATCACTGCCATGCTAGGCCGGTCCTGCCTTGCTAGGTGACTCAGTTGCAATATCCATTGTGTGTCAATGAGCTTGTTTCCCTATCAAATCATGTAAAACTGATTAATGCATTAACTCAAGAGAAGAAGAATTGATTGTTGAATCTACTATTAAGTAGTTTGAGCACGGAGATGTGAATCAAGGCCATCAAAGCAAAAGACAGCCATTTCCAGTAGTTTTAGGCTTCCACAGTTAAGGCCAATGCTAACACCTTTTCCAATTCTCTGGAAGTTCAGAAGATCCAGAGCTGCCAAGGCCATTACATAACCTGAAAATGAAGCCAATAGACAAAGGAGTACAAGAGTTAAACCAAGGAATAAAAGCAAGTAGGTCCCAGTGCCAATAATGTAGCCCCTTTATAAAGCTTAACCTAAAGCTCAGATCATATTTCATTGGAGTCTAACAAAAGGTTAAGCTGATGTGATAATTCTCCTTTCTTTAAATATCTCGTGGTATATTTTATTGTTTTGTACTTGCTGGCAACATTGACCACCCAGGTTCTTCACCTAATTGCTGTACCTGCTTATCAACATGAACTTGTAAGGTGATGAGTGTGGTGTTTTGAATATCCTGGCCCAGGGAGTGGCACTATTAGGAGATGTAGCCTTTTTGGAGTAGGTGTGACCTTGTTGGAGGAAGTTTGTCACTGTGTGGGTGGGTTTTGAGAACTTCCTGCTAGGAGGAAAACAGTCTTCTCCTAGTTGCCTTCTTATGAAGATGGAGACTTCTCAGCTCTTCCAGCTCCATGCCTGCCTGGATGCTGGCATGCTTCTTAGAACCATGATGATAATGGGCTGAACCTCTGAATGTGTAAGCCAGCCCCAATTAAATATTATCCTTTATAAGAGTTGCCTTGCCATGGTGTCAGTTAACAGCAATGGGCACCTTAAGATAGTGCATTCCCCTTCAAGAAAGCATCACCTCCCTGTTCCCTCCTCATACCTGGCATAGTAGAGTGTGAAGGCAGTTGATGTTGACAGCTCTTAATGAAGAACCCCCTTATCCTAAATGTAATCATTTGTCTGTGTTAGTTTTATAGTTTTCATTTGATGGGGTCAAGAAAACAAGGATTCTTCTCTCCACATCTACTTGTCTCATGTGTTCAAGGAAAAGGTAATTGGCTATTTGTTTACAAAGAAAGAATTTGGGTGTGCCTAAAACTCAGAGAAGGTAAAACTAGAGCATCCATGCTCTTGCTATCTGATGGTTAAGGGTTTTATATTACCCTTATTACTTACTAAGCACATCCTTTTATTTGCCTCATCAAATGTAAGCAGAATAGTAAATACTGTTGAAACTAGCTCTTGAAGATAAAGAAACCAGTCTGGAACTGGAAATGCTATGGTTCATTGTAAACGCCAGAGTGAGGATAGTCAGTGCACCAACTGTCTTGGCTACCCAAGCTACAATGGGATTTTTTTCTGGCAAGTTTGACATTCTTGTTCACAATGCTTTTGTAGTATGATTGGATATGTTTTCTAATCTCTCAACAAAATGTAGTTTTGAACTACATTAAGATTCAGTCTGATTAGTGTCCATCAAAACACTTTTGAAAGGAAGAGAAGGTTTGTGAATTAGGGAACTAGTTACTATGTGGAAAGGTATGTTTCCTAATGTCCACAGAACTCACACAAGGAGATGGTAGCATTCCTTGTCTTAACAAAAACAAGAGTTAAAACAGTGGTAGATATAAAATGTTCGGTTCATGGTCTGTATTGTAGGTAATATTGGAAATTGAACTCAGGATTTTGTAACTCTCAAAACTACCCATTTTTGTCATGAAAATTTCTATTTCCCAACATTGGTTTGAATGAAAACGGTACCCATAGGCTCATAGGCTTGAATATTTGGTCTCTAGTTGGTAGAACTGTTTTGGAAGGATTAGGAGGTATGGTCTTGTTGAATGAACAGTGTCATTTGGGGCAGGCTTTGAGATTTCAAAAGCCCACTGCAGTAAGTTCTTTCTGTGTTTTGGTTATGTCTCCTAATAGGAGCTCTCAGCTGCTGCTCCAGGGCTATGCTGGCCTGCCTGCTATCCTGTTCCATGTCATGATGGACATGGCTCTAAAGCCTCTGAAAAAAAAATCCCCAAATAAATGCTTTTTTCCCATTTTTGAGTTACTTTGGCCATGGTGTCTTATCACAGTGACTGAAAAGTAATTAAGACACTATTCTTTTTTTTTTTTTTATCTTTATTAACTTGAGTATTGCTTATTTACATTTTGGTTGTTACTCCCCTTCCCGGTTTCCGGGCCAATATTCCACTAACCCCTCCCCCTTCCCTTCTATATGGGCTTCCCTCCCCATCCTCCCCCATTACCACCCTCCCCCAACAATCACGTTCACTGGGGGTTCAGTCTTGGCAGAACCAAGGGCTTCCCCTTCCACTGGTACCCCAACAAGGATATTCTCTGCTACATTTGCAGTTGGAGCCCAGGGTCAGTCGTTGTATAGTCTTTGGGTAATGACTTAGTCCCTGGAAGCTCTGGTTGGTTGGCATTGTTGTTCATATGGGGTCTCAAGCCCCTTCAAGCTCTTCCAGTCCTTTCTCTGACTCCTTCAACAGGGGTCCCGTTCTCAGTTCAGTGGATTGCTGCTGGTATTCGCCTATGTATTTGCTGTATTCTGGGTGTGTCTCTCAGGAGAGATCTACATCCGGTTCCTGTCAGCCTGCATTTCTTTGCTTCATCCATCTTATCTAGTTTGGTGGCTGTATATGTATGGGCCACATGTGGGGCAGACTCTGAATGGGTGTTCCTTCTGCCTCTATTCTAAACTTTGCCTCCCTATTCCCTGCCAAGGGTATTCTTGTTCTCCTTTTAAAGAAGGAGTGAAGCATTCACATTTTAGTCATCCGTCTTGAGTTTCATGTGTTCTGTGCATCTAGGGTAATTCAAGCAATTGGGCTAATAGCCACTTATCAATGAGTGGATACCATGTGTGTTTTTCTGTGATTGGGTTACCTCACTCAGGATGATATTTTCCCGTTCCATCCATTTGCCTATGAATTTCATAAAGTCATTGTTTTTGATAGCTGAGTAATATTCCATTGTGTAGATGTACCACATTTTCTGTATCCATTCCTCTGTTGAAAGGGCATCTGGGTTGTTTCCAGCTTCTGGCTATTATAAATAAGGCTGCTATGAACATAGTGGAGCACGTGTCTTTGTTATATGTTGGGGCATCTTTTGGGTATATGCCCAAGAGAGGTATAGAGGTAGTTCAATGTCCAATTTTCTGAGGAACCTCCAGACTGATTTACAGAATGGATGTACCAGTCTGCAATCCCACCAACAATGGAGGAGTGTTCCTCTTTCTCCACATCCTTGCCAGCATTTGCTGTCACCTGAGTTTTTGATCTTAGCCATTCTCACTGGTGTGAGGTGAAATCTCAGGGTTGTTTTGATTTGCATTTCCCTTATGACTAAAGATGTTGAACATTTCTTTAAATGTTTCTCAGCCATTCGGCATTCCTCAGCTGTGAATTCTTTGCTTAGCTCTGAACCCCATTTTTTAAAAGGGTTATTTGTCTCCCTGCGGTCTAACTTCTTGAGTTCTTTGTATATTTTGGATATAAGCCATCTATCAGTTGTGGGATTGGTAAAGATCTTTTCCCAATCTATTGTTTGCCATTTTGTCCTAACCACAGTGTCCTTTGCCTTACAGAAGCTTTGCAATTTTATGAGATCCCATTTGTCGATTCTTGATCTTAGAGCATAAGCCATTGGTGTTTTGTTCAGGAAATTTTCTCCAGTGCCCATGAAGACACTATTCTTGTAAGAAACAATTTACCATTTGTAGGATTATCATCATCTTCAAAAATTGTAATAGTAAATGTAGAATGTGGAATAATTGGAAAAAATGTGATTCTTTTCCATACAAACATAGTACCATGATTATACCTCCATTTGAATCTGAATGCTGCTTTAAAAATGTAGAATACACTCCTCCTCCCACAAAAAGTGACATTTCGTTTGTTGTATTGTTAATGGTATTTCTTTGCAATTTCCATATTCAGTGAATTTCCTTTAAGGAGAAGGATTAATTTTGGCTCCTCATTCTGAGTTAAAATATACCATTTCTTTCAACATATCAACCCTTAGTACTCCTTCTTCTTCTTCTTCTTCTTCTTCTTCTTCTTCTTCTTCTTCTTCTTCTTCTTCTTCTTCTTCTTCTTCTTCTTCTTCTTCTTCTCTCTCTCTCTCTCTCTCTCTCTCTCTCTCTCTCTCTCTCTCTCTCTCCTGACACCTCCCCCTCCCCCAATTGTACCTCTTGTTTTTTTGAGATATTGTTTCTCTGTGTAGTCCTGGCTCTTTGAAACTCTCTCTGCAGACTCTAATTTACAGAGAACCATTTGTCTCTGTCTCCTGTCTACTGGGATTAAAGGCATGTACCACCACTGCCTGGCTAGAACTTAAGTAAGAACAGGTTGCTTATAAAATTCTGGAAGGATGCATGTGGCAGCTTTTTTGATGATTTATTGGAATATATACCTCCTTCTTCACTCCTCCCACCATTGCCACCAGTCTAGGGCCATAAGAAGCAGATGTGCTGGTGGGCTAGTCATTTCTAGCTTGGTACCCCTTATTCCTACTTCTGAAATTACACATAATAATCCTTACAAAGGAGTTTTGGAGAGGTTTCATTAAGGAAAGGACCACTCCAGAAAAATCACTCTTCAGGTTCAAGCAAAGCCCTGCAGGAGCCAACAAGCACAAGGCCATCATGGAGGCAGTAGAATCAGCTCCCTTCCCTGAGCAGGGGTTTCTCTTCCCCCTCAGTCATTGACCAGAAGTTCTCAGGACCAACAGTTTGGTTTTATTAGGAAGAACACTGACCATTCATCCAGTCTTTACAAAGAATTATAGCTCGCCCAAGCCGTGTAGTTAGCTCTCAATATTTCTATCCAATTCGTTCTAGGCTTAAAATAATAGGATGGGAAGAGGGGTGGTGGAAGTTAGGGCACAGCCCACACAAAGCAGCATTAAGATGATCCCCCTTGACGCTCCCATAATCAGGGGTGATGATTCAGTCTGTAATTTTCAGATATGATTAGTCAGGATGACAACTATTTTGTGCTAAATAGGTTTGTCAAGGAGCAGAGAGAGTGGGGTGTTAGAGAGCCCAGCAATCTTCCTCTTAAGTATTTTATAGTCTCCCATTCTGAAGTCACCAGCAAGGACTTGGAACAAAATGCTAAAGACAGCCTGACTTGTTTAGTAATCAGACATGAGTTTGAAGTTGTCTGAGCAAAAATCCTTGGCAAATCTTTGGGAACAGAACGATGAAGTATTGTTCATCGCTGCTATTGTGCTGGAGGTGATGGGTGTGGAAGCTAGGACATTTGCAATTTCTCTCTTACTCTTGCTCATGGCTGACTTCAGGCTTCAGTCCTACCCCCTTCCACATTTTCCCCTTGAAAGATAAAACACATGAATTATTCTGATTGACTCAGAACCCTGGCTGATGGAATATTGTTCCTTGTGTCTATTTCTAGCCATGCCTGTCCCTCACATAGCGGTCACTGAAATCAAGGACTGGGCTGACAAACACTGTAAGCACAGGCTCCTCTGGTGTAGCATAGTGTGATAAAAATTTTTGCTTTCATATTTTCATTGAATTGGGAGGACCCTCCTGTAGCTGGCTAGAGGCTCTCACTAGGGACTACAAAACCAAACATCAGGTGACTTTGCACATCTACAAAGTCAACTTTTTAAGGTATGGTTTCCCTAGTTTTACCATTTCTTGGTATTTCATTTTATCATATTTCAAACTCACATAGAAGGAACTATAACTCTGTTCATACATCCAAATGTTATTATCAAGAATTTCTATGTGGCAACATTTATACAATCCAGTGTCTCCAACGATACATAATGTTTATACTGTAATGAAGGGAAATTCAAAGGTGTCTATGAAAATCTCCATATTGTTGCAAGCAGAATTGCTACAGAGATGATAAGGGGTAGGCGTGCACGTGTGCATGTGTTTGTGTGCATGGGGAGTGTGTGTGTGTGTGTGTGTGTGTGTGTGTGTGTGTGTGACAAGCCTTTAGAAAGACTTTCAAAATTGGACCATTTGTGTCTACACTGGATAAATATTTGCTGTATTTGAAAAATAACATAGCAAGTTCTTTGTCTTCATTTTGCTTTTATTGAATTATAAGTCCTGTGAATAGTTCTCCTTTGGAAAATGTATTTGGGGGCTTTTGGTGACCTTCTACCATTTTGATATGTAACAGGACTTTGCTCAGGTCGTGGGGGCCTTGACAACAGGGGAAGAGAAGTGAAGGAAAGAAAAGGTCTATTACAGTGTCACTCCTGCGGTCCCTGTGACCAATAGCGGTTCCCACACTCATGCAGATCAGCTTGGAATCTATGCTTTTAATGAGAGGCATCCTCAGAGAGGTAATTTAGCCCCTGTGAGTGATGAAGGAAAGAAGAGAAACTACCCACAGCCAAAAGTGTGCAGTAATTAACAAGTGCTTCTTGATCGGAGCTGCCTGGGAATCACCCTGGGAGCTTCTCAAGCCCTTGATGTCCAAGCTACACCCAGACTAATTAATTCAGACTCTCAAGGGACAGAGCCCCAGACTCTGCATCTTTTACAGTTCCTCAGCTAATTCCAACATGCCATGAATGACTGTTTTAAGCGATGTTTAGGGAATGGTACCAAATGTGTGTATTGAAGATTCAAAACAAAACAAAAGGTAATCAATGAATGTTAGGGCAAGACAGAACCCTAAAATCCTCCAGGTTAACTTCGTATTTGCACAAAGGAAGGGACCATGGATGAACTGAAAGGAGTCGCTGACCAAATTCAAACTCCTGATCACCAGAGCTGGGTCTCTTCTTCTGACTGGCATAACTCCCTGAGAAGAACTTGGATAGAAAAAGCTTCCACACAGATACAGCAAATGGTTATGTTTCGAGCATGACTCTGATTTGCTCTCGCATTTTGCATTTAGAGGAATTATTTCTGAATATATCGCTATATTTTCATCTGTTTTGATAGGTTTAGTTTTGTTGTTATAGCCTTTTCTCCATTCCTCAAAGACTGTCCAGAAGGCTGATGCTAGAAAACTCATTTAAATTGTATCCAGTTCTTGCATAACTGGTGTATCTTGCTGTCTCAGAGAAGGACTAGGGAATCAGAGGTCAACTTGAAGCACCTCATTTATATGATAATTACCAGTAAGCGGTGGCCAGTGATTCATGATACGAATCATTTGATCCTCTGGGACTTGTATGTTTACTGGGCAGGAAGTGTGTGATTATGTCTTACTAATTAGTTTCTAGGTGACAGAAAGAATGGAGCACAATTGAGACTAAGTTTGGTAATTGTGTACTGTTTAGTTTCTTTATTTACTTGTTACAACAGCCGAGTTTTTCATTTAATTTTTAATCCCCGGGAAGTCTCTGGATGAGAACTCACCTGAACAACTGGAAAGGACCCCTCATGGCATCATTTCATAGTTTATAATATGCTAATCTTATGTAATCCCAGCACCAGCCCCCCAGGTACACATTCTAACAAAACTTCCTGTTCCTGGGAACAAACTGAAGGCAGAGACATTAGAGCAAGATGGGGTGGTCCTACAAGCTGTCCCCCCTGCACAGGACCTGGGGTGCATCTCCCATGGCTCCTGAGAAATGACAAAAGGATTGTGGCACCACAAGAGACCACGGAGCTTAACTTTCTTACATTTCCTCAGCAATGAGGGTAAGAAAGGCTTTGAGTAAAGACAGTAATAACCACTGTTGTTTTAGAGGCCGGGAAAATAACACGGATGTTGCTGGGGTGGAACGGTAAGTTCAGAGAGGTTACCGTTTCGAAGCAAAGATTTAATCAAAGCTACAGTGAGCGAAAGCTGACGTTAAAACAAAAGGAAAGACCAAAGGAAAAAAGTTGTCTATAGACCATAGAAAAGAAGAGATCTGAAAGGAGGAAAATGCAAGAGTGAAACTTCAGGCAGAATAATATCAGGGGATAAACAGGGAAGGGCAGAAGAAAGTGAAAATAAGAAGCAGAAACGGTGAGAAAGAACTCTGTCATTAAGTCAAGACAAGGTGCGAAATTAGAATGAGATGAATAGTAAGGTTTGGTTTTTAGGTGTTTTTTTTTTTAAAGGAAAGATATTCCAGTGGTCCAGAGATCATCCTTAAAGGAATAAGTAGATAGTAATTATTCTCTAAGGTAGAAGAATGAGAATAGAGCAGAGCTGTTTCCGCCCACAGTGCAGCATTCATTGCATTCGTCTTTCAGACAGATGCCCCTTGAATATGAATGGCAGCTTCCCTGACAGATGAAACAGGATGTTTAGTTACCCGGAATCCAGGAAAATGCTAGGAATCATGGAACCGGGGTTGGGGATTTACTCAGTGGTAGAGCGCTTGCCTAGATGCAAGGCCCTGGGTTCGGTCCCCACCTCCGAAAAAAGGGGAAAAAAAAAAAAAAAAAAAAAAGGAATCATGGAACCCAACAGCGCCCAGATACAGGGGATACAGAATAAGGTTCCTTGAGATGGCAGATTCTGTCATGCTCATAAAAAGCCTGGGGCAAACTGTATCTAGGATGAGAACCTGAGACTGTTTCTACAGGGGATGCGTGGTCTGGGATCTGATAGGCAAATGACACCGTCTGGAGGTTGACACTCTACAGATTCAAAGGATATCCTGGGTGATTTAATGCATTTCTTAATTGTCAAGATTCTCTCTAAGGAACATTGTATATGAATTGTCACAGTGAAGAAAAGAATTTGGGGGTAAAGTACATGCTATCCATTACTACCTGATAGCTCTCCATTACACGAATATCAGTTATCTTAGGCCCTCAAGGGGGATCTATCCTAAGAAAGTCAGAAATAATTCATGTCCGCTGGAGTTCTCCAAAGGGAGAAGAACATTAGGTGTGGAGAGGGGAGAAATTGATTTAAAGAACCCATGGGTGAGTAAACCTGATCCCAGCAAGGTGGAGTAGCAGGTTAGAGACCCAGAAAGAGACAATGCTATGGTCTTTTTCTATTCAGCCCTTGAACTGATTTGGTGAGGCTCGTGAACACATGGCCTGTCTACTTTACTCAAAGTCTATCAGCTGTAATATAAATATTTTCTAAAACACATGCACAGAAATGTTCATGATATTTAATCAAATACTTGGTCACTTTAATCAAATAGCATAATGAAGCTGAAACCTAACATTAAACTCTTCTATTACTTGATTTCTTATGATCTCTCTCTCTCTCATTCTCCCTCTGTCTTTTTTTCTGTGTGTGGATGAGTATGTGTGTTGTGTACATGTGTGTGTGTGCATGTGTGTGTGTGCATATGTGTGCATGTATATGTGCGTATGCATGTGTGCATGTGTGCATCATGTGTGTGTATGCGTGCCTGTGTGCACGCGCATGCACATGCCTGTCAATCAGGCTCTGCTTCCATGCACAGCAAGGTAGGAAAGGCCAGGGGTGGAGACTTCAGGTGGCAAGTTGTGCATAGACAAGGACAAGAACAGACTCTCAGGAGACAGACTTCTATGACTCAGCTCATTTATCTGGGAGAACAAAGGCTAGAGAACAATAGTCTTTAGGAAGTGGGTAGGGGTTTTCAGGGGAAAGTATACACCATTGGCTGGGGACAGAGTACTGAGGGTGCCTCATATGCATAGGGAGGATTTTCAGATATTGCTGGACATAACCTTATAAGGAAAGGAAGCTCACCTTGGCTTCAAGGCCATGTGACCTCCTCCAAAGAGCAAGGGTAGGTGCCCAGAGCTGTGTGGGTGGGGATATCAGGCCCCAGGGCTGAGTTGGGAGTAATTGATGCTATTCCTGCAGATCTCAGGGTGAGATCTCTGAAGTTTGGACACACTTCAACCCCACCCTCCTAGTTCCACAGCTTCCTGCCCCCACAATCCTCGACAGGAAAAGAGACATCCTGGTGGCTAGAGAACTACTATAATTTAACATCTGAAATGAGTGATGTATCTGATAGCCTGAAAAATGAAAGCAAACAGTAAGATAGAACATTTGACAAAACTGAAGTAGCCATCATGGATGATGCTGTCTGAGAAATTTCTACATGGATGCATGCATTTATTTCAACAGAACAATACTCAAGTATACATAACTGTGTAGAGTTGGAAAATTAATAAGGTGTTAATCCTCAGGATTGGAGCTTGAGTGTCCAGAGGAAAGAGACACTGCTATTATTGAGTTATGGAGAAATGGTGAGATCATGCCAAGCACTTCATGTGTATTACTTTCATATAACCTCCAAGTAGCGATTCTAATTGATGAGGATGTCAAGGTATAGAATGGCTAGTAATTTGCTCAAGGGCCTGAGTCAACAAGTATTGGGAAATCCTTCGAAAAGGAAGAACTCTTCTGTTGATATGGTGTGATGCTTACCTTAATTGGCAACCCAATGGGGATTTAGAATCACACAGCAGACAAAACTATGGCTGACTTATTCATAAGAGTATTTCCAAACTGATTGATTGATGTGGGTGGACTCACCCCAAATATGGGTGGTACCCTTTAATCTTAGACTGAATAAAACAAAGAAAGTAAGTAGAGGATCAGCAATTATGTCTTTGCTTCCTGACTATAGACACAATGTGCCCCATCACCTTGGGTTCCAGTTCCTATTGTTTCCTCACGTTGATTGATAATATTTTTAAATCTTGAGCTTTCTTCATAATACTTATTACTTCAAATCATAAACGCTTCCCTCCCTAAGTTGTCTTTGTCAGACATTTTGCCTCAGCCATGAAAAAAATTCATCCATTCTGGTAGATTTGAGCCCAGTTTCCAACTCCTTTTGACCACAACCTTGACATACGCCCAACATGCTACTGCTCAGAACCTCCTTTTCTGCAGCCCAAGGAAGCACTCTGTCTAGATGCCTGCCATCGCTGACCTACATTTCATTGGAAATTTTCTAGCTCTCCTTGGGTTTCCATGCTATTTGGCCATCTTTTCACTCATCTTTGTCTAACAGCTTCTTCTCGAAGATGGCTTGATGGTTGTTTGGAATCTACAGTGTGCTCCCATTCGCTAATTCTTCAAGATTGATGATTTAGTAGGCTGCCTCCCTGATCGTATGGAGGCCAGTTTATTTCTGCTCTGCCAATCTTCGTCCCATCTTTCAGTAACCAACCTCAGCCTTGTAACCCAAGATGACCAGTTCAGTGAAATATAAGATACAGTAAGATATGAATTTTTGGATACCCCAGTTTTCAATTTTCTCTTATTCAAACTATATGTTCCACTATCCTATTCAACCTAGATATTTGACATATGAGTCTTTTTTCTGTAATTTTAGCCCTTCTTTCAATTATGATAATAGATTACCATATAGAAACAGTTCTTGGAGTTTCTTTTTTTATTGGAATTTTTTATTTATTTACATTTCAAATGTTATCCCCTTTTCTGGTTTCCAGTCCATAAGCCTCCTATCCTTTCCCCCCACCCCTACTTCTATGACAGTGTTCCCCCACCCATCCACCCACCCTTTCCCACCTCCTCACCCTGACATTCCCCTACACTGGGAGGTCAAGCCCTGGCAGGACCAAGGGCTTCTCCTTCCATTGGTGCACAACAAGGCCGTTCTTTGCTACATATGCAGCTAGAGCCATGGATCTGTTCATGCATACTCTTTGGGTAGTTTAGTCCTTGGGAGCTCTGGTTGGTTAGTACTGTTGTTCTTATGGGGATTCAAACCCCTTCAGCTCCTTCAATTCTTTCTCTAACTCTTCCAATAAGGACCCCATTATCAGTTCAATGATCAGCTGAGAGAATCTGCCTCTGTATTTGTCATGTTCTGGCAGAGCCTCTTAGGAGACAACTATATCAGGTTATTGTCAGCATGCACTTCTTGGCATCAGCAATACTGTCTGGGTTTGGTGGATGTATGTATGGGCTGGATCCCCAGGTGGGGCAATCTCTGAATCTCTGAATAGCCATTCCTTCAGTCTCTGCTCCAAACATTGTCTCTGTATCTCCTTCTATGAATATTTTTGTTCCCCAATAGTGGCACTGTGGCCTCACAGTAATGATAACCAACACCCCCTGAGAATTTCCTTGGTGGCAGGTTCAAGTACTTTATTGAGACTCCTCACATAAAAAACTTAATATACCATCTCTGACTAACCCCTTTGGGAGTCTAACTCTTTTTTCCAAACATTTTACACTGAGAAACTGGCTTTGCCTTGGATCACATGAAACAAACTACTGAAATCTGACCCAAAGTACTAGAGATTCTTGTTTATTTTGTTGGGGGAGAGTGTCTTTTCTTAATTTTCTATTCGTTTTTCTTCATATGACTTCATCTAGGCCCCTTGATCAGTTGGTAGTTCCAAAACGGTCTTCTGTACATGGCTGTCAGTTGGTGATGTTTGCTGGATTTTGGAAAAAAAGGCTTGTTAACCTTCCTTGTGGTTTCTTCCATTTGTCTGTTTGGACCTCCTGGTAATCTGGGGGTGAGAGGGTCTCAAATTAGTTAGAATTTTTGCCTGGCGTCTGTGTTTCTTCAGAGTATAAAATCCCCAAATTTGAGTTAGAAATGGTATAGAATTACATCCTCTAAACTGGGATTTATGAAAAAGAGATGCAGAAGGGCAGGATTATCATTGAAGTACATTCTGTGTTCTTTGAGACATACATGGATCTCAGTGTAGTGCAGAGAAGAGAGAAAATCTTCTTGAGTAGAACCTCCTCTTCACATCCTGTGGACAATAAACTAGTTATCCCAGAGACAAAGAAGGAAGGTTGGAGACTGAATGTGTAATATTTTATACAGTCTCCCATGGAGCATGAACATCAGTCAGCAGGCACTAGGGAGCAATTGAAAGTGGTGTTTTGTTTTGTTTTTGTGTATGTGTTTTTAAAACAAAGGTATGAGACACAAATACTAAAATAATTCAAGAGAATTATAAGAATTAAGAGATGAGGATTATGCTCAGAGGGAATAGTGCTGGGAATATTTATAAGGTTGTTGAGTTATAGTTCAGGCATTAATTAGCTTTAAAGTCAGAGCCTAACAAAATTGTCCTAATAAAGAACCAAGATATAAAAATTTAGCATGAAAAGAGTGTTGTAGCATATCACATAACAAATATATAGCAACACAAGAGCTGTTTTATATGTGGTATTGTCTTGTATGATTGGATTAACAAAGAGCCCAGGTGGTCTTTATGGTTTAATTTGCTATGAAAAAAAAATCCAAGAGTGAATTTGAGGAATGACTTTCTACCTAGAGTAAATAGAGTTCTTGAGTATGTCTGTAGAACATAATGAGTTGAATATTAAGTCATTCTTACATGAGTCTCTCAGAAGAAAATATCTATCAGGTCAGAGCAACCCCTGGATATAAGTAGGTTACTTCTCATTAAGAGGGAATGTTAAAGTGTGCAACAATAATTCTGAGTATGAAAATCATCAGGGTTCATCCAATTTCTGCCACTTAACCCCTAAAACCAAAGAATCCATCATTTTGTCCTTGAAAAAGGTAAAAAAAATAATTGAGGGAACACACACACATACACACACTGGCTGGTAGAGCTTAAAGCTCTGTTTATGTCAAAGGTAGATCTAATATTTTTGTAAGCTGGAATCATCTTGCTTTTCTGGTGTTACCGATGTTGGCCTTATAACCAGTTCTCGTCTGTCTTAGAGTTTCTCTAACTCATGAATGAAGAAGTAATGTTGATTTAACATTGCCATTGGAGATCCTTTGTCTCTACTGAGCAGTATTTGAGGAATTGAACACAATGAGATCTGGGGTACCTATAGGTGCAGAGCTCATCAAAGTTCATGGGAAGCTGGGATTTCTCAAATCTGATGAACGTTTGTGCTATAGTCAGGACTTTTCACTTAGTTTGTCTGGGAAAGAGTCTCAGAATGGAGAATGTTACAAACATGAACAGACTATTCTTATAAGCAGCTACTCTAGGGAAACACTGCTTTATTCTCTTGGCTTGTGGACTCTCACTGACCATGCTAATGAGCTATGATTCCTGACTGTGAAATTTAAAAATACGCAGGTTCCATGGTTCTCTGGTGCCTACGAGGAGGTGGATGATCAGAGGAATAAGAGCTGTGTCTATGGAATCAAAGGTTATTGGCATGAAAAATGCAGGGGGCTGGACAATAGTTTTAAAAAATCTTTAGTTTTTCTAACATTAAGGTTTCTGTGGTGGACACCAGCTGGGATATTCTGGGATATTTGGTGGTGGTGACACTTGATCTAAGGATGGGAGAAGGATGAGAAGGAAGGCAAGGAAGAGGTAAATAAGAGGAGGTAGGAGAAAGGAGAAGAAGAAAAAAGAAAAAGGGAGAAGAAGAAGAAGAAGAAGAAGAAGAAGAAGAAGAAGAAGAAGAAGAAGAAGAAGAAGAAGAAGAAGAAGAAGAAGAAGAAGAAGAAGAAGAAGAAGAAGAAGAGGAGGAGGAAGAGGAAGAGGAAGAGGGAGAGGAAGAGGAAGCAGAAGAGGAGGAGAAGGAAGAAGAGGAGGAAGAAGGGACAGAGGAGGAAGAGGAGGGGTAAGAAGAGGAAGGGAGGAAGAGGGGAAGAGAAAGAAAAAAGAGGGATGAATAGGAAGAAAATGAGGAAAAGGAGGCAGGGGAAAAGGAGGAAGAGGAAGAGGAGGAGGGAGAAGAGGAGGAGGGGGAGGAGGAGGAAGAGGAGGGAGAGGAGGAGGAGCCTGAACTGTGTAGTCTGGTTTTCCCATTCTTCTGCTGGAGCACCCTAACATCACCCCTGATTTACACCCTCTCCTCAGCCGTCTATAATCAGCACTGCCACGTTTCAATGCACAGTGTCTGACCCTCGACCCACCGATTACACTTGCAAACCCAGATTCCAGTTTGGTTGTGCAGCGCTGAGTCTGGCCTTCACCTCTCAAATCTGTGCCTTAAATTCAGAACCCAGCACTTGAATCAACCCTATTCCTTTCTCAATTTCACTCCGTCTCTCCTTTCCTAGCAGCAAATAAATACAGTGTCTCAGGCCAAAACAACACTGGATCCACTCATTCTTTTCTGTTTGCCATATTAGAGAACACTCGCTCTTGCTTCAACAGCAGTTGTCTTTATGTTGATATTGCAAGCACTCAACGTAAGGAAACCTACAAATAAATGCATGTATGTGCATATTGTATACATATTTGTGTGTGTGTGTGTGTGTGTGTGTGTGTGTGTGAGAGAGAGAGAGATTGTGTTAGTGAGAAAGGGAACGGAGAGAGGGTTTATAAGCTGAAATACAGACAAAGAAAATGGTCTCTGCTGGACTTGCCAACGAGTCAGACCATCTGTCTTGATGTCGGTGGAAAACTTTTCGTCTTGAATTGCCCTCTTAAGGTTTGAATCTATTCAAATTGATCTTTCCTATGAGTGGGCACATCATTTTAGAGCCATTTCTGTGAAGATGTGCTGTTTTCATGCTTAGGGGAGCACACTGCATGCTGAGTGAGACTGAAGGAAATGCCAAATTAATTCATTATTTCCGTGGCAATGTTCTTTTTCCTGGAAAGGACTGCCTTAATCAGGCAGGTGGCTGTGTGTGCCATGGTGTGCCTGCCTCTGGAGGAAGCTTGGTAATCCTCTCCCTGGAAAATACAACTTGGTGTTTGAGGCTCTCGAATGGAATATTAGTTTACAGCCCCACTCTTGGCCACATTATGTAAACAGTAGGAGAAGAACGACAATGGAAATTACGGCTGAGAGTTGCTTTATTTAAGCCTTTCAAAATGGACATTGTTGTGCATGGCTGTGGGTTTGTTTGCAGCGCCCTGCCTGTCTGAGTGAATGGCTGCTGTTGCCAGCCAAATGCAGGCCAACAGTGGGGCCACTTCAAACCATCAGCCCAACAATGTTATCAAGCCACTGAGTCCCTGCTCGTCGTCGGTAAGCCATCATTACTCCTTATGAGCCATCGGCAGGAGAAGCCACTGCGACAAATACACTATTATGCTGCAGTTTAATGTGTGCCAATCAGCTTAATTCTAGCCCTGACATTCGTCTCAGGGACTGTTCTTTTCTACACTGGAAGACTCTGTGCCTCTTTCAGTTAAGGTTCTTAAAGTTCCTGAAAGAGTCTGTAGGCATCATGACAGTTTACCTCCAAAGAAATAGTGGGAGACTCAATCCGTGGGCTGCTTGACCTTTTTCTAGTTAAGCTCTCTGGTGTGTTTCTAAGAAATACAAACACTATGGTGTTCATGATCATGATCTTCCAGTTAGAAATCATCAGGTCTGTTATGTTAGCCATTGGGAACTAGGAGATCCTGCTAGGACATAGCTTTGACTTTTTCTTTGGGTTTTTTTGTTTGTTTGTTTGTTCTTTTTTGTTTTTAATTAGAGAGTGAAGTGAATTGTGGAGGTTGTGTTGATGGCCCCTTGACTGGAGATTTGCACATACAAACTTTCATAGGTTGTTGTTGACTCAGTCTCCACACTTTAACCCAAGATGGTGGCTGCCACTAGTCATGTAAGGCCAGTTCTGCTTCCAGTAGCATGACGTTCTGGGAGAAGAGACAGCTGAGTCCAAGGTAGTGGGAGACAACTTGCTATAAATGACTTTACTTGACAGATATTACATTTGGCAAGGTCTGGAAGTGTGCTTGAACTCTGGACTGAGAGAATCCACAGTTCAACTGTGGTTACTTAATGCATCTTGATTTTATAAAGGAAAGAAATTCACCTTGAATCTCCTCAACAAGATAGAACTTGTTAAGATAGCTCAGTCATTCTTGTGTCAAACATTTCCTGTCACTTGTATTGGAATGGTTCTTTATCTCATGCCTTCCAGATGGTTTGATGATCCACCAGGACAGCAGAAAACACACGAGTTTCTTTAACAAGATACATTAAATTCTGCTTATTTTAAGATTATGACTTTGGATTTCAGATTCTTTATGAAATGGATATTGACCACACATCAATTCTGGTACTTGGTACCAATGTCTCTACTTGGTAAAATGAAATGTCTTGTCTCTGGTAGTGTATCCAATATGTTTATTCATTTAAGTACCTATTTTTGTTTTTAAAGTCAGGTCCCTGGTGTTCTTGAAATCCAGAAATCTAGTAGCCATTGTTGTGAGGGATGAGGCAGTAGACAGAACCCTTCCAGATAGAATGGGGGGAAAAAGACAGTCTAGGTAGAGTAATATGCATTCTACATAAACATTTAAGATGGTAGACTTCCTGTCACTCCCTCCCTATGACAGAGTTGGAAGACTTTTTCTCACCTAAGAGAACCGCTCCATGGGACTAGGCTAGGGCTTTCAAATCTCTTAAGAGTGAGATGATCTGTGCTACAGCAGAAACCAGTTTCCATTTCTTTGTTTAGATTATCCAATCTCCTGCACTAACCCGAATCATCTAAAGACCTCACCCCACCCGAAATTCATGAATATTTTATTTCTGCATGTATGTGTAAATATGTGTGTGTGTGTGTGTGTGTGTGTGTGTGTGTGTGTGTGCGTGTGTTGACTGAATATGAAGAACTTGCTTTTTCTCTCTTTTGAGTCCTATAAATTGTTGGAGAGGGAAAAAAAGAAACGATCTATTTGTGCAACCCCAGACGACCTCACCTTGTTGGCATCCGTTTCACCAAATAAATCACAAACTCTTAAGAAATTCAAAACGTCCATGAGCTCCTCAAGCTGTCAAGCAGAAATGAAATGAAACAAAGAACCAGGCAGGCAGTGATGTCAGATATAAACCTATTAGAGGAAAAAAAGAGTCAGTTTTTCCTTCTCACTAGCAAAGTTCTGTGTACCAGTTCATCAATCCCTCCGGTCCTCTCCTTAACTGTACACTAGTAGATGTCCAACAGTTACTGTACTCAGCAGTGAGATGCTTCCTTAGTGTTACATCGAGTGCTAATAACCTTTAAGATACATGACCCGTGATACAGATATGGGATAGCTTCTCTTTAAAAGTGTCCAAATCCCTCCCTGCCTGTTTAAAATTTCAATCATTGAATGCTTTGACCAAAGTGTTCAACAAAGTTGAAATGCAGTTTCTCATTGCTGATGTGTACACCGTCATGCTTCTGATAGGTGTCCCTTAAGGCAATTTTAGTTTCATCAACATCATTATATGAGTTTTCATGGTATAGGAGAGCCCGTGCAATATTTGGCTCTTCTCATAGATGTGTCTTAACATACCAGCCTATGAAAGAACTGTAAAGTTTCTACTCATTGGTTCACATCAAATTACTACAAATTGATTTCGCTTAAGGCAACTCTATATTTGTCATCTCATAGGATCTATGGACCAGACATCTAGGTATAGCCTAGCTAAGTCATCTGCCTCAAGATCTCAACGCTAATAATTGTCAAAATTGATATTATGACAAGACTTGTTCTCTTAAAAGACTTATGTTTAGAAGTGAAGGGTGGTGAAGGGAGAAACATGGTACACATCAGGACAGCCATCACAATGTCAGTCAGAGCTGGGTCTCATCTGAAGGCCTAATCAGGGAAAGATCTTCCAGCTTGCTGATAGAATTCTATTTCTGCAGCTCTACTGAACTGAAGCAAATAGCAGATTCTGCTAGTACTCTGGGGAGAAGAATTACACAAAAGCAGAATTCTAAAAGGTAGAGATGGTGGGAGACCACTTTAGTGTCTACCCAACATACTCTTGGGTTTTTGGGATATTAATCTTAAAATTCCTTCTCATGTATTTACGTCTATCCCTTCTTACAGAAAAATTTCGGTTTCTTTTAAGACAGTAGTCAAAAATGATGGAAGCTTTGAAAAAACACAATCATGAAGCTGTAATTGCACTGTTCATAGTAGAAAATATATTTAAATCAAATACTACCAAGGAAAATAGTTGCAAGGTATCCATTTAGCTGCCAATTTATTTTCATTCCCATCAATTGTTGAAATGTTCCCAGGACCTAATTAATGTGGAGAAGACCACCAATTAATATTATGGCAGGATTGTTCTTTTAAGAGATTTATATTTGGAGGTGGGATGGGGTGGTGAGACAGGAACACAGCACACACCATTGTGACAGAATAAAATAAAAAAAGTTTTATAATGAAGTGCTAAATGCATTTAATAACATCCTCAACTCTGACACAGAAGAGAAAGATCAATGCTGCCTGAGATGACTAAAAGCTTTCTCCAGGAAGTTGAGTTTCCAAGAAGCATGGTGTTTCAATAAGAAGTGAGGGACGAGATACAAAAAGCAAATAAAAGGAAGGCACAACATACCCAAGACTCATAAAAATGGCGGGCATTAGGAAGTGCATGGAGGGCAGAGAGGGCTATAAAGAATAAAGTCAGTAGGAGGTTGCTTTCTGAAGGGTACTGAATGGTGAAGAAAATTGTAACTTATTGGACAATGGATAATCTTTAGTCTTTAGTGGAGAAAAAAAGGTGGCATTGAGGGAAACAAAGGTATGTGCATAATATTAAAAATGGGAATGAAAGAGAATGGATTTGGAGGTTCTATCAATAGTAGTGCATTGGACCAATACTTGTGATAAAGAACTGGCATGTGTGTGTGTGTGTGTGTGTGTGTGTGTGTGTGTGTGTGTGTGTGTGTGTGTAGAGAGGCTACTCTGGTGCCCTGCTCTATCATTCAATGCCTTATTTACTTAAGAAGACCCAGCAGACCTCATTCTCTCATTCCTACTCCACTTACAGAACTTGAGCAAGAAGCATGTATGCCCATACATAGATTTTTAGGTATATGCTGGAGATCTGATGTCATGTTTTTGTGGTTGTACACCAAACACATTTCCTCAACCCTCAAGCTAGCAATGGAACAAATCATGTGGTTTTTCCTGCCATTGGCAATCTTTCATCTCCGTTTAAAATGTATTCCAATGGGATAGCCAATGGCACCTGGATCTGTTATCTATGCAAAAGATTCTGCCTCTTGACTTTGAATGTTTGATTCCTGGGATATTTTCTTATTAAATATCTCAAAAGCCCAAGAACTTTTTTTTTTCTTTCAGAGCTGGGGACCGAACCCAGGGCCTTGCACTTGCTAGGCAAGCGCTCTACCACTGAGCTAAATCCCCAACCCCGCCCAAGAACTTTTGATTCTTCATCTATTAAAACAGAGACCCAAAAGAGACCTTTATGTTGCTTTAATGTATGTTATTGCACACAAAGCTTTTAAAGGTACATCCATAGATACAAGCTATGTTATATTTAGTAGGTTCACTGTTTTCATTTTAAATTATGTATGAGTATCTGTGTGGAGCCTTGCTTATAATTTCAGGTGCCCATGCAGGCCTGAGAGGGCAAATGATCACCTGGAGGTGGGTCACACTCAGTCATAAGCTGCTCACAACTGAGTGAGTGATGGGAACCAAGCTTGGGTCCTCTGTCAGTGCAATATGTGCTGCTAGACACTGAGCCAGCTTTTCAGCATCTTCAGTCGATTTTCTGAAAACAAAGCAGACAAAACAATTAAACAAACAAACAAACAAACTAACTAACTAAAGGTTTGGTGTAGAAGAGCCATAGCCAAGGTACTAGATGTAAACAGCTCAAGAGCTAATCATTAATGAAATACCCAGATGACTATGGGCTAATCTAGAACCAAATATTTCTCAAATCATTGATGACAGAACTGTGTGTGTGTGTGTGTGTGTGTGTGTGTGTATGTGTATGAGTGTGTGTGTGTATGTGAGTGAGTGTGTGTGTGTGTGGTGTGTGTGTGTGTGTGCACATGTGTGTGTGAATATATGGCATTTAGTATATAAGGGTCTGGAGTTTGTTGGGATGGGGGTAGAAATGCATGTGGTATATGTGTGAATATGTATGTTACTATAAGGGGATCATGTGTGCATGGGAGATGGGGATATATACATGCACATGGTGTGTATGTCTTAATATTTGATCCCTAGTTAGTAGAACTGTTTGGGAAGGATTAGGAGGAGTGAAATTTGAGATTTCAAAAGACATGTGCCTATATCAGTGAGTCTCTCTCTCTCTCTCTCTCTCTCTCTCTCTCTGCTTTCTACTTGTGAATCAAGGTGTAGGCAAGCACTCAGTCACTGCTTAAGATGTTCCTGCTACTATTCTTGTATTCTACCATCATGGACATTAAAACTCCAAGCTCACTTAAACATATTCTTTTATAAGTTGCCTTGGACATGGTGTTTTCTCACAACAATAAAAAAAAGTAAGACAGGTATTTTTTAAAAATTTGATGGAGGAGCTAGAGACATGGCTAAGAGCCGTCAGAGCTCTTGTAGAGGACATGGGTTCAATTTCCAGAATCTGGATCAGGTTCACAACCACTTGTAACTCCAGTTCCAATGCATCCAACAGCCTCTTCTAGCATCAGTGGGCTTCTGCACACATGCGGTCCACATACACGTACACATATATATGCAAAAACACATACATGCACACATATACACATGAAATAAAAACAAATTTATGTTTAGAAACAACATTGATTGACCAATACTTCAGAATTCCCTGATTATTAGTTCTACAAAGCAAAGAGGAGCAGTTAAAGGAGGCGGTGATTAGCAGTTTGCTGTTGGCCTGAATAATTCTACTAACCTACTTTATTAAACATGATATTACCTGCCCGTGTCATTTAAAAGGTGCTATTTTGTTCTATAAGGTTAATACTGTAGTAGAATACATACATGCCATATATATACATGGCATACCATATGTGTGCTTCATTTGCAAGACTCTAACATGATTTAGATCACTTGTCTTTTTCTATATGTCTACTTGCAGAAAGGAAAAGAGGAGATGAGAAGGAAAGGATGTGTGTACTAAACTATGTTTCTACTTTCTAAATCCCAAACAAAAACTTCATAATGCTATCTAACAAGGTCTACAAAATTTTCCCTATGAAGCCCATTATCATATTATAAAGCACATTATCGATAGCAATTGGAATTCGGTTTTTCTCCTCATTTAGTTTTAACTATATAGATCTACAGTGTTTTAAAAACTGGAACTCCTAAGGTAGTGCTCCTATCATAATTTTGGTTGGGCTGTAAGCCAATGGGGTTTTCAAACACAGTCAACATGGTTAAATTCATAGCAAAGGACAAAGTTATCAGTGAAGAGTAGGTATTTGAATGTTTGTTGTAAAGGCCAAGAATGTCGTTTTCTAGGAACACCTTGTTTCAGCTCTTCTTGGCTGTTCAGATTAATTAAAATACCTGTAAGAGGACATCCCTGATACACAGCAAGAAGACACCAACAAACGATGGCTCTTAGGCTGCATTGAGTATATGTCTTTGTAACTGTGAGTACAAAACTGAGACCAGAAGTTCTGCTACTGTATTCAGACATACTGGTTGAGAGGGCTGAGAAGACACAATCGATGTTCTCTCCAAGACACTGATCATAGATTATCACTCACATGATTTCACATGAAGACTTTCAAAAAGCATGCTTGTCTCTAGAGTCCAGGGCTGTGCCTTTACAAGCTACGTGATCATGCGTTGTCAAGTATCATGGGATTAGTGTATCATATTTATTTGCTCTCAATGTGAACTCTCCTTAACTCTCCTAAGTCCCTGTGATTTTTATTGAGGCAATTAATAGAATAAATTGTTTATCATCATCCTCTAGCCTAACATTTCTTAAATATAACATTCCTAGCCATTTTGCACTAATTAAAATTTCACCTGAATGCGACACCCTGATATATTGCTTTCAAGGATTTATTTTTTTAAATCTTGCAATGTTACCTCTGTAAAATTTCCCTGGATCTCCCAGTCAGACTGGATGGAATCACTGGCTTTTCCCATGGTTATCTGCCCCTGTCACATGAATGCTATTTCATTATTTAGATGTTGGATGCAGAGCACAGGTGCTATATATTAATCACCACTGTGTTCCTCTCACTGAGCATAGCATCTGGATCATAAATCATCGTTGAGTTGAACTGAATAGGCACACACAAAAGATAACCTTGCCAAAAATAAGAGAGAAGGGCTACCATCTTCACACGTAGGTAGAGAGCAGTATTAAGTGAAACCTCTTTGTGGTTTCAACTACAGTTGTTGAAAAAAGAGAGACTTTTCTTGCTTTTTTGGGAAACACTTATCAGGAACACAAATAGGTACCCGCATCCAAAAGCTTTAGAAAAGCTAAAACATTTAAAATATATTTAGTGGCTTGTAAATATTTATTTTTTTTAAGCATAGAAAGAAAGAAGTTGAATCTGAATGTGTGTGCTGGGAAATGCAGAATTTGCCCCTGTGACAACCCGCTATGAATGTTAACAATATTTGAAATATTTTGTTGCTAATTAGCCAATTTGATATTTGCCTGCCGCCTTAAGGGAATTTACAATGACCTATTAACAATTTAACACTAGGCCAATTATGCAAAGCTTTTAGCTTCCTGGAAATGCTGAAGTGTGTGCTGGTAGGAAGTGATGACCTCATACATGGGTAACTAGCTGCTAACCAAACGGCTCTCCACTTTTACTTAGGAAATCTCTTTCCTAGAACTGCAATTCTATGGTTCATTGAACACTCATAGTCAACCCTTCCATGTTGCTGGTAGGAGAAGTGATAAGGGTGTTGGGGTCAGGTCCTGTTTGACAGATTTTTTCAGGAGTGACACATATGAACACACACGCACACACAAACACACACAATGTACTTAACGATGTAGGGAATTCATGACAGATTGAAGTACAAATACCCCAAAGCTTAACTTGGTGAGCCAAAGACTTTTATTCGGGTTACTTACAAGATATGGCTGAGGGTTTACTAACAGGAACAAAAAGGACTCTGAGACAGATGCCTCACCACAGCCTACTGCAGAATGCTCACAAAGACTGGGAACCTGGAGTACACTGCAGCCTCCAGGTAATTCAACAGGTTGTAGAGTGTGCTTGGCAGCACATGAGAGCTTGCTGGTATCTGCTAATCCCACATAATGCAGGAAGAGTGATTTCTGTTCACTGTACCAGAAATTTCCTTGAGACTGTCAAGATTTGAAGAGCTGCCACTTTTTAAAATTTTAAAATTATGATTAGCTTATTTTTGCTATTATCAAGGTAGCATGTGAGCAGTTTGGATAATTCCATAGCATTCTTTCCATACACCAAGACACCATTATCCCTGAGTTCTTTTCATTCGATAGATGAAATAGATAAAGCAGAATAAGGTGTCTTTCCAGGTCTCTCAGTTGATCTGAGCCTCTTCCAGGCAACTTAGCTCGTTTTTTGTTTCCCTGCAGAAGTGTAGCAGGTTTCTGCTTCTTCATGGTGGGTGGGCTTGTTTGACAGTCTTCTTTGTAGCTTCGATTGTCTGAATGCATGACTGTCAGCAGTCCTTATTACATCTGTACTCTTGTGGAGGGAGGGGCCTGATGGGTCTCATCAATTTCAGGGACTTCCTGAAGCTATTTGGAGTTGTTTACCTCCCATCATAATGGGGCATTCCTACAGAATAAAGTGTTTGCAACCCTTTAGAAAATCCCATTGTTTTACCTCCTTGTAAACATCCTGTCCTAAAATATCCTGTTGTTTTACTTCTCTTTACATTCTGTGTATTGGGAAGGTTCCTTGCAAGATTGAAGGCTTATAAGAGGAAACTCCATTACAACCTGACACTGGGACAGAAGAGGTGAACTGCATCTCTTTCTTTTCTCAATGCCCATGTCACCTAGGCTAACATGCCAACTCAAGAAGCCCAGGTTCTTTCTTTAGTTCTTAAAAATTCGGGGTTGGGGATTTAGCTCAGTGGTAGAGCGCTTGCCTAGGAAGCGCAAGGCCCTGGGTTCGGTCCCCAGCTCCGAAAAAAAGAACCAAGAAAAAAAAAATTCTACTCCTATTTGAGTTTTGTCAAATTGTCAAAGAGACAGAAAATGGGGTACAAACAAATACATTGTTTGGTCTTAGAAGCTTTGTATTGGTTTGTTTAAACCATTACAAAGTAATAGCATAGATTGATGAATTATAAACACCTGAATTTTATTGCAATTCTAGATGCCCAGGTTCAAGGTCAGAGTACTGACAGACACATTGTCTGGCCTTACCCTTGTCTTGGTTTATAGATGACATCTTCTTTTAAGTTCTCATATACTGTTATTCTGACAACACTTTTTATAAAGACACTAGTTCATGAGGACTTTATTCTGGTGACATGAGAACTTCCCAAAGAACTACCTCTTAACACCATCAGAGTTCTGATGCCAGCATATGGATTTGGGGAATACTATCAGCCTATGGCAGGATATGAATGTCAGCCTTTTCATTGCTTCTTCCTGTCACTTGCGCGTTCCCAGGTCTTCCCCACCATCACCTTGTTTTCCCTTTTTCTTTATAAAGAAGGCTCTAGAGACATCCAGAGCTACTCACGAAACACTTCCCACTCCCACTAAGTAAATCTCTTCCTCAGAACTTAATTCTGTGGTTCAGTGAACGTTTACACACATCTCTTCCAAGAGTTGCCAATGTCCACTGGAAGGACGCTTGTCAGCTCTTCCCAATCTAGTGTAAAGAAAAAAGTCTGAATTGAATTGTCATGTAACTTAAAAATCCAAGTTGTAGTTTAGCCACTAAGTAAGAAGTGACAGGTCTCCAGGCCCTGACTCAGCAACTCCTTAAGCCTTATCCGTGGTAGACATCACTAATCAAATCAATAATGTGGGATGTTTTTATTTGGCCCAACTCAGTTTTAAAGTAATCCAGACAACCAACTCTGACTTGGCATTTAAGACAAACTCTGCTTTTCTAAATTCCTTTTCTTTTCTCGATAAAATATAAATGTTAATGGGGTAGTAAAGTCGGCAGATAAAATTCAGAATGCCCAATTTAATTTGAATTTCAAATAAATAAAATTTTCAGTATAAGCAGTTCTCATACCATATCTGGGGCATACTAAACTAAAAACATCATTGTTGTCTATGTGAAATTCACATTTGACTAGTTACTTATTAAATCCAGTAACTTGGGTTTGAGAGAGTTTATTCAAGTTACAAAGGTTGAAAAAGCAAATAGTCGAGTGCCAGCCAATAATAAATGTTTTTTCATTCAGTTCATTCACCTATTTAAAGCTTTAACTTTTAGGGGCATTATAAAAAGTTCTGGTTTCAGACTTTTCCCCTCATGTATTAGTGGTAAAAATAATTTCCGAAGGTCTAAAGCTATATTTTAACACCTATACAATCCTATTTGTGTAGACTATTGATTCATACCATTTTTATTGTGCCTAATTATAGAACATCAAATTGTTTTGCTTCATCTATTTCTACTATCTAATGAAAAGATCTCAGGAATAATGGTGTCTTGGTATATGGAAAGAATGCCATAGAATTATCCAAACTCTTCATAACAGGCTACCTTGATAATAGCAAAACTAATTGTAATTTTAAATTAAAAAAATGGCAGCTATTCAAATCTTGACAGTTTGGAGGAAATTTCTGATACAGTGAAGAGAAACCACCCCTCCTGCACTATGCGGCATTAGCAGATACCTGCAAACTCTCATGTGTAGTGGAAATGTTTGTCCCTGCCAAGCACACTATGTGCCAGACTTCTTGGAAAAATAGAAAATCACATTCTCCACTATATTCTAGGAGATGGCTAGACAGGAACCATTAACAACTTCTTTAGGGATTTGCTAGAAAATCAACCTTGGTTGTTTATATAAAATGAAGTCTGTGGAGCTACATGCAACTTATATTAAAGGACACAAACAGACTTGCAATTATAGGTCAGTTGGACGGTCATCAGATGCCCCTCAGGTGCTTCAGTCTCTCATGTATCCCATATTGGCTTCAGAATTGATTGGTAGTCAAGAATAATTTTGAAATAGTTTTTCCTCCTGCCTCCTTCTCTCAAGCTTCGTTCGGGATTACAAAAAGCGTACCAGTATGGTTACCTCAGTCAATGTTTTAATGTAAAGATGAGCCTTCTAATTATATCATTATGCATGGCAAAAATATGAATCGACAAATACACTTCTGAGACCTAAAACATATTATAAAGTCATACAATGTTATCTATTGTCTTTCGTGTTAATTATAACATTCCAGTGGCTGGATTAGTGGTAGCTTTATTCTGAAAGAGTTTATGTTGCGAATGTAGCTAGCACTGGATTTTGTCATAGGTTGACCAGTTGTAGTACAGTCAAGATGGATACTCCTTTAGTTTTTCTTCCTGCTCTCCAAGAGTCTTCTCAATAAGGGTCCTGTAATTATGTTGGGAGGCATGACTGTTGACTGATCCCCCTGCAGATTGCTCATTAACATGCCATCTGAACAATTTAATAACCTTTTTAATTAATCTGAAATTGGCATGTCCCTCTTCAGGCTACAGTGCAGCTTTAGCAAGAGTTGGTCTCTTGGTAGTTCTCGATTTAGCTCATTATTTGAAACCTAAATCTGCCCAGGCTAATGAGCATGACCGATTCCTCTTTCCCAGACCATGTAGGAGTCTCCATCTGCACTCGTTGAAGGATGAGACGAACAGATGTCTTCGGGTGTTATTCTGGTTCTTGGCTTTTTAAAGAAGTGCCCATCAGTCTAAAGATGAAAGAAAATTATTTATAGAGTGATGGAAAGTAACTTTTGCTCCCAATCCTTCTCATAGTATGATGACTATGATTATTTTCTTTTTGCTCTCCTTTTGATGTTTTGCGACTTCTGTTCTCAACTAATTTTTCACACACTTTGGTGCTGGATGTAATGTGAGATAAATTAATGGGTTTTGATAGTTTCGGTTCTATGAACTCTTACTAATTCTGAGAAAAGTAACTACCTAAGTGGAGTTTGAGTTTTTTTTAACTTTGGTTTTGATTCTGAGACAAGGTCTCAAATATCCGAAGCTGGATTCAAACTCATGAACTCACTGTCTAGTTAAAGAATGACCTTGACTTCCTGATCCTGGGGTTTGGATTAAGGATTATAGAACACTATGCCAAGGTAGTTTAAGTGATTTTAAGTATTAATTGAAATCTGGGTTGGCACTTGTATTTATTTTTCTTTTAATTTGAATGCTAAAACCAGAGGGCATTCTTTTTTCTTTCTTTTTTAACTTGGAGAAAGATTATGGAGGGGGGGTATGAGAGAGAGAGAGAGAGAGAGAGAGAGAGAGAGAGAGAGAGAGAGAGAGGAAGAGGAGGAGGAGGAGAAGGAGGAGGAAGAGGAGGCAGAGAAGGAGGAAGAGGAGGAGGAGGAAGAGGAGGAGGAAGAGGAGGCAGAGAAGGAGGAAGAGGAGGAGGAGGAGGAGGGGAGGGGGAGGGGAGGAGGAGAGACCTGGCCACTTTTTCCCACACTTGAACTACTTCCCACCCATCAAAGAGAAGCTGTACTTCTCACAATGTACCCTCTTAGCCATTTCATTCTTATGACTCATTGGAGTTCCAGCCAACATAATGCCCTGGTTTCCTTCCCCCAAGGGCAAATGTAGATGTACTTGACAGAAGGAGCTTAGCTGATAAAGACAAAAAAGCCCTCTCTGGTGGGACTGGGAAGTGGGCTCAGCACTCTTTGTAAACTGACCCTCACTGGAGCTTGGATTTCCCATTTTTGGATTATCCAACTTGTATTCTACTAAGACTGCATAGCTGGCACTTGACAACTGTAAAGAAGAAACCTGTTCTTAACATAACCAGGGTTGTCACAGGCCAACAGACAGCCTGTGTTTTACAACAGCTTCAAGTTAAGAAGCATTTCTTTCAGCTCTGCTCCAAGTGTTGGGGCTTCATTAATATGGATGAAGGGCTCAGTCCCACTATAGGGCTTCCTGTAAAAGTTGCTGTGGAGTGGATCTCTCTTCTTTTGGTGAATTCTTCTGTTTTGTCTTAAATGGAGGGTGAGCCATGTAACAGAAAAAAGTACTTATAAGGGTCCATTGTAGAAAAGACAATTAGAAAAGTTTCTTTACATACAGTTTTAATTAGGAAATGCAAGATTAAAAGGAAACAATATCTGTAACCTATTCCTAAATATGGCAACCTCAAAAAATACAGGAAAGGGTAGCCAAGAAACATTGAAGAAACATCCACGACAATCTATGGACATTAAATTGCTGCTAAAAAGCTTGTCCTTGGATAAGGAGTTTCATCTTCCTGGCACAAGTGTACACCGCATATATTAGAGATTGGGTTGTTGAAGAAGCAGCTGTGATAAAGGGTGTGATTTCTAAGAAATATACATTTCTTCTTTCCCTTTTCAAGGCTTAGCAAAAGATGGAAAAGAAGCCCAAGGCAGAATGTGTACCATGAACCTTCAGGCTCTTACCCAAGGGTTCCTACATGGAGACATTAGCTAATTGTTGCTGGTGAGTTCTGTTCATTTCTGTCTCTGTGAATTGTTACCTTCTTATGGTTTATAGTTATGGTTTGTGGTATGTATGCGTGGAGGTAGCAGTTAGGAGTACACTTGGTAAAATACCAAGATCGTTCATTTTGACTTTTACCCCTATTGATATAAGCAGAGGCCCCTCTTGGACAGGCTCTGCTCTGCTGAAGGTTCTTCTGCCATTTTTCTTAAAGGGAGAACAGCAAAGATGCAAATTTCCCAGGCTTCTCTGGGTGACAAAGAGGCCATCAGGGGCCTGAGAAGGGTCCTGGAAACTGGGTGACATTGGGACACTTGGTCCTGCAGGAGGGGCCCTAGGCAAACCACATCCTTCAGGTCCTTTCTTCTGCCCTTTGTTAGTAGATTTATTTGGCTTGTTGAGTACTAAGAAAACACTCTGGGGTTTGGTGGCCTCCTAGCTTGGAGGGCAGCTTTTCAAAGCCAAACTCCAAGTATCTTGGGCTCTCCACTTGTCAGAAATAAAGAAAAATAACATCTTTGCTCAAAGTGTCATGAATAAGGACACCAGCTACACAGTGGCTGAGCCAGTCCTCTGCACTCTCTTTGCTTCTCCTCTTCACCCTTACTCTGCCTCCTCTGTCAGCCCAGTCCCTCCTGAACTTGGACTGTACTTTCTGGCAGATGTTTGCCGGGAGCTACCAAAATACGAGTCACTTTGCCTGGGCTCTGAGTCCTTTGTTGGAAGAGTTTTAGGCTCTGGAAGAAACAGACCTTTGGGATGTCAAAGATCTAGGTTCTAATTCCTTCCCTGGTGGCACCATCACTCTGGGCAAACCATTCTCCCCTCTAGGGACCCCAGTTACTGCCTTTGTAAAGTGAGGGGGCTGGGCAAGTGAGTCTACTATGAAACCCCCCTCCTGCCCTGGCAGTCTCAAACCCTGGAGCTCTAATTGCTTCATTAAAACACTAGGGAATGCCTTGCTACCGTTTGTCCTCCCGGCTCCCTTCTTGCTACTCCCCACTGGGCTCTGCCTCCAAGGAAACAAAAGCAGCTGCTCTCTCCTCTGGGGTTTTCTGGGAATCCAGGGCTCCTCTTGACAGCATATGTGCACAGGCTTTCTCTGTCTGTCTCTCTCTCTCTCTGGGGCTGAGGGTCTGGGGAAGGTGGGTGGTGCTGTTTTTTTCCCCCTGGCCTGGCTCTTATTTTTCTGCTTTCTTTGCTAGCATAGCTGGCCTCTCGCCCAAGCGAGATTCAAATTGTATTCATTGTTCTCCATCTTGCACACAGACTTGGGGAATAAGCCTTGCAACAAAACAAAACAAAACAAAAACAACACACACACACACACACACACACACACACACACACACACACACTCGCACACACGCACTCGAACATGCACAAGCACACGTGCACATACACATTCTGCTTCTGCTGCAGATAAAGTGCTAGAAAACCAGGTGAAGCAGAAGTAGCTTAGATGCAAACAGCAGGGAGTGGACTAGAGAAGGGGGATCCCCTATAACTGATCTCAGAGAAAGAGATCCACTGCTCCCCTTAAAGTTGACCCTTCCGTACCCACTATGTTTTAGGGATTACAAACAAAGGGAATCAATGATATAGTTGAACATTTAGATGAAGGTCCAGCTTGTGATTAGCTTATAGAACTCTTGATACACATAGAAGTAGGATGTATTTTTAAGGTCAGAAAAGATTGTGTTTTCATCAGGGCAGGTGCAGAACTGGGCCAGAAGAGAGACCTGAGATGTGAGGTTAAGTGTGGTAAGAACTCAGATCTAGCTAGCAACCAAAGACTCCAACAGGATATCAGAAAGACTGAACATGGTGGCAGCCGTAGGACATGTCAAGCAAATTTGCTAAGGTGATGGCACGTTGGGTATAGAGCCTATCAAGGCAGACTGGTTCCGGGAGAAGCTTCTGATCTCAGAGATGAGCAACTTCTCTCTGTCCTTCTTAGCTTCTTGGTGGCATGTGGGTGGTTGTTGGTGACAGAACTGTGATCAAATGTGGACCTTTGTAGGAAATAGCTCTTCCTGGCTTCAGGCACGTCACGTGAGCTTGAAGAGCATGTTCAAATATAAGATCTGCCAACTTAGTACCTATTGCCTTAGGTCTTATTTTTTTCATCTTTTAATTGGCTATGGTAACAGCAGATACCTCTCATGGGGTGGTTGTGGGCATTAAAAGTACCCATAGTATGTCTAAATGCCTTGGAGAGATCAATAAGTGCCAAATGCTGTTGATTAATTTTAGAAGTTTTTAGTTAGGACTTTTACAAGAGTCAGTAGAAAGACACCCCCCCCCCCAATATTTTAGCATATACCACTGTCAACTCTCTGGAGGAGAGGACTCGTTAAAGAGACAATGAGGATCCATCCCCTGACTTTGTGACTTACTGGATGAGAGATAGGACTATGAAAGATGAGTGACTATAAAATATATCATTCTATATGCAAGACACATGCACATGTGAGATCATGATATAACAAATGCCTACACTTTGCACACATGTACATGGCGGTAGACAAGGCCACAAGGCAGAGTCTATCACACCAAATAAGACTCCAAAAGATGGAAAGCCTGTGGCAGGAGGCACAGATACTTCCCAGCTTTCCGGGTGGTCTACAGTGCCTGAATGTTTTGTCATGAGTGGTGGTGACAGCATGCCAACTTGGGTTCTACACACACACACACACACACACACACACACACACACACACACACGCAGACACGCACACTCTGGTGGATTGGATTGTTCTTAAGACATAAGCATGTTTGAAGCTTCTGATCTCAGAGATGAGCAACTTCTCTCTGTCCATACTCACTTCCATTAGAGCAACACACCCTTCCCTCTTTCATTTGTTTGCTTGGGCCAATTGAATATTGCTACACATGACAACTTCAAGTTACCAGGTCAGCCAGATCCCTCTGTTAGTGTTAGAAGAATCCGGTCTAAACGAGCATGACTTGCTGTCTCTGGTAGAATGCAGCACACTTGGCCTTCAGCTGAGTGGGGCCTGTGGGGTCTATGTCCCATCAGGCAGTCTCTAGTTGAGCCTGATTATGAACGAGCTCGCCAACTTCCCCAGAGTTTGGTCACCCAAGATAGGGCTGCTGATATCCCACAAGCCTAGAATCCTAGTGACCTCGGCACTTATTGGGAATGTATGGCCCTTGGATTAGGGCATGATTTGAGTCCCATCTTGCCAAATTCTGAGTTTAATGTGCAGGTGCCCAGGAAGTTTTCTAAAGACTTCTTTAGCTGATTACGATATTCAGCTAGACTTAGAACTCACCTATCTTGTCTAAGTCCGCCTTCTTCTAGATGGAAAAACTAAGACCTGGAGAAAAAATGGACATCCCCAGAGTCTCAGGACATGTTAGGTTTAGTGTCAGCATTTTTAATACATCAGATTAATACTCTTTGTACCCTATTATGTGATTCCTATTAAAAATGAGTATGGAAAAAGAAATTCTTTCCATCTCCATAGCTTACGATGGCCAGGAAAGAGTCTTTAAAACCCATAGTGCTACCAATCCTTGGAGACCCACTGATGAAAAGAAATATGCAGTGAAAAGAGTATATTGACTTTGGTTGTAATTGCATTTGCTGTGCCAAATCACTCAGCTCAGGGTAAAAACACGGTCACTAGATCATGCACTTTAGAACGAATTTAAAGTATGATATTCCTTTTCAACTTGGGAAAGTTTATGCAATTCCTAGGCAATTATTTCTCCGTAAGAATGAAAGCAAAAGGGGATCTTTCATCCCCTTCCTCTTGCCACTGCTCCTCCTCATTAGTGATATCCTTCCTCTCGAGCTGCGGTAATACCCTCAAAGGACAGAATCTATTACAGCCCAAGTTCGTCTCGCAGACCTGACAGCAATACAGAGTGGCAAACGGAAATGTCTGTCTCTATTCAGACCCAGACACTGAGTCACATTTATTGAGCAGCTGCTATGTGCCCCGCACTATGTGGACTACTCCCACCCCCACCATCTTATTAAATGGACAGGAATTGACAAGGAGTGGGCAGAAATCGGTGGGCTGTGTGGAAGGGAGGTGGGGAGGGGGAGGGGGGGGGGGAGGGGGAGGAAAAGTCTTTGACAGCTTGAGGCTGTTTGAGCCACATCCTGTGACATTTCTCTATTTGCCCAGGCTGTCCTGCTTAATTGCCCCCAGCTGTGAAGCGGTAAAGACTGTCTTTTTTTTTTTTTTTTTGCCATTTCACCCTCTAGCCAAAACATCACCTTTCCACACTCTGTTTGCTCTTCCAGAGACAGTTTAAGCAAGTAAAGCCAGACAGGGTGCTAAATGTTCTCTCCAGAAGCAGCAGGGACAGGCCTCTTGGCTCAAGGCCCCCGTTGTTTCCCACTGGGTCTTTACAACATAATTTTGGCATTGCTCCCCATTGGCATTTCTGCCCCATGTGATTTCTCTTCCCCAGCTTGGCTTTTTACATGAGGCACCCAGGGCTCCAGCTTCAGAGGGCGAGTCATTCCTGTTACTTTCCCTGCAGTGTACCTGCCCTGGCCTTGATGTAGGGGATGGTGTGGGCTGAACTGGTACAGCTCCTGTTATCACCATCCCTTGCCTCTTCCTCTCCTGTTTTTCATTTTGAATGAGTCCGCACGTACTTGTGCGCACACAACCCACAGGACCCCACACACTGGTAATACCTGCTAGATCCTTCTGCTTCCCCAGGTGTAGGAAATCTATGCCTTCCTGTTCAGGTGGGTGCAAGTACTAAGGAGTAATGGGGAGCTTCGGAAACCAGAGAGGGTACACTGGGTCCAATGGGCTATCACCTAGCGATGCTGATGGGTGGGCTGGCAGTGACCTGTCTTCTGCATTTTTGGAAGCTATAAACCCATCCTTTATAAGTAATCTCTAGACTTCTTTAAGGTATAGAAATAAGACAAACACAGATAAGGAGTAGGAAGAGGAGGAGCAGGACGAAAAGGAAGAAGTAATTGAAAGCACTTTTCTGCACCGAATAAGAAAGAGTCTACTGTCCCATTTGCTTATTCAAATAGAGCCAAACCTGAGATGCTGTTTGGTCCTCGCCTCTCCCCCAAGCCATCTTTACTTTTCTTGACCTTTGTGCTCTTTCTCACTAAAGCCTCTTGTACAGAGGTGACAATGTGGTTGTGAGCAAAAGGGGTCGGAGCATCAGTGTGTAAAGCTAGCTGCCAGATGTGCAACCTCTGCAACCTTGGACAAAGGGACTCAGCTCTTTAGACTCTTAATTCCTCATCCCATAACGGAGAAGACACACGTTGTTGACTTCGCAGGCAGATGAGTGGTTTGCTTCTTATCCCTTCGGCACAGTGACTGGCACAGAGGAAGTTGCCAGCAGAGGTCAGCTCTCACTACTCCCATTCTGCAAGCCTTCATCATCACCTAGCCTGGATTCTAAAGCCAGCTTTCTGGATTAGCATTTTGAGTCTCACTTTCTACCCATGTAACCTGAGGCTATGTGTGGCCATGACCTCCGGAACTTCATTTTCCCATATGTACAATGAAAATAAGGCCAAGCGAGTTTCTCCGAAGAAAATGGGAGCCAATAATCTCAAATTCTAGGACAGTGTCTGACAGAGTGCCTAATACTTGTCTTATTGTCAGCAAGATGCCTCTGATTATGATAACATTCATAACAAATGCAATGAACAGAGGAAGTTTTTATTCGTTGCTTCCAATATATTATTTCTATCGGTATCAGGTTCCCACACACTCTACTCCTAAGGATAAATCGTATTTCAGTTTGCTTTCGTTAATAAAGTTTTATTGGGTTTTCAATGCACCCATTTGATTATGTCTTCCTTTTGTGCTTCCACGGTAGATGAGTCAGGCCCGCCAAGCTTAACTTTACTTTGTGATTGTTACCAGAAAAGTTTGCTCAGTCCAGGTATATACTGCTAGATAACAAGCTTGCCCTGGGTAGATGTGTGTCACATTATTTATAATCCTCCAGATATCTAAGAAATGAATATAAAAGTTATAATTGCAGTAAGCATAAAGTCATGTGATCCAATTATTCTGTCTAAAAAAATAATTCTTTTAGGGTAAATGCACTGTTTTGCTATGGTCATCTTTAAAATATCCCCCAGATCTGCTGTTTAAAACAACAGTCATTTATTTTCATGCATGGGTTTGTTGGGGAGCTGGGCGACCCCAGCTCATAGCACTCAAATTCTTCTCAGGGTCTGCGGCTCTTGTTTAAGCACCAGACATGAACAGGGAACAACCAGCATGTTAGCATGGGTCTGGAACAATTGACAAGGCCATTAAAGCTTTGATTGAACCAAAGAAAGCCACATGGTTAGGGGCAACATAGAGAAAGGGAATTACACTCTGACCACCATGATGCCATGACAAGAAGAAGAATGAGTTTGGGCCAGTGAAGTATGTGTAATACCTGGTGTCTGCTCTTAGTGAATTGTATTATAATTATCAGCATCAAGTCGCTTTCTTCCAACATTTTATGTGTATCTGTGTTTCTTTGCACAGCATAGCCGCATCTTTTATTGAAGTGTCAAGGGTACATCTTAGATCCAGTAATTTGTCTCCCCATTTGTTAGAACAGACAAGTGCGTGATACCTAGTATTTATTGGGCACCTACTAATTTTCAGGTACGATACCTGGTGTTTTCTAGTTCACTTCTGAACATTTTCAACTAGCCCTCTAGGTAGATATTATTTTACCTATTAATCCTATTTCCACTTTGGAAAAATGAGAATTGGAGAGAATCCCCAGAATTACATCACTTGAAAATGGCAGTTCTTGACCCAACACCACACACCATGTTGTCATTTGCACCGGCTAGTGTGACATTTTAAAATGGGAAGGGTGGATTGTGGGAGGAAAGCCAATAGGGAGTTGATAAAAGCAATGAGCTTGGAAATGTTCTGTGGCTCATTTGGGGGTCCTGGAGGCTCAATGGATGTACTATACCCGGCAGATACTGCATTCAAAGTGAGAACTTGCCAGCTTTCTGTTTTTCTTTTTTGTTTTTTGTTTTTCCCCAAAGACTTCTCATCTTCAGCCATATCTTTTCTCCTCCCTTCAGCCATATGTAAGGGCACCTATATAGTGCTTCTTGTATGGTCGGATTTAGTATGGCACAGTTCAAGAATCCTTAACATTAAACTTCCCATGTTTAAATTACTACGTGATTTCTGTCTGCTAATTCAGCCCAGAATGATACATACATTGAGTCTCAACCTACCTGTTGGCATATCAGGTATCAGCCTTCTGGATAATTTATTTTGTAAGGTTCTACATTCACTGTCCTTAATTCCTTTCCTAGCAGCATGCCATTGGGTACTTCTAGGGGACTGACTGGGTAGCTGGAGTCCACAGACAGCTGGGATGACTGTGTGCTGGGAAAACCTATTAGCTTGAAGAGACAATGTGGTTTAAGTTGTTGCTTCTTGGCATGGTCCCTCTGGTAAAACACCAATTTGAAAAATTTAGTTTCTCTCTCTCTCTCTCTCTCTCTCTCTCTCTCTCTCTCTCTCTCTCTCTCTCTCTGTGTGTGTGTGTGTGTGTGTGTTTTGCATAAATGTGTGTGTGTGTGTTTGTGGTGTATGAATGTGAGTGAATGTGCAGATCCACATATGTATGCAGGCACACAGGCGTACATGTCTGTCCTTAGCTCTGTCTACCGTGTTTATTAAGCTTTTTTTTTCTTTCACTAATCTGGAGCTTGCCTATTTGACTAGGCAGAAGAGTTACAGAGCCACAGGGTTCTGTCTGTCTCTGCCTTTTCAGGGCTTTGATTACAAGCCTGTGTGACCATACCCGGTGCTCTGGGTGATCACATTGATTTCTAAGAAATTAATTTCCAGTCCTTGTGCTTGTGAGGTGAGCACTACAGATTGAGCCCTAGAAGTCTAATTTTTATATCTGTTATCTGTTAGAAACCTCTACTTTTGTAAAACACAGTAAAAATAAAAGTTAAGAAAACATAAAACTATCTGCTTTTACTTTTCAGAGACAACAGCCATCTAATTTACATAGAATTATTGTAAAAGATTCTAAATGCTTTCCTTAATTTCTATACCCATGTTGCCATGGTGTGGTCTACCCTTATCTAGGATAGTTTATCAGTGCCAGGAGTGTTCCCAGTTTGCTAATCTAAACCTCTTGCTTACTCTTGCTTGTATCAAGTGTTCACTTTACCTTTTCAGGACACAGAGATGGGATTCTTTGGGTGTATGTCTTAGGGTTTCGTTGGTATGAACAGACACCATGACCAAGGCAACTCTTCAAAAGGACACCATTTCATTGGGGCTGGCTTATAGGCTCAGAGGTTCAGCCCATTATCATCAAGGTGGGAGCATTACAGTACCCAGGCACATGTGGGGTGGGAGGAACTGAGAGTTTTACCTCTTGTTCCTAAAGCAGCTAGGACAAGACTGGTTTCCAAGAAGCTAGGATGAGGGTCTTAAAGTTCATGCCCACAGTGACACATTTCCTCCAACAGGGCCACACCTACTCTAAAAAGGCCACACCTACTCCAACAGGGCCACACCTACTCCAACAAGGCCACACTTCCTAATATTGCCGCTCCCTGGGCCAAGAGT